>NC_140166.1:8284824-8455153 GCF_963971535.1 Notolepis coatsorum
GCCATGTCATGGCCTCGTTGCTCTGCCTACTGGAGATTGAATGTGACGCTTTTGCAAGATGCCACCTTTTCCTTTAGCTTCCAGGAGTTTTGGGAGAGGTGGAGACAATGCCGGCCGTGTTTTCCTTTTTACCCCCTTGCCGCCACCCACTTCAATGTTAGCGTAAAAACGCATAATCTATGTTTTAAATTATGGCTATGTGTCTAATCTGCCCGTACGCTTATCAATGACTTGTTTGCAGTCAACATTGTCGAAACATATTGTTTTTAATCGGTTCATATCCTTTTTATAGCATTTCGAAAAGCTATCGTTCTCTGGAAAATTTCCGGAAAATAGAAAGATTCCCTCAAAAACTGCATTTATTGGAATATTCTTGAATACACTAGACACGTTGTCGTTTGTCTGCCTATTTATGAATAGTTTTCAAATAAATGCTAGATTATCGATAGTAGGCTATATGTGTACTTATGCACGCTATAGGAAGCGAGCTGAGAAATCGATTCTCTCATTTCCTCAACATCACACACACACACATACAGACATATACACATACGGGACACACTGTTATCTCACTGAATACAGCTCTGATTATCCTAAAACTGGTAACATAGACTCCTTACCTTAGATCAGATGTTCTCCAAAAAGAATTATTCCAATTCCTGATCGCCATTCCAAATATCGATCGCGTTTATTGATTGATTATTGGCAGCTGTAAATATATATTCCGCGCTGCTTTCCAACTCCGCGATCACTTCCCTCATCATCAGATCCCTCGCCAGCATAATGGGAGCCAGTTGGCTCCGCCCACACAGATCCACCAGTCTAATATCGAATGGCCTGCAGTTACACAGGGATAGATGATAGGGGGCGGTATTTTCCCATCTGAGCTCCTAGAGGGTCTGCTGTACCAACGGGAGACTCGTTGATGAAATATGAATTCAGATCGCTAATAAAAAAATCAAACAACAATTTGCGTCGTCAGCACTCAACGGGGGGCATGAAAAGACGACAATACACGTCGCTGGCACTCATAGTGTTAAGACAGTGGTGGGATACCGGCAAAGCACATAGGCTCTTCTGTCAGCAGTACACTGCCTTCTCCTCAGCTGAGTACAGGAGGCCCCTGGAGGCTCTGGAGCAGAGCATACGACAGGTGGACGTTGAGCTAGTGGGATGTGACAGTGGGGGGCTACGGGAGAATCTGTCAGAGCCTTGGGTTTTCCTCCAAGACAGAGCAGGGGGCGCGCTTGTCTTGGAGGTAAATAAACAAGATAAATGGATGCTCCTAGCTCTTTTTTCTTTGGATTGCAGAAAAAGCTGTGCGAGGAAGAACAAATGCACTGTCTGCGTCAACCCAATGGACACGTTACATCTGTGGTTGGGGAGATGCGGGAGGAGGCCGTTCTATGGTGCTGAACTGGCAGTTCTGGCTCTCCTGCTGAAGAAGGGGGCCTTAAATGAAGTGAAGAACTGGAGACCTACAGTCGTTCTTTCGGCAGACTACAAAATGGTTGCTAAGTGCCTGGCAATAGGCTGAATAGGCACCTTGAGTCAGTGGTGCACCAATACCAGTCTGGTGTGCCTGGGCATTCAATGGCAGCCCCTTTTGTGGAGTGTCTGAAACTGTTACCCATGTTTTCCTACAATGCCAAATAATTAACAATGTTTTGTGTTTCCTCAAGGGGTTGTGTGTGAAGCTGGGGGAGACTTTCTGTGTGGGGAGTTTCATCCTTGGTCATTATGTATTCAGTGCATAAGAAGTGTAAGTGTGTAAGTAAGTGTGCTACAGAATTTCCTATATGGTCAGGCTAAGTTGGCCATTTGGCTAACCTACAGGAATAAGATCACAGGCGTTGGTCCTACAGATTAAGTGTCAATGTTGAGGGGAATGATCTCTGAGCGCCTTATGTTGGAGTTCATGTATTTCTCTCTGAGACATGATGTTGTTGCATTAAAGAATGTCTGGGGACTGGGGAATGCAATATGTACTGTGGGGGAGGAGGAGCTGAGCGTATGCATTTGACTGTCAATTGTGTTTATGCACGCTGAAGATAAATTAGTTGGGATATATTAGAATGTATTCTGTGTGTGTGTGTGTGGGTGTGGGTGGGCATGTTGTTAGATGTGTGAGCCAGTATCTCCTCGTCATCTGTGTTCGTGAAGTTTCTGCGTTGTGTTTATTTCTCTCTCGTCCTCCCCTGAGCAACACCGCCTGCGACTGCCGGACTACGCCCCGTTGGCCATCTCCCCTGCTCGCTGTCGATGGTCTCCCCCGCTCGCTATCGGTCATCTCCGGACTCTGAAACAAGAAAAAGGAACCAGGGCCCTCATTCATCAACGTGACGTAGAAAATGATCTATTTTCATACTTAAGCACAGAATTTAGAATATGTGCATGCACAAAAAAAACGGGATTTATCACACGTGCGTACACAGGTCCTACGCACACATGTCTTGATAAATATGACTTTGATCCTACGTTTGAGCTTGTGCACTGTTTTAAGTATTTGCATACCAGAACCGCCCCGATTAACCATATACGGTAATGGAATACCCCCATGAAATGTGGAAAAATGGACTAAGCCGAGGGAAGCGTGTTATGTGACAGGCTGACAGACGTGTACACGTACGGTGATGTCGGATATGATATCTATTAACCATTGCTGCCTGGGCAGCGCAAACACTACTAAAGACCGTGCTGGAATATGACTGCCTTTTCCCGTTTTGTTTGATTAATACCCAGGGATTAAAGTTCTCCTCAATTTTATTCCAAATCGCGACGGATTTTCCGTAAATTTTCTACCTGCTGCATATGATTTCTAGAGGCATACAATCTATTTTGATGTCAGTATTGGGTAGCCTATATAAACAATAATACGAGAGCATATACAAGAACAATGAATCTCACTGCCATGTATGATGTAGCCTGCCTTTCAATACATGAATTTGAATTCCATCATGTTTGTGTGCTGTTGTCACAATGGGTGGTACTGGTACAGTAATAACAGTCTACACAATATCACGATGGACCATGTAGCCTATGTTCTATTATGACATGATCTGTGACGACAAATGTTCTAGAATGTTTGATTAAGATATCATACTCTGACAGCATGCCTATGATCAACAAAAACGCGAACTTGAATCCCATCATCATATTTACATAGTCTGTCCACTATCTTTATTACTTTGTTATCCCCCCCCCATCTATGTAAAGCTACCTTGCATGGGTCTCTCTTGAAAGGCGCTATGTAAAATGAAGCTATTATTATTATTGTTGTTGTTATTATTATCATGTCTGTGTGCTGAGCTCAGTGACGTTTCAACGGAGCGAGGTAATCTATTCTAATCAACAAATTGAAGTAGAAAGCATTCCGTTGTGGCCAATCTTATTTGGAAACATGACACAAAATAATAGTATGTCGCTTTTTATTTGAAACAATATTTAATGGCATTTGGAGGTGGGTGTTCTGCTTCTGCCCCCCGTGCCAAACAAGCAAGCCAACCTCTTGTTCCCGCATGAGCCCGTTATAATTACACTACTGTCGCTATTTTACAATGAACTATAATGAATTACGGGTCATACAGAAGTTGAACACGCCAGTGTTGGAACTTGGAAGTAATGCACGGAAGCTTATTTCCGCGTTGAAACTAATGCAGAACTGAGGAGCGCTTATGCCGTAGTAACGATGTTCTACCACTGGGCGTCAGCTACGCATGCTCCGAGCTGTGCGTAAATATAAGCACGAAGTCAAGTTCAAGTTGAAATTGATGAATCCCACACTTTGCTTAGAAATGGTTGTACGCACAGGTTAAGCACATATCTGTGCGTAAGTCACGTTGATGAATGAGGGCCCAGGAGTCTTCTGTACACAACTTTTCCTTGTGTTTCCCTTTTCCTCATTATACTATGGTGCCTTTTATGCTGTGTAGACGTTGTGAGTGTCTTACAGCACATGGCACTATCGTTATCACTATCTACCACCTTCTCAACACCCATATCTGTCTTACAGGGCGGTTCCCTGTCATTTTTCCGTCACGACACGCAGCCTTCGATACCCACTCCGCGCAACTCTTCGTCCCAGCTTGGCCCCCAGCCCGGGCCAGTTCTTTCTGGTGACTGTGTACTCTGAAAACCCTGGCCCTACCTATCAAGGTGTGAGAATTCGACACTGGAAAATGTGGTACCTTTCTTGGAAAAACGTAGTTTATTCCATAAACAAAGCCTCTGTACCAGATGGAAACACCATTCTGTATTGTCCTTGCTCAGTCTTAATTCTCTTTAATCCAATGGTTCTCTCTCTCGTCGTAGCCAACCACCATTTCCTGTTAGCCGAAGCTAGTGATGATGTGTCACTATTTCCCCTCCCCCACCCAGCGAGGGTGGGGAGGGATGAAAGTCTCTGATCAACGTGTCTGCTCGTCTGTGCTTCGTATCTCAGTCTAAACTTACCCCGGAAGGAACTCACCCCTCATAACATTCTCCCCATAGCAACAGGCCCCCGCCCCCTCTTCTCGTTTCTGCGTGACATGCAGTCTTTGACAACGGCTCTTTGACCCAAATCACTATAGCAACGGCGATGTTGATATTATCCCCCTAGTTCTCTCTGACCAAACCTGCCTGCTCTCAGTGCAATGTTTTGGTTACAAACCTGCAGACAACCTTGGCATTCACACACCCTGCTTGCTACCGTGGAGACACACACCGGCTGCTGGCTACTTTTAAGATCTATAGATCCGTCTGAGTAGATGCTGTCACCCACCAATACATTATATACACATTGAAAAACATAGATTCCTTCAGTGTGCAAGTGAGCGAGTGTGTGTGTGTGTGTGTGTGTGTGTGTGTGTGTGTGTGTGTGTGTGTGTGTGTGTGTGTGTGTGTGTGTGTGTGTGTGTGTGTGTGTGTGTGTGTGTGTGTGTGTGTGTGAAGGTTGGTTATATGAAGATGCCGCGAGGACGTCTATACTGGGCATTCTTTTTTGTTGAGATGTTTTAATAAAGAATATCAAAAGTCAAAGTCTCTGCTTTTCTCTTCTCTTCTCTTCTCTTCTCTTCTCTTCTCTTCTCTTCTCTTCTCTTCTCTTCTCTTCTTTTCTCTTCTCTTCTCTTCTCTTCTCTTCTCTTCTCTTCTCTTCTCTTCCTCTTCTCTTCTCTTCTCTTCTCTTCTCTTCTCTTCTCTTCTCTTCTCTTCTCTTCAATAAAATTAAATTCAAAGGGGCTTTATTGACATGGGAAACACAATGTTTAGATTGCCAACGCCAGTGTTAAAACAATCAAAGACAAACAGAGATCAGTACAGTGCGGATAGTGCAGGAATATTTGTGTGATTGACAGTCTTTATGATGGTTGTATTCCATTAGATGTCCCTTTCTTGCCACAACAGCTCACAAATGTTGATGCTGTGTTTGCACATTTTCGTTATTTGCCATGTTTTCAAACTCTGTTTGCTATTTGTGGGAAGTATATGTCTCTGATGTCTTGGTATAGTGGGCAGGTTGTTAGGAAGTGTAGCTCGGTTTCCACCTCTTCTTGTGTGCAGTGGGTGCACAGTCTGTCTTCTCTTGGGAGCCAGGGCCCTCATTTATCAACGTTGCGTATGCACAGATATGTGCGTAACCCGTGCGTACGATAATTTCTAAGCAATGTGTGTGACTTATCAATTTGAACGTGTGCTTGACTTTGTGCGTATATTTACGCTCAGCTCAGGGCATGCGTACCTGGCGCCCGGCGGTAGAATATGGAGACTGCAGATGGACGGCATATGCTCTCATCAGTTTCATGCATTAGTTTCAACGCGGAAATAAGCTTTTGTTCATTAGTTTGACTGACGTGTTCTGTATGACCCCCGTAATTCATTATAGTTAATTGTAAAATAGCAACAGTAGTGTAATTATGGTCAAAACCCTATAAATAGCATTTGGAATAATAGGTCTTTCCTTCTGAATGAATGCAGCATGGTTTATATATAGCGTTATCGGAATATACAGGGTGTACTGACTGCGCTCCGCGTAACTCAACTTGTTATTATTTTGCGCATAGATTGCAGAAATACGGGAAAGTTTCGATTATATTTAAAAGGCTTTGCCATTGTTAAACGAAATAAGTGGAATTTCGAAGGTGTAAGCAGAATACAAGTCATATGAACACGCACAATATAGTGTTCTTCCCCCTTCCTACTGTATAAGAAAGAATTAAAAACGCATTGCAACGAGAACAGAGGTTATTTGTTGAGTTTATGTGTATTACAAAACCCTTGCAATAAATGTGTCTTAAATGAATGAAAAGCATACATGCTCTGGATATACAGGTAGCATATATCGTGTGGGTGATATGACTTGTATTCTGCTTACATAACTTTGAAATTCCACTTATTTCGTTTTACAATGTCAAAGCCTTTTAAATATAAATCAAAACTTTCCCGTATTTCTGCAATCTATGCGCAAAATAATAACGAGTTGAGTTCTAACAAAGAACGTATTACATGCTGGGTAGGCTGATAGAGTAAACTGTAAATAAAATAGCCTATAACATTATAAAGGATATGGGCTATAGCAGGGGTTCCCAACCTTTATTCCCCAGAGCCCCACGATTCCTGGGAGACATATAGGAATATGATATGATATATTATATATGCGCAAGTTACTGTTGCATAATGTAGGCTATGGCTGCTATTATATGAAATTCATATAGGCTACCTAATACCGACAATAAAATAGATTGTATGCCTCTACAAATCATATTATACCCGGTAGCCAATCGAACAAAACTAATAAAGGCATTCATATTCCAGCATGGTTAGAATGACACACCAACGCCAAACAGTGGTTAACAAACTGTCTTTATTAGTATTTTGAGCTGTCCAGGCAGAATTGCAGGAATGGTCTTAGGGAGTCGTTGATATCTGACATCACTGTGTACAAGTCCGCCAGCCTTTTATTTATCCCATAACACGGGTTGTGTCTTCTTGGTTCGACAGCGCCTCCGTAAACAATCTCGCTCGTGGAGTTTCTCAGAGTTCACTCGGGTCAGTCCATTATTTCACATCCCATGGGGGGTGTTTCATTACCATATATGGATAATCATGCACAAACATTGACGGTAAGAACAAATGGTATTTATCAATACGGAGTGTGCGTAGGACCCGTGTACGCACGGTTGATAAATCACGATATTTCTGTGCGTACACACATTCTAAATTCCGTGCGTAGGAACGGATATAGAACACTTTCTACGCAACATTGATAAATGAGGGCCCTGGTCTGCCTATGGCGGCCTTTCTGGCTGACAAGGCTATGCTTGCTGAGTCTGTACCAAGTCAAGGATCTCCTTAGTTTTGGATCAGTCACAGTGCTCAGGTATTCTGCCACTGTGTATTGTCTGTTTAGGGCCAAATAGCAATTCAAAGTTTTTTTCCAATGTGTCAGATAGTTTTCTTTTTGTTTTCTTATAATTTGGTTTAGTCCAGTGTGGTTTCTGTCTGGTGGCTCTGCTTGTGTTTGTGAGTCCCAGAACCAGCTGGCTGAACGGGCATCTCTCTAGGTCTAGGATCTCTCTGTAGGTGAGGGCTTTGTTATGGAGTGTGTCTGGGTCACTTTCTTTTAGGTGGTTATAACATTTAAATGCTCTCTTTTGGATTTTGATAATTACTGGTTAGCAGTGATGGGCAAGCTACTTGGAAAATGTAGCAAGCTACACTACAAGTTACTCTCGATTAAATATAGCTAAACTACAATGGAAGCTATCCCCAGAGAAATGTAGCAAGCTACACTACAAGAACATGGCTAAAATAGCTAGCTACATCGGCACTACTTTTTTTTTTTTTTTTTTTTTACTTTGTGATCAAGTTTACACCAAACAAATAGGCAGGCAAAAAAATAGCTCAGTTTGATTGTTTATTATAAAACTGAAACAAGCCCTCGGTCTGGCTTTTTGTGTCATCCTTTTAACATGAGGAAAGAACTGTGGAAACGTAATAAATAAAAGGCAGTGAAACAATAATAAAATAAACACAAATATATACTCCCTCTATTGGAATGGAGACTTTTCAGCACAGGATAAACTACTGTTTCAACTCAAACCACAGTAACAAAATGACAATAACCTGGCCAAAGAAAAAGTGCAAGAAACATTTGTCTACAAAATAGACATTAACGAAATCCTATGTAACATTTATACATTCTTAAGTACGGAAATAAGCAGCATGGGGTAATCGGCATTGGAACTATACTACTACAGTATGTACTCAGAGTATAACACTCAAGCTTGACACTGCTAGACAAACAATACTATCCTTGGCTGCTAGATATGTAACTCACAAAACATTCCATGGCCACAGGTTGAGAACCACTGGTCTAAGACGATCTTTTCCCTATTTTTTTCTTTTCTCCACCCCCCAATGTACAGTGTACAGTGTCCCCCTACCCCAACCCCCCCCCCCCAATGTACAGCCCCCACCCACCAACCCCACCAACCCAACCTCCTCCAATGTACAGTTTCTACGTCAAATGTATATACACTCTTTTTCTGGACACTTTTTGTATCACAAACAGTACTGTATTTGCAAATCTGATATGTCATAAATGTATAGATGTAGCAGTACTGTCTATCTGTATGTCGTGTGTGTCATATATGTTATGATGAATTGAAAATGGGGGA
The DNA here is from genome assembly GCF_963971535.1 of Notolepis coatsorum. Classification (NCBI taxonomy): domain Eukaryota; kingdom Metazoa; phylum Chordata; class Actinopteri; order Aulopiformes; family Paralepididae; genus Notolepis; species Notolepis coatsorum. The sequence goes on from NC_140166.1 coordinate 8,293,482, forward strand.
CCCTGATGTAAACAAGACGAAAGTCTTTCTCTGGTCTGCATCCCCTTAACAATTGTATGTATTGAGCTGTACTGTACTGTACCCATTCTGCAATCTGTTAATACACTTTTCAATCAATCAATCAATCAATAATATTGTTCATAGCAGCTAGCCTATCTCAGACAGACTGTTAGTTAAAGCTGTTGATAAAAAGTGCACTGACTTGTGTGCTGTTTGGGAACAGTTGACAATGTTTATGTAAAGACAGTAAGGGTTTTCATCAGCTCACCTGAATATGTGTTCTCAAGTTAGTATTGGACGTGTGGGACGTCGAGAGCAGCTTCGTTTTTGGTTGACACAATAAACACCTAAACACATATGTTTTAGGCGTTTTTTTCAGTCAAACTCATAAACATGTCCAGGTAGGGCCATGGAGATACAGTGTTGTTATTGTTGTTGACATCATCTTCATCAATGCCATCAGTGGAAACATCAAATCCCTCTGCCATTATTTCGCGCTGTTATTGTAAATTCATCCATTCATTCTCATTCAGTGGTCTGCGTTTAGATTTTCACTTCCTGGTTTGCGGCCTGGAGTCCCGCCCTATCCTGCCTCTGATTGGCCTACCCGTAATATTTTGGCCTACCATACCCAATCGTGAGTCGTCACTCATATCTAAAAAAAAAATTCTCCTCGCAGATCTTCCTGTCTAGACTGCGAAAGTAGCGTGTAACGTTTCTCGTCGCTACGTTACTACTTCGTTCTATAAATAGCTCCGCTTCAGAGAACGCTACCCTGGTTAAAAAGTAGCGAGCTACCAGCACGCTACTGAGAATTGTAGTTAAGCTATGTAGCTTCGCTACTTGTAGCAAGCTACTGCCCATCACTGCTGGTTAGCTTCCTAATTCTGCTCTGCATGCATTATTTGGTGTTTTCCATTATTTTGTGTTCCCTTCTATTCTCTTCTCTCCTCTCCTCTTCTCTCCTCTCATCTTCCCTCCTCTATTCTCTCCTCTTCTCCATTTTCTCCTCTCTCCTCTCCTCTCCTCTCCTCTCCTCTCCTCTCCTCTCCTCTCCTCTCCTCTCCTCTCCTCTCCTCTCCTCTCCTCTCCTCTCCTCTCCTCTCCTCTTCTCTTCTTTTTTCTCTTCTCTTCTCTTCTCTTCTCTTCTCTTCTCTTCTCTTCTCTTCTCTTCTCTTCTCTTCTCTTCTCTTCTTTTCTCTCTTCTCTTCTCTTCTCTTCTCTTCTCTTCTCTTCTCTTCTCTTCTCTTCTCTTCTCTTCTCTTCTCTTCTCTTCTCTTCTCTTCTCTTCTCTTCTCTTCTCTTCTCTTCTCTTCTCTCCCCTCCTCTCCTCTCCTCTCCTCTCCTCTTCTCTTCACTTCTCTCCTCTCCTCTTCTATTATCTTCACTTCACTTCTCTTGTCTCTTCTCTTCTCTTCTCTTTTCTTCTCTTCTCTTCTCTTCTCTTCTCTTCTCTTCTCTTCTCTTCTCTTCTCTCTTCTCTTCTCTTCTCTTCTCTTCTCTTCTCTTCTCTTCTCTTTTCTTCTCTTCTCTTCTCTTCTCTTCTCTCTTTTCTTCTCCGACTGTAAGTTCAATTTGAAAACACAAGAACATATCATTATTCTCATGTTGGTATGGAACAGATTTATTTGTTGTCTACTTTATGAATTCGATTTAATTGTCATGTGTCCATGACAACAGAAACAGCTATAGCCTTACAGTAATTTAGGCTATACTTCAAAAATCTATTTAATTTGAATGTGACATGATTATTTGACTTATATGAATTCATTTGGAATGGACCGTTTGTTTTCTAGTGTTCATGTTTCCCTTTTAAGACACACTATACCTTGAGCTTTATTCCAGGCCAGGCTTGGATGTGAATCTGTGGGTGTGATCAGAACTGTAGCGTACTGAGTCATAACAGAGCCCGCTCTGTCCCCCACTGCACATTCTAACACCAGCTTAATCCTTATTTCTATCTCCTTTTTTTACAGCGGGCTGCCAATTGAGATAACTTGACTTTCATCTGGGCTCCAGTTTCCAGTAAGGGAATAGTGCTTTTCAATCAAAGACTTGATTCTGTAAAGCTATCTGTCCATTTGAGGGAAACCGAGATTCTCTGATATTCATTACTCCCTGAGAAGAAAAAAAACATTGTACCAAAGTGCAGATGATTACATTGCATCCTCAAATATGTTATTATTTGTATTCAAAGGGGTAAAGACAGTGAATAACTGGAATTATTCGTTTTAATTTCATGTCAGCAATAATTTATTTATGGAGGGGTTAGGAAGAGAGAATGAGAGAGAGAGAGCGAGAGAGAATGAGAGAGAGAGAGCGAGAGAGAGAGATAGAGAGAGAGAGAGGGGGGGGAGTGAGAGTGAGTGGGTGTGGGTGAGAGAGAGAATGAGAGAGTGAGAGAAGGAGAGAGCGAAGGAGAGAGTGAGAGAGAGAGCAAGAGAGCGAGAGAGATAATGAGAGAGCAAGAGAGAGAGAGAGCAAGAGATAGAGATAGAGGGAGGGAGGGAGAGAGAGAGAGAAGGAGAGATATAAGGAGATAGAGAATGAGAGTGAGTAATAACTATTAGTCAATAATTTAGTAAAAGTAATAACTATTAGTCAACGACCTGCCGGCGGGACCTTTTTAGGACGATTTACCCACCGGCACTTTGGTGACCCCTAGTGGCTTGGGTGTGCATATTTTGTAATACAATATATATCGAATTGAAGGCTTACTTGTTGCCTGTCGAAATCCGTTCAGCGGTTCTCGAGTTACATGCCGGTATTTGAGGCTTGTGCATAGTACACGGTATTGTGCAAAATACCACTCAAGTTCCGTCAATCTAGATCCGATCTTGAAAATGATATTGGAGGGTTGTAGCCAATGAGTGTGGCTTTCCAATGATACCCCATCTGGGGATGTATGATCTAGGATCTAGGTGAAAAACTAACGAGCAAAGACAGGAAGAGAATGAATTGAAGTCTATGAGAAAACTGAGTTTTTCATTGTACACAGTTTACCAAAATCACTCCTGATCTACTTTTTTCTCCTCCCTTTTTCTGTATTTTTCTCCCATCCCAATTTTTTGTCGTTATGCCAATTCCCCCCTCCCCTTCCTGGTTGTTGCGCGCATTTGCCCCCCACTTGCCGGTCTAGGGAGCCCTGAAGTCTATCACATGATTCCTCCGACACATGTGGAGACAGCCAGCCGCTTCTTTTCACCTGACAGCGAGGACTCTCACTGGGGAGGTGTAACCAGTGTTAATTTTGTCAACTAAAATTATGACTAAATATGGTCGTCAACAAAGCTTTTTTCCCTGATGACAAGGAGACGTGACGTCACGTTAATGGTGACCATGTGACACTAATGTGACTAAATAATTCATGCAATATCGTTGACAACAACTACACAAAATGTAGTTTGCAAAATGCAATTTTGCTTTATCGTCAAGACTGTTTACTTGCTAACTAACAGTAGCTCGTTTGCAGACAGGAAAGTATCAAACATAATTGTCCGTGCGGAACCCTATCCCCAACACAGCGTTCCGTGTGTAAGGGGGCACCACTGTTATGCTGTGGGTGTTAGTTTCCCCCCCGGGAGTTATGGGAGGACAGACTGCAACGGAGAGCTACATTATGTTTTGACCCATGTGTCGCGGGTGGGGGTATGTGTGTGTCGGTATGTATGTGTGTTGATGTACCTACGGGACCCCAAGAGGAGGACACGCCCAGTGATGGTCCTGATGAGGACCTAGATGCTTACCTGGCCGTTTTAACAGGCAAGTGTAATTCCGACTGTGTTGTGCATTGGACTCTCCTATCGCAGTACTGCGCCATGCTGTCCCTTCTTCCCTCTTAGGTGAGGTCCATGGAGTCCCGGTGGGAGCGTGGGGAGCCGTCCTGTGGGGATGGTGATTTGTGCAGAGGCCAGTGACAGCAGGCGAGTGCGGGGCCACCAGGGGGGATAACCTAATTGCAGTCGTACAGTCTACACATGTGGTCCCTTTTTCTTACGCAGCTGGGGTGTGCCGCTGGAGGGAGCAAGAGATGGATTGGCTGGCTGGCGTGGAGGGGCGGTGCCCGGAAGGACGGGCGCTGTTGAAAGGAGGATTTGTGTTTGGCAGTAAGCAGAACAGAGTCGCACGGACGACACCAGGAACGCGGAACTGCGGAGATACGAGGACACGCTACCCTTCTCTCGTGCCTTTTGCCACGGAAGACACTTACTGCTCAAGCCGGCTGTGTTCACTTTCTCTCTGGGGAACGAGTGAAGCCGAAACCAAGAGAGAGACATTGTAGCCACGCTACACGCCGTGAGTAAACACCAAGTATCGGTATATCTGCGCCGGATGAATGTACTGTTTCCCGAGCTATCAGTAAATGGAATATATGAACTGTGCTATAAGGAACTTTGGATAATACAAACTGACATTACGAACTGAAGAGAATTGAGAGCACCGCGTGCTGAAACGCTGCTACTATTAACACGGGCCCGCTCGTTGGAGAGCAGTACAATGGGGCGGCCAATTGACTAACAAACAAACGTAGGAGCTCGACGTGTGTAATTAACTGTGCTATTTCCTTGCCGCCAGGAGGACACTACCGCATTACCCTGGTCTGCTCTGTACTAAGAAGTACCCTATTCCCCGGTCCCAGTCGGAACACTTTTCAGCCCGGGGCCTCGGGAGAGAGAGGGAGGGGGGGAGAGACCCTCCCCGTCCATGCGCCTCCGGGCCGCGTTATATCCTTTTTGTCGTATTGTCTACCAACTATGACCAGCGCTTTTCACTGCCCAAACCTAGGGGGAGGAACATTCTGGCTCCAGACCTAAACCTCGTAGCACCCCATACCCACTACTATAGACAATGCCCCCTTATCTTTGCTGTGTGCCACCAGTGTGTATTGTTCTTAATAGTACTTGATTATGTGCTGTGACTCCCTGAGACCAGATGTGTCGTATTGATATTCTCAGGCTATGTTTGTAGTGTAGTGTGCAGTGTGATTCTGGATTAGTTTGTGACCATTTCCAGACCTGGGTGGAGTATTAGCACCATTTCCCACGTGTGCAGTGCTTCAGGGGCAGAACAGATAGTGGGGGTGGGAGTAGCAGCTTGGGGTTGGCCTACAGTGCAGAGAAGCGCTTCCTCTTTTATCCACCTTAGGCCTACGGGCACTGGTCTTTTAGATTAGGTTAGTTAGTAGTTATTTATCTAGGTTATGAACTTGTATGCTATATATATATATTTCCTGGAATAAAGTATTTCTTATTGTTTCTTAAACATTCTCCCATGTCTGTTTGTGGTCTTGGGGAAATTCATGTGTGGTAGGTCAGCTGAGCCCTTTTTGAAGTGTATCCGTGCGTTTGCACACTTTAACCCTAGATCTGGATACTTCCCATGGGGGTCTGGTGACATGCATAATAGAACATTAAATAGCTTACATAATGATAGGAAAACATACCTGCCCTCCGTCGTCATGGGAAATGTAAGATCACTGGTCAATAAGACAGATGAACTTTCGGCCCTGGTAAAAATCCAAGTGGAATGCAGAGTCCAGCTTGCATGGAAATATCCCAGACTGCGGTCAGTGCGGTGGAACTGGATGGCTATTGCCATGATGCGATCATGCGAGCCGACAGAAACAAATCCAGCGGTAAGTGGAAAGGTGGCGGGTGGTTATTTTAGTTAACTCCAGAAGTGGTGTTGTTGTGATGTTTCAGTTGGTTACTTTATTGAACGTCGGTATCACATACAGCTGCTGTAGCGTTCTAGCTTGTGCCAGGCTTGTTTACATTCCAACACCGTAGAAGAAGAGTGACATCCGCTAGTCCTCCGAGGTAACAGCAACACATCCCAACGCATCCATACTCATCAATGGGGATTTTAATCATGTCAAAATAACCAGGACCCTGACAAACTTCACACACTTTGTTTTTAACAAAGTACTAAATAATTGTATGTTATGTATTAACTGTTTTTAGATGGCTGTGTTGATGCTGTGATGGACACCTGAATCTCCCCTTGGGGATAAATAAAGGTTTTCAATCAATCAATAAGTCTAACCAGCTAGCACTAACGTTAGCTTTTTTTGTTTAAAAAAAACACACACCAACTTATGAGGCTGTAACTGAGTGGTGAGACAAAAAAAGAATAAAAAAAAAAAAAAAAAATGAAAATAAAATGATAATAATTTGAATTATTTTAAGACTAAATCGAGACTAAACGAAGACTAAAATGCTCAGACCTGTCGTTGACTAAAACTGACTAAACGAAAAATAAATGAAGATGAGCATGAGAAAAGGAGCATTTGACACATGACTAAAGGGCTCTGCACACGGCGGGCAATTTTAGCCAGGCAACCGACTTTTTTTGCGAGCCGACCGACAGAATTGTATCGCCTCCATTGTTATGAATGAGACAACCCACACGGCAGGAGATTTTGAAGCGACCGTCGCGCAGCTATTTCTGTCGCCTGGCTAAAAATCGCCTCGATCCTATTTTTTGAGGCGACGGCAGAAAGGACAATGAGGAAATAACATGACTTCTACTGGTGTATCATTTGTACACCATTAATGTATCAATACATTCATTGATCAATAACCTACGTATTATTACCATGCTACTTATGTTAATTATTATTAACAGGAACAATTTAAATAAATAACATTAGTTGGAGAACTTAAGGTTTAGTGGCCGCTTGTCATTAACTAATAAATTGACAATGCGCCACAATGCACCTACTCAGGCATGTGCACACATAGAGGCCAAGGGGTGCCTGAGCACCTGCCTTTTTGAGCCTCATCAAAAAAGTGCCCTTTTTGAAAAAGAAAATTTATTCTTTTTTTTTCTTTTTTTTTTTTATTGTTCCGCATATAGACTGCCCTTCCAACTGAAAAATGTCAGGATAGAATAAAAATATTAGGTAAAGAGAGAGAGATGCCCCATATTCCATTGCAGTTTGCACGGCCTCCTCAGCGTGCCTTTCCGCGGACCTATATATTTTATGCATAGCGTGGGTGGTGATGATGATGATGATAGAAACCGCTGTGGCGCATACAGTTGAATGCTGGTATTACACTCATTGAGGGACACAAAGAAGTCAAGTCCGATGGGATTTGGGAATCTCAAATACAAATCGGGATTGGAATAAAAGATGCATTTATATTAAACAATACAGAATATACAGCACTTCTTGCGGTCTGTAGGGTAAGCACTTATTCCCTCCCCCCTGAACATTTATGGAGATGTATGGGCCTTTTAAGTCAGTGATAAAAGTGTCTTTCAAGGAGCTCCTGCACTGATTATTATAGTTCAATATTCAATATTTGATCACCAAAACCCCCCAAAAAACATAAAAAGGGGGCCCCCCGCCCGAAAAGGGCCCTTAAAAATTGTGCTCGCGCGCTACGTGCGCTCGGTTAATATATACACACAAGTGTAGTGCCCTTTTCAGCCTTTGAGCACCTGCCCCTCTAAAGTCCTGTGCACGTCCCTGCACCTACTAGATGTTTTTGTACTCGGGTAACAAAAGAAGTTGTGGCTGTTGACAGAGTTTAATGTCCAGGCTGCAGCTGATGTTGTTTATAAGGTTTATTGTCCAAAGAAATGATGGCTAACAGAACAGCGTCTTCAGTGAAAAAACATCCTCTCTCAGCTGCATAATAATACTTGTCCAATCGGTGCCTAGTGAACGTATTGTAGGTTGTAGCGATCAGTCATGCAGTAATGTCAGGAAGAATGAGGTTGTATTCATATATGGTGGTTTAATTCCAGCTCAATATGGGTTTTACAGGTTAATATTCCCTCGTAACGCACAACACAGCTACCTGCTAGTGTCGCTTCACGACAACATAACGTCCGGTCCCAGCGGTCCGTCCTCCTATATCTCCTGGGGGGAAACAAGTAACCACACCCCGCGGGGGGGGGGGGGGGGGGGGGGGCGGGAACGCTCTCTCGTTGTCGGAACACAGTGTGAGAAGAGCATTTATGCAGGTGAACACCAGAAAAGCTGCTGGCCCAGATGGTATAACAGGACTCATACTTAAGTCCTGTGCCAACCAGCTAGCCCCAGTGTTCACCGCCATATTTAATCAATCCCTGGCGGAGTCAGTGGTCCCTGCCTGCTTCAAGATGTCTACCATCATCCCTGTACCAAAGAAACCCTTCCCAACATGTCTCAATGACTACAGACCGGTGGCACTCACCTCTGTGGCCATGAAATGTTTCGAGAGGCTGGTCAAGGATCACATTTGTGCCTCCCTCGCCAGTGATATGGACCCCATGCAATTTGCATACAGGCCAAACAGGTCCACTGACGATGCGGTCTCCCAAGTACTGCACAGCACCCTCTCTCACCTTGACCACCAGAAGGGGGGCTATGTGAGACTGTTGTTCATTGACTACAGCTCAGCGTTCAACACCATAGTCCCCACCAGACTGGTGGACAAGCTGATCGAGCTGGGTCTGAGCTCAGCTCTGAGCGCCTGGATACTGGACTTTCTGAGCGAAAGGCCCCAGGCGGTCAGGGTGGGGGGTCAGACCTCCAACACCATCACCCTGAGCATCGGGTCCCCCCAGGGCTGTGTTCTGAGCCCCCTGCTGTACTCACTATACACACACGACTGTGTGGCCAAGTTCAGCTCCAACTCTTCTTTGGTTTAGTGTTTTCCGTTGCCCGTTGGGTGCGGAGAATGGATTTGCTAAATTATGCATGCAGAGTCTCAATTTGGTGTTTGTCCCATTTTGTGAAATCTTGGTTTGCAAGTGGGCCAGATTTGAATTGGAATGTCTAGCTTGATGTTCCGTTTGATAGCATAAAAAGCCCCCTTCTTGCTTTGTCTCTCATGTCGTTCACAGCTTGGTTGAAGTTCCCTGTAGCACTGATGTTTAGGTTGAGATAGGTGTTGTTTTTTGTGTGTTCTAGGACAATTGTGTCTAGGAGGAATTTGTGTTTGTGTTGTTGTAGGCTGGGTGTTTTTTGGAATATCATAACTTTAGTTTTGGTTAGATTTAGTTTTGGTTGGTAGATTTTCTCTCTCTCTCTCTCTCTCTCTCTCTCTCTCTCTCTCTCTCTCTCTCTCTCTCTCTCTCTCTCTCTCTCTCTCTCTCTCTCTCTCTCTCTCTCCCCCCCTGTCACCTAAAAGCTCCCCCTCACTGTCATGCATTCTGACAGTGTTCCAGCGGGCTCCTCTGAGTTCGATGTACTGTGGAGAGAGACTCAATAGCCAGAGAGGACTGACTCCACTCAGAAGGGAGTCCAGTGACCTGGCATTCCGCTGTCGAGAAGCCACTGCCAATTCCACTGATTGAAACCTCCCTCCCCTCCCTCCCTCTCCCTCTTAGCTCTCTGCCCTCCCTCCTCCTCCTTCCCACCTCCTCCCTCCCCATGTCTCCCCACCCTTTATTCTTCTACACTCCCCCCTTCTTCCTCTCCGTCCCCCTGCTCTCTCCATCTCCTCGTCTTCTCCCCTGACCACCTCTCCATAGCCCCTTTACACAGCAGCCATTTTGATTTGTAGATAGGTAACAAAAGTGTAACCATAGTTACAGTATAATGAATCATTCTGTATCTATAGTTACAGAATAATGAATATTCTACATCTATAGTTACAGAATAATGCATATTCACAGATAGGCGGGAATTCCGGGACCATCAGTGGGTTGGCGTGAAAGATTTTACAGACCAAGTTTTAGAAAGAGAGGGTGCTGTTCTGAATTTCAGAACAGAACAGGCCCCAAAATTGTGTTTTTATTTTTGTATTTTATGTTATTTTATTGTTCATGATTTGGTAATGTGATTACAATAATTCAAGAAGCCTATTGAAACGTTGATGATTTTTTTGGTATCATGCTGCTATTTTTATTTGTGCTACAGTATGCATTGCTCTTGCTGCTTGTTTTATTATGTCTTTATTATCTAAAGCACTTTGAACTGCAATCTTTGTCTGAAAGGTGCTATATAAGTACAGTTTATTATTATTATATTGTGGGAAGTTGAAGGAAGAGGCGAATCAATAACGCGCGTGACAGGTCCTTCAGTGACTTCCTACTTTATTCATTCACAGAATCAACTACGTACACACACCTACTACTCCCCTATATCCCCTCCCCTGTGACGCGTCAACTCTGGCGTGAAAGACTCCCATAATGTGACACCACACAGGCCCCCCCCGAACACCCAGAGTAGACATACCCTGCAACCCCAACCCATACCAAAAAAAAACCCCCAAAGTACTCAGCCCCTCGTAGGAGGCCTGACTACCCGACCATAACGACTGCGCTTAACAGTCAGGGGGGAAGGGGGAAGGACACGAGCCGGCGGCCGTCCGCGCCGGCGGCGAGGCTGGACTGGGGGAGAGTCCGGGTCTGCTGCCGGGGTAGAGGCAGACATGGGCCGCAAACTTGCGGCAGGAGTGGGGTTGGGTGGACGGCCGCGCCGTCGGGGCTGAGCCAGCTCCACCGGCCCGACCGGGTCCACGTGTGCAGGCTTCAAACGGTCCACCGATATCCGCTCCTGAAGCCCCCCTCTGTCCACCATAAAGCTCTTGGGTCCCGCTTCCAGGACCCGGAAGGGCCCATCGTATGGAGCCTGGAGTGGAGACCGGTGGGCATCGCGGCGGATGAACACGTACGGGGCTGACATCAAGTCCTTGGGGATGTAGGACAGGGGAAGACAGTGATGTGCGGGCACGGGAGCGAAAGTGCTGGCGGCGTCTCGGATGGCCAAGCGATGAGTCGCAGCTGACCAGGGGGCTGTGGCACCTGGGAGGAACTCCCCAGGGACTCTCAGCGGCTGACCCAACACGAGCTCAGCCGAAGAAGACTGCAGATCCTCCTTTGGGGCCGAGCGCAGGCCTAGCATGACCCACGGCAAACGGTCAACCCAATTACTGTCCGTAAGAGCCGCCCGGAGAGCAGCCTTCATAGTGCGGTGGAAACGCTCACAGAGACCATTTGCCTGCGGGTTGTATGCCACGGTGCGGTGGAGTTTCACCCCCAAACTCTCCGCCACGGCGCTCCACAACTCTGACGTGAACTGGGGCCCTCTGTCCGAAGTTAGATCCGCAGGGGTACCGAAACGGGCCACCCAGGTGGAGATGAACGCCCGAGCCACGTCCGCCGATGTAGTGGATGACAGGGGCACAGCCTCCGGCCACCTGGTGGTCCTGTCCACCATGGTCAGCAGGTGAGTGAACCCCTGGGAGGGGGGCAGCGGGCCCACCAGGTCCACGTTAACATGATCGAACCGTCTCTCCGGGATGAGAAATGGCCCCAGCGGGGCCTTAGTGTGCCGATGCACCTTGGCGCGCTGGCACGCTACACAAGAGGCAGCCCACCCCTTGACGTCCTTCCTGAGGCCCGGCCAGACGAACCTAGCCCCCACCAGCTTAACTGATGCCTTCACCCCCGGGTGCGACAAAGCATGTATAGCATCGTAAATGCGGCGGCGCCAGCCAGCGGGGACCATCGGGCGAGGTCGGCCTGTGGAGACATCGCAGAGGAGCGTGGCCTTACTGTCCTGGAACACCACATCCTCCAGTCTCAGTCCTGTCGTGGCCGTCCTGAATGCCTGGATGTCCATGTCCGTGCACTGGTCAACTGCCATGGCTGCGTAGTCCACACCCAGGTGCACAGTGTTGACCCGCACTCTGGAGAGGCAGTCAGCCACCAGGTTGTCCTTGCCCGCCACATGCTGCAGGTCCGTGGTAAATTCCGAAATGGCGGACAGTTGGCGCTGCTGCCGTGCCGACCATGGTTCCGTGGTCTTAGCCATGGCAAAGGTCAGAGGCTTGTGGTCCACGAAAGCGGTGAACTCCCGGCCCTCCAACAGGAACCTAAAATGACGCGTGGCGAGGAAAAGGGCCAGCAGCTCCCTGTCAAACGTGCTGTATTTCCTCTCATTGTCCCGCAGTGTCCTGCTGAAAAAGGCCAGAGGCTGCCAGGCGCCAGCCACCCACTGATCACACACCGCCCCCACAGCATAGTCCGAGGCATCGGTCGTGAGGGCTATTGGAGCGGCCGGGTACGGGTGTGCCAGCATAGTAGCGTTAGCGAGAGCAGCCTTAGCACTATCAAACGCCTGGACCCTCTCAGGGGACCAGTCCACCTCCTGATTGTCCTTCTTGCCCCTTAGTGCCTCGTACAGGGGGTGCATCAAGAGAGCCGCTCCTGGTATGAATCGGTTATAAAAATTGACCATACAGAGGAACTCCTGTAGGGCCTTGATGGTGCGAGGACGTGGGAAGGCAGTGATCGCCTCCACCTTGGTGGGCAGAGGCACAGCTCCCTGTGAAGAGATGTGATGGCCCAGGAAGTCTATGTCTGGCCGGCCGAACTGACACTTGGCTGGGTTAACAATCAGCCCATGTTCATTCAGCCGCTGAAACAGCTGTCGGAGGTGCAAACAATGCTCCTCAGCAGATGTGCTGGCCACCAGGATGTCGTCTAAATACACAAACAAAAACGACAACCCTCGCAGCACAGAGTCCATCAACCGCTGGAAGGTCTGCGCTGCCCCCTTGAGTCCAAAAGGCATCCTTAAAAACTCGAAAAGTCCAAACGGGGTAATAACGGCGGTCTTGGGCACGTCTCTGGGATGGACTGGCACCTGGTGGTAGCCCCGCACCAAATCCACCTTGGAGAAAATGGTGGTCCCGGCCAGGTGAACAGAAAAGTCCTGGATGTGCGGGACAGGGTAGCGGTCATGATCCGTGGCACTATTGAGGCGCCGGAAATCTCCACACGGGCGCCACTTCCCATCAGCCTTCGGAACCATATGCAAAGGCGAGGCCCACGGGCTGTCGGAGCGCCGCACAATGCCGAGCTGCTCCATTGTGTCAAACTCCCCTTTAGCGATGGCCAGTTTAGCGGCGTCAAGGCGGCGTGCGCGCGCGAAAACTGGCGGACCGGCCGTGGGGATATAATGCTCCACCCCATGTTTTGCGACCATAGCAGAAAACGTGGGCACAGTCAGAGCGGGGAAATCAGCGAGAAGCCGCTGGTACACGTCCCCCGTGGCGAGGATGTTGGCGAGGGCGAGCCGGCCCCCCCCCCCCAGAGTGCAGGGGTAAGTGGCAAATGACACTGCGTCAATTAAGCGACGGTTCGCCACATCCACCAAAAGTCTATGAGCACATAAAAAATCCGCGCCTAGTATAGGCATTGACACAGAAGCGATCACAAAATCCCAATTAAAAGCATGTCCATTGAAACAAACAGTCACTGACCTGGTGCAGAAGGTGCGAATCGGAGTTCCATTGGCGGCGTCCAGCGTACGTTGTTTACAGAATAATGAATGTTCTATATTTATGGTTACAGATGAACTATTAATCTATATCTATAGTTACATAATAATGCCTATTGTATATCTATAGTTAGAAAAATAATGAATATTCTATAACGTTAGGTTATGACTATAACCAAGTTCTGTTAACACTTAGTGAACGCTCAGCGTTTCATGCATATATCTCGCTTCAGCATATATACACTGAATAATTTCACAAATGTACCTTTAAATGCCAGCATTCATCTGGCCACACCCCCATCCGCTTACCTATATAAGCAGGGGTGGGGCCACACACTCATCTCCTTCCAAACAAATTTCACCACAATGAAAAATCAAGGGCCGCAGCGGCGTCTAGACGCTGAGCGTTCACTAAGTGTTAACAGAACTTGGTTATAGTCATAACCTAACGTTCTGTATCCCACTAGCTCACGCTCAGCGTTTCATGCATAATAGGAGCTGAGCGGGAGCTAGAAGCTTGACAAATGTACCCTGCTGAGGCCCCCCACAACCATCAGATCAGGGAGGGCCGAGCCCCCCCGACCCACCCTAATGGAGGGCACCCCCCCTATTGGTGGCTTCACGGGAGGGCGACGGACCCGACCGTGCGAAGAGGCACTCAAGCAACTCAACGCACAGGGTGAGCAGACCGTGGCTTGACCCCACGACTACACGCACAACCCGCATGCCACCCGGGAACGAACGGAGGGAACAACCTCGTTACTGCCCCCAGAATCACGGGGTCAAGGGTAAACCCAACCCTGTGGCAAGGCCGTAGCAGCGGAGCGCGAAGGAAGACCCAGACCCACCAAAGGGACTGGACCCCCTGGAACGGGGGCCCGAAGAAGTCCATGATGCCAGCATCAAGACCCCACCAGGTGGGCACTTAGTGACCCCGCCCCCCACATCGCCAGCGTATTCGGACAAAGGCCCCTCAGCCGAGCGGGCCCTGTCCCCCCAATAGTACACCGCCTGGCACACTGACCCTGCAGAACAGGCAGTCAGCATGGCCGTAAGCACACAAAAAAGGTTAACCAACGGAAGCAGGCAGCGCACCGGGGAAAAACCAGGCAACAGGCTATTAACCCTAGCCTGGAGACTGCGGACGAGACAGGCGCCAGAGGGGACAGCTGAACACAGCCGCCCCGGCGGAAGGAGCGTAAGCTGGCGGTGTTGCATGACCAAGCCTCCATTTTAAAAACCCCCACCCAGAGGGGTTGAGGCAGAGAAGGCTGACACGATTGGCAGACGTCATGAACGTGCAGGGGCACCCTCAAACGGTGAACCCGGGAGTTGACACTGCTCCAACACACCAGGGAATCAACCACCTTGGCGTTACCCAATGCGGTGGTTGTTCCTATAACCCCTCAAGAAAAAACTCCAAAACACACCTGCGGGTATACACCGGCTATACCGCAGTACAAGTGTTTCAGTTTTCAAAAAAGGGTTAACCCAGGCCTACGGGTCGACGAAACATTACTTCGGACCGGGCCTGGCGATACGGGAAGCACAGGATCACCAGAGGAGGTCAAAGACCACCCCAACAGGCCCCTCTTCGCCATGCGTGAGAGAGGAGCGAAAAAGAATGGAGAACCAGCCCCTAAGCACACCGTACTTGGTATTCCCAGGCGGTCTCCCAACCAAGTACTAACCAGGACCAACCTGTGTAGCGGCCGAGATCCGACGAGATCGAGCGTGTACAGGTTGGCATGGCCGTAAGCCATTACGACAGTGCTGAGTAAAAACGTACCCAACCAGGGTCTCCATAGTGCTTAACCCTGTGACACCCGGACCGACCTGGCATTTTTCCCCCTAAAAAAAGCCCAAGTCCCTCAGGGTACCAGAACAGCAGATCTGCATCCCCGGCGGACAACGGGTTCAACTGATCCGGACCAGCGTGACCAGAACCAGTCCCGTGCCCTAACCACGCCGACATGCCTACTCCAGGAGAAAGGGCAGATATGCGTGTTGATCTTAACATGAAAAGAAGGCGCCACCCAGACGTTCGGCGAACCACGCCCGGTGGCCCACCCCCAGGGCGTGAGACCCCTCTACATATGTTCAGATCCATTCCGTCATCATCCCCCAGACATGAACGAGAATCCGTCGATAACCAACCCAGGTTGTGGGATGTGGTCGTCGGAAGAGGAAAAACCTCCATCTCAGTTGCTCTATAAAAACGCCGTTTTAACCTCAAGCAACCAAGGCGTGCCAGTCAGTCGCCTGTTTATAGCGAGCTAGCACTATACGTGCATCGGGACACACCCACATCAATGAACAGGCTATTTAGACCTGTCATTGAATCCCCAAGGCGCCCAGGGGAACGACAAGAGGGGTGTGACACTTCCTAACTCCAACTCTTTTTTTAATAGAAAAGAAGGAAGCACCAACAGTATGTATCCCAGTCTACACAGCCGGGGGTAAATTTTTTTCACATTTTTACATCCCACCACCCTCCCATAGGAAGGAGACGGGAATCCCCAGAGAGACTTCCCACGCAAGCTGTACAGATTGAAAAGAATATATTGCACCTTGAGCCATGTAAAAAATTGGTTTTTAGGGCTCTCCGGGGAAGAGGCACTGAACCCATACACACTCAATAAACGAATTGAATCGAATATACATACAATAGAAAAGGACCCTTCTAGAGGGTCCACTCACTTTGACAATCTGAGGAGGAAGGCTCTGTACTCTGATGGAGGCTTCCTCACATGGAAGAAGGAGTCCGAACTCACAGAAGGCCTGAATAGGCGCTTGGTGAGGAGGAGCCCTGACCACCCCCCCTGAAAACAGATCCATCACATGGACCTGAACAGCACACGGAAGTCCTACCAACAGAGACGCGCACGGTGACGTACTCTATGGCGGGGGAATTTCTGCGGTGCACACGCCCAATATTCCAGGCCGTGGGACCAGGAAACTCCCTCCCCCCCCCCCCCCCCCCCTCACCCCGTAACGTGCCGAACCGCAACGTGACAGGAACCTTGAAGGACAGGGGGTGTACCCCTGACAAACAGAAACAAGGGGGAGAGGAAAGGTTACCAGTTCACCCCTTTTACGACCCCACACCCATGATACGATGTAATGACAAAAAGAGAATATGACACAGTCATAGTCAGCTCTATGAAGCGTTTGACAGCTTCACACAGCGCATGAGCTAACCTGCTATCTGATTTTTACTAAGGAAAAAACACAGAATAGAGAGGGCTCTCTAAGAGCCCCGGTCCAACATACACATTTGCTTCTGTGGCCAGTCCAACCCAGTTGCAGGTCACATGACACACACAACCCATCATCACCTACAAAAAATGGCAAAAACACTCTACAGAGGAATGTCGTTTTTCATAATGAGAGAATACATAATTCTCGATTAGTAGTCAAGTCAAGTCAAGTCAAGAGTTTTAATTGTCACGGCATACAGGTATACAATGAAATGCGGGTGGTCTTGCCCGCAACGATGTGCAATACAGTGGTACATATAATAGAATCAAAAGAAGAAACAACATTGTGCAGTAACAGGTAGCAGGTAACATGGAGTGACATCTCGGTATCTGTACATAGTTATTTACAGCGCATGTGTGACATGCTAGTTAGCTTTGGTAGTGCAATACACTGTTCCTGTTATTCTAATTTAAAGTGTCCTTTCCTTTGGCCATAAGTGTGCGTGTGTGCGACATGAGTGTGTGCCCGCTCATGTTAAAGTGTTAAGTGGCTGCTCGTGTGTGAGCGTGCACAGTGTGCGTGTCGTGTGTGTGTTCATGTGTGCTTGTGTGTGGACAGTTCAATGTTCTGAGCACTCAATGTACATTGTTCATGGCTCTGATGGCCTGGGGGATCGGCCACAGGCCTTGCTAAGCACACACGACAGCGACCAAACAATCTTTTCTTTTAGGAAAATAAATTTTCTCCAGCAGTCATAGCACAACCTCAGCAATCAAGGTTACATCGCATCCCTACCACACAAAGACACAATGTAGTGCAACAACATGTCTGATAGGAGGATGAAGAAGTCCCCAGGGAACCGTGGGGAAAAACACAATCCTCCTACTTTACCCTTAATACGGCCAGTTAAAACAGGAACCTGTTAATATGTGAACACACTGTTCATTGTCATCACAGGCTGAGAAAAGAATATTCTTTCACTCATTTGTCACTAAGCATAGCTTCATAGGTTAGTTACCTTAGTTGTGAGTACACGGTACATAACAACACACATGATGTTTCTCACACAACAACCAGATCATTTTCACATCTGTAACAACAACCCGATTTGCCCGGAGAAGCTAATTACCAGTGACAAGACAGTTCACACAAAACTTGCGTTGTATCCCAAATGCATTGCAGCAACACGTTTTTGGAAAACAGCGTTATTTACAAAACATGAAGAAGGTAAAGCCGGAAGACGCGTATAAGGTCTGGTCAAACCTTTGTCCTACCCGGAGCGTAGATCAGCGAAGTGCAGTCTCAAGACACCATAGAAACACAGCCATCCTGTGTTGTTCGATCTGGGCAGCGTCGCCGCTCCACCCGTCGCTACGGTCCCTTTTGTTGACGCAATCCTTGCCGTCCTGGCTCAGGGCAGGGTCGACGAACATCCCCTGTCAAAGATGACGTCGTAGTCAAAAGTGTAAAACATGTTATAATCAAAGCACGTTCAACAGAGTAGCATTAAGCTAACGGCCGCTCCAACCGTCGGTCGCTACTGCCCCTGCTCGCGAGACGCCGAGCGAACGGCGCACGCGACCAGAGGGGAGCTCGCGGCGCCGCACAAGTAGCCGGAGCTACCCCGCGCTGGCCTTGTCCGATAGCAGCAAGCTAACGTTTCCTAGTGATCACAACAGGCTAGCGCCGCAGCCAACAGCCGACTGGCTAACAGTAGGCCCAACCTCTGTAGGCCACGCAGTGATCCCAGCAGGCTAACGCCGCAGCTAACAGCTGACTGGCTAACCGTAAGCTAAGCAGCTATCACCTGAACTTGTACACAATGATATAACACTCACCCAGACAGGCCGCCGTTCTGAAACCCTCCTCACTTTTTAAGAGAAAAGAATAACAAGATGTCAACACAGCTTTACAACAGTGATTTTACCAACACCCGACGGAGTTAGCACAATACCAAACTGGCCTGTGTAGCTGACTTGAACATAGATCTTCCGCTATCGAACATCTTATGCACATATCTCCTCGTGAAGGAATACTCTCATTTGGATATGAAAGAAGGGGCTACACGGTGACAGAGAGATACCCACTCGTCCAGAAAACACAGGGATCACCAGTGTTAATGGTCGCGGCCCACTAGTTAAAACTACAATGGTCTTCAGACCAAGGTCTTCTGTCGCCTAGGAGGCTGAACAAAGGACCCTAGCCTGGGGCCGGTTTTCATAAACATTGTCAATTAGCCCCCATAGCACTAACAGACAAGTATAATAAAGTAATAATATAATTACTTTAATTACTCAGATATTCAAACACAATTATGCAATTATTGTGAAATGATTGAAAATAATAATTATTTAATGCCTTCAGTGGAATTTGTATTTCTTATTTGTTACACATCTGTTTTAATGATTAATTATATACATTTGAAAGAATGCAGGTCAACATGCAATGTATCCCATTAATTGGTATACAATGGGACAGACCTTTGTTTGATATAGCTATAAACCTGCATTCCTTCGAATATATCATTAATCAATTAAACTGATATTGAAATACACTATATAGCCTATATACACCAACACTGAAATGACAGTGGATAAATAAATAAATAAATAAGAACTAAAGCTAATCGCGTGGAAATAGACTGCATTAATATTCCATAAGTCTTGTGTGCGCCAGTATAGCCTACGTGTCTAATGAATGAACAGTATATAGGCTTATATTATTCTAGTTACTTGTTTCATTAGGATTTAGTAGATACTATATATATGCTCTGCCCTACGTACAGTATAAGTACAGTATGTACTTATACTGTACATAGGGCAGAGCATATATAGTATCTACTAAATCCTAATGAAACAAGTAACTAGAATAATATAAGCCTACTGTTCTCATTCATTAGACACGTAGGCCATACTGGCGCACACAAGACTCTGGCGGCCTTAATATATGTATCCAGTGGAGGTTATTCCATGACACGTGAGGCAGTACTTCACTCATAATTATTATTAATTTACATATATATATATATATATATATATATATATATATATATATATATATATATATATATATATATATATATATATATATATATATATTATTATTTTTTATTATTATTATTATTATTATAAATTTTTTATTAGAAATGTTTTCCTCTGTAAAAAAAATGCCAGTGAATTATTTTTTTCTTCAAAAATGGCCAAGTGACAGCTCTGAGCTCTCTGATCTAGCCTGTAACTGCAGTAATGGCGAGCTGTCAATCACTCAGTGCAAAATAACTGCACGGGTTGATCTTAGGAATATAATTATCCAATCAAAATAGGGTAGGGTAGGCGGGTTAGTGACTCTATGCGCACGCGATTGATTGGCGTTCACGCCGTTCCACACAAACTTAAGATCCAATCAGAGACAGCCCTCACAACGTTCTGACACTCAATCAGAGAAGACCTGCGTGACTGTGATGATGTCATCACCAGTGATCTCCGGCTGCTGTAGTAACAGTGGGTCTCATTCCCGAACGAAGTTACGACAACATTTTTTGTCTAAGCCAGATTTCGGCCCATTTAGGACATATTAGGGCTGGGAGTGGGAGTCCCCAAATTTTCCTGAGATCAGATTTGATCGTGGCTGAGAGCAGATTTAAGAGTGCTGAGGAGCACTCTTAAATCTGCTCTCAGCCACGATCAAATCTCATGATTGATTGACTAATTTAAAATGTCATTATAACTTGACAGACTGTGTTCTCATAGTGATTCCTTCATGTCAACGCTACAGGCCTCCTTGGAATTAATTACTTAATCATAATTAAAATAAATATGACAATATTTGTACGATAAGAAATTACGCATTTGATGTCGGAAAAATAAATAATATGGATTCATCTGATCACAGGGCAGCTGCTTAACCATATCTGAACCAGCTATTCTGGACAAATGTATAATTACTTTAATTACTCAGATATTCAAACACAATTATGCAATTATTGTGAAATGATTGAAAATAATAATTATTTAATGCCTTCTGTGGAATTTGTATTTCTTATTTGTTACACATCTGTTTTAATGATTAATTATATACATTTGAAAGAATGCAGTTCAACATGCAATGTATCCCATTGATTGGTATACAATGGGACAGACCTTTGTTTGATTGATTGATTGATTGATTGAAAACTTTATTAACAGATTGCAGAATGGGTACAGTACAGTACAGCTCAATTACATAAGGGGATGCAGACCAGAGAAAGAATTTCGTCTTGTTTACATCAGAGTCCCCTATTTTCAATTCATCATAACATATATGACACACACGATACAGATAGACAGTACTGCTACATCTATACATTTATGACATACCAGATTTGCAAATCCAGTACTGTTTGTGATACAAAAAGAGTCCAGAAAAGAGAGTACATTTGACATAGAAACTGTTGGAGGAGGTTGGGTAGGAGGGGTGGGTGGGGGATAGACTTACACTGTACAAGCAAAACTTTACATTGGAATATTGACAAAACCATACTTGGTCATTTACTGTACATTGGAGGGGGTTGATATAGCTATAAACCTGCATTCCTTCGAATATATCATTAATCAATTAAACTTATATTGAAATACACTATATAGCCTATACACCAACACTGAAATGACAGTGGATAAATAAATAAGAACTAAAGCTAATCGGTGATAATAGACAGCATTAATATTCCATAACAAGTCTTGTGTGCGCCTACGAATGAACAGTAGCCTATAGGCTTAATTATGGAATAATAAGCCATACTGCGTTCATTAATTACGCCCGCCGTAAGCTATATATATTATATTTCATTCATTCATTCATATACAGTACTGCGCGCGCGCGCGCGCGCGCGCGCGTGTGTGTGTGTGTGCGCGCGCGCTGCGGCAGGTGTACCGCGAGCTGTATATGATGCCAATACATTAATCTAATCTAGTTTTGATGGCACGCAAGTGTGATTACGAAACCTAGCTGCATTTCTCGGAGACGCTCTCTGATTGGCACTGACTGACGCTAGGTTTTCGTAATCACGCGGCTCGCAAGACTCGCAAAGCACTTCCGCCATTCCATTTGCACACAGCTGCGTCACTAGTTGCCTTATAAGGAGCTCTGGAGGCGTTGTTTTGTATGCAAATTGCCTGAACGGGAACGAGCTTTCGAGTTTAAGACAGAATGCCATTCTCCAAGCAGATATCAGATCATATAATTTCTGCGACCTTTTCAGCCACTTAAGACATATTACCAGCACGTTCAGGACTCAGAGTGAACTTGTCATTGATTATGTCTCAGTGGTTCCAAGATAAATCTTCCAGAATATATCTTTGAAAAACTTTCGGGAATGAGACCCAGTGAGAACTGCGGTGAAATTTGAGAAAAGAAAAAAAGAGATTAGCCTAATATAATAATTAATTAATCTTTTGATCTTTATTGTTCAACTGTATTGTGCATCATTTTTTTATATATTTTTTTATAGTGTAGTTGACCGTAGCGTGGTCGCTAACGCTAGTTGTAGCCTGAGAAGGCTCTGGTAGGCTCTGGTAGTAGCTACTACCTAGCTTAGTTAGCTTCCTCGTCCTGCTCCGAGTGTGTGTTAAGGCGACATGGCCTATTGTTTCCTTTCCTTTTTTCCTTTTCCATCTTCTTTTTTTTTATTAATTTTAATTTTTTTTATTTATTTTTTAAACATAACATAAATTTAGACACACAAGCATTAACAGTAATATCCTAAGTAAATCACAGGATTATACATTTCAAATCAATATAAATATAGTTTACGGGATATATATACCTAATACTTGCAATCCAATCCAATACATACATTATGCTCTTGCTCGCTCTCCCCCCCCCCGGACCCCCACTTGGATAATTCATCCATTTTCATCGTTTCTAACCAGGAACTACAATTCATATGCTAGCTTTTATTCTCTCCACCACTTCTAACCAATTGCAATGTTAGTTTCACTGAAATTCTTGCTGTAGATATCTCTAGATAAATCACATCGAGATAGGTAAGAATCCATACCTTCCGGCAATTTTTTTCCGTTGAATCCATCGTGAAGCTATCAGCTTTTTTAGCAGCTGTAAGACCGGATAAATCTAGTCTCTTTAGCTGTATAGGGGCTGCATACTGAAAGACATCATTCAACAGCAATACAGAGGGATGTACAGGTATATTCAGAAGTAAAAATTCTGATAATTTCAGGGTCACTTCTTCCCAGAATTTCTTAACAGGTGGGCAATCCCAATACATATGCATAAATGTACCCTCATCACCATTTGTACATAAAGAACATATAGAATCTTGTCTAAGTCCCATTCTGTTTAATCTTATAGGAGTCAGGTATGTCCTGTGAATATACATTTCTTTTTATCCACTTTTTCTCCCATTTTCTATATTTTCCTCCCATCCCAATTTTGTATCATCCAATTCAACCCCCCCCTGTCACGAACGCTGTTTCTTGCCTCCCACAAGCCGGCTGCAATGTGGACTAAGTCATACATAGCACAAGTCCCTCCGGTACTTGAGGTAACAGCAGTCGCATCTTTTCACCTGCGCAGCTCGATCTCTCAGTGGCGAGGAGTAACGCGTAGGAGGCTCACGCTGCCCCCGACACTTCCTGAATTCTACTGCGCAGGCGCACCAACCGACCTGTAGGAGTCGCTGTCCACAACGCCCGATCCCACCCATCAGTTTCCCACCCCTAATACGGCCAATTGTTTATTGTATGAACGACCAGCTAAACTGAAAGCAATGTGAGCGCTGGGCTCAAACAGGCGAGCCCAGCGTCTCCAGCATTTGTGGCGAGCGCCTTGCCCACTACGCCACGTAGCCGCCCTGTCCTGTGAATATAATTAAGATTAATTTGTTGATGATCCGGGTTGCGTGATGCAATTTGAACGTTTGCCCAGACTTCTTGCCAATCCAAATCTACTTCCAAATCTGGTATATCCCTCCTCCATACTAAGTCTAGGGAAGGATTTCATACGAAGACGTTAGTAAGTGATGATAAAAATCAGATCTTTTTTCCCATCATATCGACTATTGTTTACTTTCCATGGGGATAAAAGAAGGTGTCTCGAGTCGGACTTGTCAGCTGGAGAAGCTGCACTATTCAAAGGAAGATCGGTCGAGTGAGTGCTTTCTCACTGCTTTGGCAATGCTGTTGTGTTGACTTGAATCGCTTGGGTGACCACCTAGTTGGACAGTCCCAAAATGGAACATTTCACAAAGACTGTTGTTTGCATTTCTGGATTGCAACATTGAACGAAATATCGAAGGATGGATTTTATTTACAAGTGATCAAGGGACTAGGACACTATTTCCTCATAAAGAAGTAACGTCAATGGTGAGTGGATTTAAAATATATATATATATATATTTTAGTAGCTGTGTGGGCAGTGGCGGCTTGTGAATTCTTCTCCGGGGGGGGGGGGGGGGGGGGGGCGAAATTATTAGTATCCCCTCTATCTCACCTTCTCTCTCTTTCTCTCTCTCTCTCTTTCTCTCTCTCTCTCTCACTCACACACAGCGCGACGTGGAATCGATTTGTTACACAATCAGACCTAGTAGTATGTGTAGTATATACCAAGAATAACTTCAGTATGAGTACAGGGCTGTACACATATTTAGCATATTGTTAAACGAGCCAAGGCTAGCTATTAAACTATCGATATGAATTGAAAATGGGGGACCCTGATGTAAACAAGACAAACGTCTTTCTCTGGTCTGCATCCCCTTAACAATTGTGTGTATTGTATTCATTCATTCATTCAAACATAGACTGGGCGAGATATTGAACAAGCCATAATCCACTTATTTTAAATCCAAAAGAAACTCCACTCTCTCTCTGATCAATCCAATAATAAACACATATGTATATCTTGTCATTTTAAACAAGTTACCATTCATTGTCCGGTGATTATGCCACACCACGGCAAATTAATTAGTTCAACAACAACAACAACACAGCATCGCTCTAACAGAGAGAGAGAGAGAGAGAGAGAGAGAGAGAGAGAGAAGAGAGAGAGAGAGAGAGAGAGAGAGAAGAGAGAGAGAGAGAGAGAGAGCAGAGAGAGAAGAGAGAGAGAGAGAGAGAGAGAGAGAGAGAGAGAGAGAGAGAGAGAGACCGCAACTCACTTTGTTTAGTTGAAACGCGGTCCAGGAGGGCTTGATAAAGTGTATAGTCCACTGTCCCAGACTGTTGATGTATATATCCACTGTCCAGACTGCATCCAGCTAGCCATTATAGAGTGTGTTGTTGTTTGTTGTCGAACCAGCTAAGACAGAGTATAGCCTACCATTCGAGAAGCTTTATGGTCCAGACTCCAGGCTTGAACTTTCCATAAAAGTGTCAATATAAATCTATTTAGTTAGATCCAACACTGTTTGGATGTACAGTATCTTGTGATTATATCAATTTCCGACAACTACTATTTCCTAGTAGCCCCTCGAATAGCATAATCTGCAGAGCCCTGAAGACTCTGGCAGGAGCACTCATTCAGGGGTACTACGACTATGCTTGCACCTCATGGTACCAAAGCACCTCAAAGGCGCTAAAAACAAAATTACAAACATCTCCAAACAACTGGTCAGACTACTGCTTGACCTTACTCCTAGAACCCACCTCACCCCTGCCCACTTTGACAACCTAGGATGGCTTAGAGTAGACGACAGAGTACAGCAACTTGCAATGGGCCTGGTCTACAGATACACTACACGACCAAGGTACCCATGTACATGTCAAAATACTTCCCAAAGGTCAGTGAATACCACGATCACAACACCAGAGGGAGCTCCACAAATCATGTTTAAACCCAGATTCGGCTCAAATAAGGGACTAAACACGTTTCGCAATTATGCCACATCAATGTGGAACGCCCTACCCAAAGCTGTAAAGGAATGTGGATCACTACCCACTTTCAAAACCTCTCTCAAGGGACACCTACGGGAGACTGCAATTCAACACTGGCCCCTGTAAATATCCTAACCCAACCCCCTCCAATGTACAGTCATTTACCTAGTATGGTTTTGTCAATAGTCCAATGTACAATTTTGTTTGTTTGTACAGTGTCTCCCCCCCCCCCCTCAATGTACAGTTTTGCTTGTATATACAGTGTGCCCCCAACCACCTCCAATGTAGATTACCCAGTATGGTTGTCAATATCCCAGTGTACCCAACCCCCCCCACCCACCTCCTCCAATGTACAGTTTCTACGTCAATGTATATACTCCCTTTTCCTGACTCTTCTGTATCACAAACAGTACTGTATTTGCAAATCTGGTATGTCATAAATGTATAGATGTAGCAGTACTGACTATCTGTATGTCATGTAGTCATATATGTCCTGATGAATTGAAAATGGGGACCCTGATGTAAACAAGACGAAAGTCTTTCTCTGGTCTGCATCCCCTTAACAATTGTGTGTATTGAGCTGTACTGTATTGTACCCATTCTGCAATCTGTTAATAAAGTTTTCAATCAATCAATCAATCAATCAGCCCAGAGCCCAACGTCTGGGGACGCGATGTCACGTGCCACTCTCAGCCAATAGTGACTACATCGGGCACTCGAGCAAGCACCCTCTGGTATCGTATTTGACAGCGCTATGTTGTACGTACGAATTTATTTATACGTATTTGCATTTTGCCCTGTCAGTTGCGCAATTACAGCGGAGCAGAAATGAGCGCCCATGAAAACGGAGTGGAGGGGGATAGGCGCCGGCTGGGGGATGAATAGGCTACTTCCCTGCTCACGCAAATAATTCTTTCTTCTTCTTCTTTTAACCAGGGAGGGCGGCGCTCTAGCGCCCACTATCGGCCGGCCGCCACTGTGTGTGGGTCTGTGTTGATTATCAATTATTTGACTGTATTTTACTCTGTGGCTAACGAGCGATTTCTTCTGGACCACTGCGTCCAGTGTGTGTGTGTGTGTGTGTCGGTGGCTGAAATGCGTGCGTTTACTTTCGAATTACCCACGTAAATGTCCTTTTAAGTGTTACTCTTGTTCACGTTTCCCTCAACGCTGTGCTGCTTTCCTGTTTTCTCAGAGAAAGTTGCCTCCACTCACAGAAACAACAGTTCAGTCTGTGTGATAGTGAGGCATTTTGATTACACAGCTATTTCTGGGAAGGAGAAGCATCCTAGTGATCACTAATCAAGCCCTTTCCTATGGCATTCAGATTATTTGTTGTTTTTGAGAATGAACATCAACCTGTAGAATTAGTTTGCAACTGTAATACAGTTCAATGTGGTTGGAAGCATTCTATATAATATAATATAATTATTTGTGCTTCACCAAAAAATTTGGTCAGTAGCCGCCACTGGTGTATACTGTACTGTACAGTACTGTACACATATTAAGGCTGCCAGAGTCGGGCATACCATGAGCGGACTGCATGGTTGACTGTATGCGGTCTACCGGGCGGGCAGCGCAGTGTGTCTTTGCTGCTCTCCTAATGAATCAAGTCATTCATGGAATAATAAACCTATACTGCGTTCATTCATTACGCGCGTAGGCTATACAGTACTGCGTGCGCATGTGTGTGTGTGTGTGTGTGTGTGTGTGTGTGTGTGTGTGTGTGTGTGCGCGTGTGCGCGCTGCGGCAGGTGCCCGAGCTGTACTATATTATGACAATACAATGAATCTAGTCTAATTTCGATGGTCGCAAAACGCTTCTGCGTCCATTTTCACACGGATGCATCATTAGTTGCCTTATAAGGAGCTCTGGAGGCATTGTTTTGTATGCAAATGACCTAGACGGGAACGCGCATTCATGTTTCAGACTGGTGCCATTCCCGAACGCAGATTATCTCAGCTCAGATAGTTTGAGCCACTTAAGACATATTCCCAGCACGTTGGGGACTTGTGAACTTGTGAACTTGTCATTGATTCTGTCTCAGTCGGTTGCAAGAGAACTTTGGAAAATATTCGGGAATGAGACCCAATGAGAGTATCAATAATACACCTGAGCGAAGTCTAGTAAAAAAATATATATATATAAAAGTTTAAAAAGAATATATATATATATTTTCTTTTTGAAATTGTTAATCGTGCGTTAAAAATAATCGTTAACAGAATTGTGCATTAACGCGTTAGTGACAGCCTTAATATATATAGTTACAGAATAATGAATGTTCTATATCTATAGTTACAGATATCTATAGTTACAGAATAATGAATATTATATATCTATAGTTACAGTATAATGAATATTATATAGTTACAAATAATGAATATTCTATAACTATGGTTACAGAATCATGACTATTCTATATTGATGGTTACAGAATAATGAATGTTCATTATCTATGGTTACATAATGATGAATAATATACATCTATAGATACAGTATAATCATGAATATTCTATATCTATGGTTGCAAAATAATTAATATTCTATAACTATAGTTACAAAATAATTAATATTCTATATTGTTACAGATATCTATAGTTACAGAATAATTCATATTCTATATATATTGTTACAGATATATAGTTACAGAATAATCATATACTATATTAACAGAATAATGAATATTCTATATCTATGGTAACATAATAATGAATATTCTATATCTATGGTTGCAAAATAATGAATGTTCTAACTTCTATATCCGGTTACATAATAATTAATAATCTATATCATAGTTACAGAATAATGAATATTATATATCTATGGTTACAGTATAATGAATATTATACATCTATAGTTACAAAATAATGACTATTCTATATTGATGGTTACAGAATAATGAATGTTCTATATCTATGGTTACAGAATAATGAATATGCATGGTCTATAGTCACAGAATAATGACTATTCTATATATCTTCTTCTCTCCTCCTTCTCCACCGCCTCTTCCTCCATACCTCTATTCTTCTATTCGCTACCTGAGACCAAATCTCAGGGCGCAGAGAGAGAGAGGGGGGTAGGAAGAGAGAATGAGGGAGCAAGAGAGAGAGAGAGAGAGAGAGAGAGAGAGAGAGAGAGAGAGAGAGAGAGAGAGAGGAGAGAGAGAGAGAGAGAGAGAGAGAGAGAGTGAGAGAGGGAGAGTGGGGGTGGGTGATATAGAGAGAATGAGAGAGAGAGACGGAGAGAATGAGAGATAATGAGAGAGTGAGAGAGAGCAAGACAGACAGCGAGAGAATGATAGAGTGAGAGGAGAGCAAGAGAGAGAGAGGGTGGGAGAGAGAGAGAGAAGGAGGAAGAGAATGAGAGAGTGAGATAGAGAGAGAGAGGATGCAAGAGCAAGAGAGAGAGGGAGAGAGAGAGATAGAGAGAGAGAGAGAGAGAGAGAGAGAGAGAGAGAGAGAGAGAGAGAGAGAGAGAGAGAGAGAGAGAGAGAGAGAGAGAGAGAGAGAGAGAGAGAGAGAGAGAGAGAGAGAGAGAGAGAGTGAGAGAGAGAGAGAGAGAGAGAGAGAGAGAGAGAGAGAGAGAGCAAGAGAGATAGATGGGGAGGGAGAGAGAGAAGGAGAAAGAGAATGAGAGAGTGAGATAGAGAGAGAGAATGCGAGAGCAAGAGAGAGAGAGAGTGAGATAGAGAGAGAGAATGCGAGAGCAAGAGAGAGAGAGAGAGAGAGAGAGGAGAGAGAGAGAGAGAGAGAGAGAGAGAGAGAGAGAGAGAGAGACTGTGCCACAGTGTGCCAGGCTCTCCATCAGAGTGCAGCAGGCCTGGTTGGCTCCTCTCAACACACAGACAGTCTTGGCTCTCGTCTGCCCCGACCTTCCGGAGGATCCAGGGGGTTCACCTGCTCTTTGACAAACTACAGCTCCAGATGCAACTCTCCAGACGAAGTTCTCCTCGTTAGACCGTGGTGTGGAATACCAACCGGGGTTGACACCGGGGCGTGCCTGCCATCATCATCATCATCATCATCATCATCATCATCATCATCATCATCATCATCATCATCATCATCATCATCATCATCATCATCATCATCATCTAGCAGCAAATGTGCTGAATGTCGAAGGTGTTGGATAAAAATGTCTCTGTTCATTATACGGTAGTTAGCTATTCAGGAATAAAGAAAAACATTCGTATTGCAGAGCTGCAATACTGCAGACATTTATTATAATATGTATGAATATGGAACTTACACAGTGCCTACATTTATGGAACTTACACAGTGCTTAAAGTTATGGAACATACACAATGCTTTAGGTTATGGAATTTACACAGTACTTAAAATGATGGAACCTTGATGTTAGATTCAGATTAGATGTTAGATTCAAATGTATTGTCATTATACAGCACACATACAGTACAATGCAAATAAGTTTGTCATCCAACCAGAGTGCAAATACTACAGTATAGTAGTATAATAGTACAATAAATAAAGACAGTATGACTACTACTGGCAAGCAGCGTAACTAGTAAGTAGGATATGTACAGATATAGATATAGTAAAGGACTATGTGCAGGTAAGTACAGACAGGTGAGGATAGCAGTGGCGGCCGGTGGGTACTTCGCCACTAGGGGCGCTATACCAAACATTTTGCAAAATGCAAACATGTACAGTACAGTACCACGCAACACTCATGGCAAGACATGAGCGATTCGACTCACGCTCACGGCAATGAATCGGCTCTTATGAACGAGTCGCTCAGCTGTTACTACAACAACACACAACCAGTCAAATAAAGTATAGTCTAGACTCTAATTCACAACTTGAAACACAATATATAAATAGAAAAGTTAGAAACAAAACTCGCCCGTCTACAAACACAGGCAGATCTCTCCCTCTCTCCTTCTCTCTCTCACACACAGCGCGACGTGGAATCGATTCGTTACACAATCAGACCTATTATATACCAAGAATAACTTCAGTATGAGTACAGGGCTGTACACATATTTTGCATATTGTTAAACGAGCCAAGGCTAGCTATTAAACTATCGATATGAATCGAAAATCTGGGACCCTGATGTAAACAAGACAAACGTCTTTCTCTGGTCTGCATCCCCTTAACAATTGTGTGTATTGAGCCGTACTGTATTGTACCCATTCTGCAATCTGTTAATAAAGTTCTCATTCATTCATTCATTCAAACATAGACGATATTGAACAAGCCATAATCCACGTATTTTCAATCCGAGAGAGCTGCAGTAGTTAAATCAATGAGCCATCGACATAGTCAGTGTGGTAAGTAACGTTATTATTGCATCCAAGATTGATACACGGCTGGCTAGGCAGTTGGTAGTCATAGTCTTGTGTTATAAAATAAATAAACAATCAGCAATGTCTCGATTCATGAATGGCCAGCAGTAGTACTGCTCCTAAAAAAAACTATTTACAAACGTTAACGTTAAGCACAGAGAGAGAGAGAGAGAGAGAGAGAGAGAGAGAGAGAGAGAGAGAGAGAGAGAGAGAGAGAGAGAGAGAGAGAGAGAGAGAGAGAGAGAGAGAGAGAGAGAGAGAGAGACTCACTGTTTAGTTGAAACGTCCAGGGCAGGAGAGCTTGATAAACGTGTATAATCCGCCATATAGCTTGTTAGCCAAGTGTTAGCTGAGCTCGTTAGCACAACACTCAACAAGTACATTCCTTTGTCCATTTCCGCTCGAACAGACTGCAAACTACCTGGCGTTATATCGCCATGCTCTAAGACAAACTCTAACCTTAACCAACTTTGAAAGAGTGCCTAAGCTTAACAGTCTAAAGAACTTGCAGTCACGGCACGCTCGTCTAAGACAAACAGCTGCATGCATCTCACAACAACACAACTATCTCCACCGACCAACCTAGGACCAACCTAGGAACCAAGCTAGAAGCTAGAATTGGAACATTAGATATTGGATTCGGCCAATCAGAGATCGTCTCTGTGAAATTCTGCCATGGAAAAAAATACTGGCGTCGGCCAATCAGAGAGCGTCTCCGCGAAATGCGGCTATGGAAATTCTTCACGGAAGTTCACGCTGCTGGCTAGACCGCTTCAAATCGCGCTCGGATTCCAACATAATAGTCATATTTCAACGCACAACGCCGTATGCACTGATTGGCTGTGACGGAGACAGCGATCAAACTGTGACGCGCACTCAGAGCGCTATCGCTTCTAGCCCGGGCGAGAAATACGAAAAAATAAAAAAAAACGTCACTTCCTGTTCAAGAAAACGAGTATTTATTTTTTAATATAATAACGTTATATTGTGCATTGGAAACACAAACATACTTAAAATGAGTAAATATTATTAATTTTAAACATGTTTATATTATTTATAGGGCTTTAAAACAAAAAACTAAAAACTTATTTTTCTTGTTCTCTCATATAACCAGGGTAGGAGCTGAGGGGGGGCGGCGCCCGAGCGCCCCTAGTGGTAGAGCCGCCACTGGAGGATAGGTATATACTGTATGCAGTGAGAATAGAGATATGGGTTAAATGCAGGTACAAGCATGTAACACTTCCCCCGGTCCTGTGGGACCAGCCGGCAACCCTCCGTCCGGTTCGGTTGGTCCAGGACTCAGACATTCACAACCCCCCTTCAATACACTTCACAATACAACATTGGCAACCGGTAGGCTGAGCCAGATGTGGCAGATCTGGCATCAGCTCACACACCTAATTAACATTGTCATCTGCCATTTATGTTTGTTATGTTCGTTGTCTATGTTGTCGTTGTTGTTTCCATTTTGTTAGATTTGTGTTTCCCTGTCTGTGTTTTGTAAATGTGTTTTAGTCTGTTGGTCTCAGTTTGTTCTATTGTTATTGTTTTCCCCTGTGTGCTCTGTGTTCTGTTAGGTTTGTCTACCACACCTGTTAGACGGTGGGCCGAAGGTTGCTATAGGCTTCCGTTAATGAAATGATTGATCTGGTTTTAGAGAGTATATGTTATTGTAATATGAACTACATAATATACTATAATAACACATTTCCGTTTGTTGGCAACGGTTTTTGGGTCATATCTTTATGAAAATGAATGTGTTGATAAGATAAAAACTACCTACGTTTGTGAAAAGGGGCGTTGCTGCGGAACCAATCAAAACGCGTTACAACGTCAGGTGACTTGATTTCTCCCAATGACATTCTTCAAGCCCTGGAACCAGGAAGTAAATATTGCGACTCGTCTGTTGACAACACTGGATAGCTCTGCATCGGTAAGCTCTCAATTCATATACAATACTATTGAAATGCATTTTTACTTAACTTTACAGCATTATTCAAACGTGATAGGAAGTTATGAGTCATCAGCAGTTTATATGCAGTCCGTTTTGACGTCCGATTACACATTGGAAAATGTTGTAGCCAGCTCACAAAGACTAACGTTACGTTAGCATTTTAACTTTCTCAGATAGCAATCTAACATTACGTTAGTGTAAATCAAACAATTCTAACCCAATACTAATAATAGTAACTTGTTTCACATTCTTGCTGTGTCTGCACTATGGTCTGTGTTGTTGCCTGTGACGTTAGAAATTTGACGTTGTCACAACCGTTACATATGTACAAAATATACTGTCTCATAAATATACTCTTCCAATATATAAATATACATATAAATATATTGTTTTAGATGCTGTTGTCACTATGAATTACAAATGGGGGGCCCTGATGTAAACAAGACAAACGTCTTTCTCTGGTCTGCATCCCCTTAACAATAGTTTGATATTGGATGGTCCCTGTGCTGTTGTTTACTGTCTATCTGTATGTCATGTATGTAATATTTTATGATGAATTGAAAATGGGGGACCCTGATGTAAACAAGATGAAAGTCTTTCTCTGGTCTGCATCCCATTAACAATTGTGTGTATTGAGCTGTACTGTACTGTACCCATTCTGCAATCTGTTAATATGATGAATAACGTTATCTATTGTTTTTCTGTTTCCCCAGATGCTCAACCCTGGACCACACAACAGATATATTCTAGGCCTAATCCAACCCTAGCCTGAGGGTTATATAGTAATCATGCAAGCTCAAAGATTGAGCTCTTGAGGTGACTGGCCCTGCTCTATATCAAGAACCATTATCAGAGTGGCAACTGCAGGACCTGTATTTCCCAAAACAATGAATATCATGATTGAATGAGAGGCCATGGTAAACAGCACAGTGAATAAACAATGTGCAGTCCCCTTATATATATATATATTGTTCTGGATATAAGTGGGGCCAGGCTAATCTGCAAGAGCTCAACTTTTGAACAAGGATGGTCATCCTCTCACATAAGCTGTCCGGGGACGACTCACACAGCTCTCTACTCTCTGGGCCCTGAACTGGACACCCCTCCACTGTACTAGTTACACATTACACACATACAAATGACAATAACACTATGTAACAACCATCAAATGCACTCACAGCACACACATCCACACGCACACACTCACTTTAAACAAACAACTCACTGCAGCACCCACTTTAGAACACCTAAACACACTTTATATTTATTGGCAAAGAATTTGCACTACAACCCATACCTCATTACACCTTACTGTAAATTGTACCTAAATTGTACCTCATCCCATTTCTGCATTGTACTGTATAGTATATTGTATTGTAACTCAGTTACTTTTCTACTCTGCATTGTACATTGTATGTATATATTGAACACTTGTCTACGTACTTGACTTCTATTTTATACTTATCTATTTTTATCTAGCACAATCTCTGGAGCAAAACAGAAAGAAGCATTTTATATAAAAGTATTCTGTACTTCTGTATGACAACTAATAAAGAAACTTGAACATCAAAAAATCAACATTCTGTTCTCTATTCCAGGCTAGATCTGACCTTGACTCATGTTACAGGATTAATACACATTTTCTTACACCCATATTGCTAGTTTTCACCTGAAGGGCAAATTACAGGGCCAGTCCAGTAAAAAAAATACATTAATCATGTATCATTATGTTTAAAATAAATTGCATTTTGGTACAAACCGTTTGTGTTTGTCAACTTTGCCTTCCTGTGGGCTATGTTATGTATATGAGCAAATTGCATATAGCATTCTCTTTGGTAGCATTCATTCTGTGTTTATTGTGTCATACTGGGGAATAATATTAATATTATTATGTCCTATTGGGGACACAATTTTAAATTCTGAGCAATTCAATCGTTTTTTTTATAGAGAGGACGTCTGACATTGATTGAAAACGGTTAACAGATTGCAGAATGGGTACAATACAGTACGGCTCAATACACACAATTGTTAAGGGGATGCAGACCAGAGAAAAACTTTCGTGAGAGACCAACAAAGTGAGGTAATACATTTCGAATCAAATTGTGGTCGGTTAGATCTAACGTTAATATCACGTTATCCATCTAATGGCTAGCAAGCTCACCTGATGTCGGTATGGCTTAATACAGTGCGAAATACAATCTTATAGTAAGAAACAAAACACAAGTTGAACATAGTTTTGAACGTTTTATTACAATAGTATTTAGGTCGGATAATAGATCTAACGTTAATATCACGCTAACCATCTAAAGCTCATCTGTGACGTCGGTACAGTGCAAAATACAATCTTATAGTAACAAAACAATACACAAATTGAACATAGTTTTAAACGTTTTATTACAATAGTATTTACTGTCTCATGTTGCAATGTATAATCCAGCTAACGTTCCAGTCAGATCCATTCTCCGTTCTTGTTGACAATTTTGGGGTCCGTATTTCCCGTTTCTGTATCCTGATTGGTTTATCAGCTAGAGGTGTCCAAAGATATGCATGAGCAAACATTTATTTTAAATGTAAGATTACGATAACCGATGACCACCAGACGGCTGGCCAACAAACGTATTTTGACTCAACATAATAACTAGATATCACACACAAAGAATTGTGTAGTCTCCCAACATGGATCAATCAAGTTCACTTTAGACAGACTCGGCCTCCCATCTATGTGTCCTGTTTGTAATTACCTTTTGTCTCTAATTAGTGTTTGTATATTAAGTGTCTGGACCAGCAGAGACAGGCTGGTTCATTGTCTAAATGTTACCTGTGTTTGTCAGTCATGTATCCTGTCTTGTGAGTAAAACATTGTTATCGTCACCACGCCGTCTCTTATCTGCTCATTTCAAGCCTTCTTTCATATTCACTCTGCTATCTGGGTTCCAATCACCATGCCGAGTAAGCGCACTCGTAACACAAGCAAGTATATAAAGAGGTTATATGCAGGTATATTCAGACAAATATGGGTATATATATACGCGGTAAATATAAATATATAAATTTAAATATGCGGTATATACAGCACTGTTGATCATACAGAGTATATGGGTGAACATTGAAAGCAGTAGGTAGGTATAAATTAGTATAGGCAACAGAGTTCAGAGTCGCACAGTATGGGTAACAGAGCCTAGGGTGTAGGCAATGGAGTCAGAGTTCAGAGTTTATATGGTAGGGGGGGGGGGCTGTCAACGTGGCACAGCGATAGCTGAGGGAAAGAAGCTGTTCCTGAGTCTGCTTGACTTGGAGCGGAGGTTCCTGTAGTGTCTCCCGGAGGGGAGGAGGGCAAACAGTCCATGATTGGGATGAGAGGTGTCCTTGCCGATGCTGCGTGCCTTCCTCAGACACCGTTTGTGATGGATAGACTCAATGGCAGGGAGTGATGTACTGGTGATGCGTTGGCCGGTTTTCACCACCCTCTGCAGTGCTTTCTGGTCAGAGGCAGACTGTGATGCAGTTCGTGAGTATGCTTTCAATGGCGCACTGGTAAAAGTTCACCAGAATCTGAGGGGACAGGTGGGCTTTATATCAACCAGGGTCAACACTGTGGAGAGCCTACCATCAGAATATCAACCAGCGTTAACACTGTGGAGTGCCTACCATCAGAATATCAACCAGCGTTAACACTGTGTGGAGAGCCTACCATCAGAATATCAACCAGCGTCAACACTGTGGAGTGCCTACCATCAGAATATCAACCAGCGTCAACACTGTGGAGTGCTTACCATCAGAATATCAACCAGCGTTAACACTGTGTGGAGAGCCTACCATCAGAATATCAACCAGCGTTAACACTGTGTGGAGAGCCTACCATCAGAATATCAACCAGCATTAACACTGTGGAGTGCCTACCATCAGAATATTAACCAGCGTTAACACTGTGTGGAGTGCCTACCATCAGAATATCAACCAGGGTTAACACTGTGGAGTGCCTACCATCAGAATATCAACCAGCGTCAACACTGTGTGGAGTTTCTACCATCAGAATATCAACCAGCGTCAACACTATGTGGAGTGCCTACCATCAGAATATCAACCAGCGTCAACACTGTGGAGTGCCTACCATCAGAATATCAACCAGCGTCAACACTGGGGCGTTCTTACCATCAGAATATCAACCAGCGTCAACACTATGTGGAGAGCCTACCATCAGAATATCAACCAGCGTTAACACTGTGGAGTGCCTACCATCAGAATATCAACCAGCGTCAACACTGTGGAGTGCTTACCATCAGAATATCAACCAGCGTTAACACTGTGTGGAGAGCCTACCATCAGAATATCAACGAGCGTTAACACTGTGTGGAGAGCCTACCATCAGAATATCAACGAGCGTTAACACTGTGTGGAGAGCCTACCATCAGAATATCAACCAGCGTCAACACTGGGGCGTTCTTACCATCAGAATATCAACCAGCGTCGACACTGGGGCGTTCTGACTACACCAGAACAAACGCCATCTTGTCTAATTTCATGTTATGTTGAGTTTTAAAACTCATATCAAAAGTGAAGAATGTGCCAACGGGGTGAACAAACGACTTCCAACACAAAGCTTGTTTCAAGGACAAGATGTCTCATTTCATGGAATTTCTTGGAAGAGGTTCAGTTTGATTGGAACAAGAGGAATTCTATGCCCCCAATCGGCAGACGTTTTGACTCAAAAGCTCAATACAAGCTTATAATACTGGTTGAGATGGGAATGCAGTGCAATGTAAAATCTGTATTTCTCAATTTTTGCTGTTATATTTTCTTCATATCAAATCAAATCAAATAACATTTATTTGTAAAGCCTGCAATCACAAGTTAATGTCCCCGTGGGCCGGACAAGTCTTCTTTAAACAAGTCAAGAAGAAACATCACAATAAATCAAGAACAAAAAACCCACCATAAAATCCTAAATAAATGTAAAATAAATAAATGCAACACTCCCAGACATACCCCAGCGAAGGTAAGGAAACACTCACTAAAAACCTAGCAATAGGAAAATAGCACCACAGGCAATGTGGAGGATAGAAACCTTAGAAGGGCCATTCAAGGGGGGATCCCCCCTCTTGGATGTCGGTGATAGTAGTGTTGCTATGGATGATCGATGGGTGGAGAATAAAACATATATATATGTACATATATGTGTAATAAAACACAAATGTACATGCAATAGCAACTGGGGTACATACGTAAGAACATGTTTGAAAGATTTAAATAGAATAGAGCTAAGAACAACAACAACAGTGTTTGAAAGTGATTGAAAGCAGACACTGTCTCCTACATGAAGAATGTTTTATCAGTCTGGGGTCACATGGAAGCATTGGGAATGTTTTGGTAAATATGAAGAAGAAAAAACCCAGACGATCTTTTTCTGTTCTCATTGCCTGGAAATTAGGACTTCTGTTGAAATATAGGGTTTTCATCCCAAAGTAGGCCAACGTTTCCGCTTGTGACCTTGATTTATTTTACAGTGCAAACAATAACAATAACAGAGGACACAGCATTGAATTGAACAGCGGTTCTCAATGAAGTCCAGGGACCTCCCAGTGGTCCTTGAGGAGGTTTCAGGGGGTCTCCAGAAAGAAAACGAGGAGTAGTTTTATGGCCATGAATTTCACTATTTCATTCACTAGAAGTTGAGAGAATATACGTTATACAACAGTTAGTTCCAACCAAGTAATTTGATTGGACAAGAGGCATTCCATGAGTGCTGATATTCAGTATAATGTGTTCTAACGACCTGTTCGCTGTATACCTCAGACTCAGTGTGCGCGCGCATCACTGGGGCATAAAGGAACATAATCCTGGTCAGAACAACGGGGCAGACTACAATATATTTGCATTTGTTAGCCATGCTAGCGATCTAAACAATCAATCCATGCCAAAGCTGTAATGTAAAAGGTGAAAGACTCAGCCATGCTGATAAGCAAATTTCCCCAAATGTTGGTGTGTTCCTTTAAGTATATACCAACTCCAACTCCACTGCCTTGGGGAGGGTAATGGCAGGATGCACCTAGCATGCATGTCTGCAGGGCCGCCTCAGGGTGTGTGCGAGCAGTGCGGTCGCACAGGGCCTTGCGGGAAGGGGGGCCTCGCAAAAAAATAATAAAAAAAAATAAAAAATAAATATTTTTTATTTATTATTTTTTTTATTTTTATTTTTATTTTTTTTGCGAGGCCCCCCTTCCCGCAAGGCCCTTTTTCATCACAGACCTAAAATCTAGTTTTGCTTATATGCTTATATATTTCACATTAGACACGTTTGTAGAATGTGTCTGACTTGTTCCTGGGTCTGCAGACATACTCACTATTGGAGCTCAGCCTCTGGGGCTCTGCAGCAGACATACTATTGGTTTCAACGAAGGGAGTGGTTACTTACATGAAGTTACATCATGTGTAGTACGCCGGCGTGAGTCAGCTGCGTTTGACTATTTCGCGCGTGCAGCTTTTGACTATTATGCTTAGTTATGCCAGCCAAGACGAAGAAAGAGGTCGGTCATTATCAGTCGGTCGGTCACCAAGGAACGTTGACGAAAGGCCTCTCGCTGGCGGGACAAATGGCCGGAGCCTTGTCATGGTATAGCCATGATGATGTCAGCTAGTAGCTAGCTTAGCTAAAGGATAACTAGCGTCAGCTAACCTAGAGACAGCGCATACAGCCAAGATGAAGAGGATGGTCGTTTGGCAGATGAACTTCGTCAACTCCACGCGGTTGGCTCCATCCTCTTGGACGTTTGGTGAGTTTTTAACCTATTCTATTAACTCTATTGTATTCCCGCCGTGGACATCTCTCTCTCTCTCTCTCTCTGGAGCTAAACTGGCCGACTAGCTGTTGTAGTACTACTAGTAGCTAACGGTGTGTGGCCTGGTGTCAGCACCTGTATGTAGCCGCATAGCTTGCTTCTGCGTTAGCTAATGGTTAGCGATAGCCTGGTTGAGCTAACTGTTAGCCAGTTAGCTGTTTAGCTACGACGTTAGCTGCCGGCTGCGCTCGGCTGGGAACGTTCGTTTGATGCTATCAGTTAGCCTTGAGTTAGCTTTTAGCTTGTGCTACGACCATTGACATTAGCCGTGAGAATAGCAGGGGGTTATTTTTGTCCCGCCAGCGAGAGGCCTTTCGTCAACGTGGAGACCTGTGTTGCGGCCTTTCGCCCTGCGTTCCTTGGTGCAGGTAAGATTAATGAAAATCATGACATTACCCCACTCTTCCTTCCTTCCCCTCCCGAATGTTTTGTTAATAACAATGTTTTTTTCCAGGCAAAACATATGTTACTTCACAACATTTGGAGATACGACATGTGCTGTGTGTGAATTCATTGTCTTGGTCGTTTGTGTAGCTTGGGTAGCGTTGGGCCGTTGGCCAAAGCTGTGTGTGGCCTGGTGTCAGTAGCCTACCTGGCTAGCCTTTAGCTGTCGGCCATTGGCTCCTTGCTGCTTTGTTTTCTCTGGTATAGACCCTCTTCTCTTCGGATTTAAGTGTTGATCTTTGTCCTTTTGGATCTATGTATATTCATGTTGCCTTTGTGAAGTTATCTTTTCCTTCTGTTTTGTTCTTTCATTAAAAGTTGAATATCCTTTAGGGGGTCATCTTTGCTTATCTCTCTCATACATGCTCTCTCTCTAACACACATGCTCTCTCTCTCTCTCTCTCTCTCTCTCTTTCTAACACACACAGTCTGCCTATGGCGGCCTTTCTCGATGGCTAGGCTGTGCTCGCTGAGTCTGTACCTAGTCAAGGATCTTCAGTCACAGTGCTCAGGTATTCTGCCACTGTGTACTCTCTGTTTAGGGCCAAATATCATTTCAATTTCTTTCCAATGTGTCTCTCTCTCTGTACACTGTATATTGACTGTAGAAAGGGAGCTCTCTCTCGCTCTCTCTCTTGCTATATGTTGACTGTATCATGCCCAGCCTCGGGCAGCGCTATTATTTACGAATATGTTGACTGTATGAAAAAAAAAAAAAAAATTATATATATATATATATTTTTTTTTTACCTTTTGGGGGAGGGGGGGGGGGGGGGGGGGCTCGCGTTTAAATCTCGCACAGGGCCTCGCATTTCTCCCAGGCGGCCCTGCATGTCTGCTATGGCCTCCTCTATGGTACATTTGATACGTTTAATAGCATGTTTAGTGGACTGTCGGCCCTCATAATCAAAACATATTTAAATCAATAGCACATTTAGTGGCCCTTATACTGGAAAAAGCTTTTAAATCAAGCACCATTCAGAAGAGAAGGACCTTTTCATAACTACAGTATGGAGAGAATAGGCTAAATAGGCTGAAATCAAGAGAGATGATTGGACATATTGTTATACCGCTACCCGAACACATGAGCTGTTTCACGGCAATTGGTCAAACTAGATTGGACCAAACACGACCCTAACCTTATTTTTCATAATTCTGTGGTGCTTGATCAAGTCTGAGTCACATTGTGTTGTCTGTTTGCTTAGTCGCTTATTTTAACTCTTTAAACCACAGCCAGGACCTCATTCACTAACATTCTCATACGTTTCCTTGTAAATAACCTTGCAGGATGTTTGTGAGAGAAAACCTATGATAGTCCCTCCCAGAGTCATCAATGCGTGCAGAGGTGCTCCTCATAGTTACTGGGAGAGTGGGGTAATTTGTGCCAAGGGGCAAGTATAGTGTCACCCCTGTTATCTAGAAAACCATAGAAGAAGTTGGTCATGTGACAACATATTTTTGAAGAGGCATCCATTTCACTCAACCTGCAAAGAAGGGAGACACATTTAAGCACATTTAAGTTAAAAAAAAAACGTTGTTTTGCCCTCGAAAGTAAAATTTGTATGATCAAGGTTTGAACAATTATAGACAACTTTGAAAACAGTTCACACATGTGTTAGTGCTTTAGTAAGCTACACCATGAATCTATACAGTTAGCATGATGCTAGCTCAAAACAGCTGGGGGATGCATTTTTTCCCAAAATGGTAGGCTTGGGGTGATTTGTGCCAAAGGGCCTGGGTTAAGTTGTGCCAGATGTTATGTTTGTTAAGTTGCCCCAACTTATAATTATTAACTATATATATTACTTTATTGTATTTTATTGTTATTGTACATTGTATTCTTACATTTGATCACTAAAACTATGTGATATTCTTAATTTTAGACCAAAATCCATCATGCCACGCAGATACAAACGGAAGACAGACAGGGTTTCAACTCCTCTTGAGAAGTAGGAAAGAGAAGTGAAAGAGGTGCACCAGGGAAAGACTTTACGTCAGGTTGGAAAGGAGATGAAGATCTGCAGGATGATTTTACCACTTTTGAGATTAAAATGATCTGTTTTACTTAAAATTATCAATGGCACAATATACCCCAGTGTATTCTCTCTAATGTCACAACTTACCCCGCACCGGGGGCAAGTTGTGCCACTGTAGTATAATTTGCTATGTTAAATTATACTTGTTCTTAGCAATCAAAGGTAAACTTACATTTTGGAACCCAAGATACATTCTTTAGATTAAAATCCTTTTAGCTAGAAAGTCATATAGGGACGAGTTGTCTAAACACTGCAAGCAGAATGTCTCGACAGAGAGACCACCTAGGTCAGCTTCAAAGGAACATACACAAAGAAAATCAGTGATCACATTAGAGTGTGATTTATCAGGCCCTTTTGCAAAGAACAGAGCCAGAGAAGGGAACCGACCAAGAAGTAGCCAGTAAAATAGATATTAAAGAAAGCCTTTTTACTTTGGAAAAGTGAATTGCTATATTAGAAGTCAAATACAACTTAATTTGCAATACCAGTTATAATAAAGTATATATCTTTTAATAATAACTCATTCTGTAACTAAGTAATTCAATGATCAGTATATGCTGTGACTGAAACTGGCAGGGGGACAGCTGACAAAGAGCATTTGCATACAAGCAGGCCAGCAGCTGTTTCTCACAGAGGTGTGAGAAGCTAACTTCTTCTGTAAACAGAGAATACCAAGTTAGAAGGTGTGAGGTTTGGTTCGTTCCCTGCCACACGCTCTCCTGAGGTACGGTGCTGATTGGTGCATTCCCCGCCACACGCTTTTTGAGCGATTGCCACTTTCATCACGCAGCTGTCATAGTTTGTGATTAGCGCCCCAGAGGGCTTTATATACCTGGACCTTCCTTCTATCGTTGTCGGGTCGTTCTGGAATACAACTGCATTTGCCTGCTTTTTCCCCGTTGCTGTTCCTGGTCTACTTTCTCTCCAGGACCTTTCTGTGGAGAACCGCTGTTGAGAACCTTGTTCCCCATTTGGAGCTGCGCCTCGTTTTACCCGCTTTACGCGTTGCGCTTGGGTGAGTGGAACCAAACCCCTCTGGATTATTCTGATTGTGTGTTTTAGAAGAGACACTGAAGATTTCGTTTTGTTTGCACTGACTCAGCTAAGTTGTGTGTTGTGGGGAACACTGAAGACTGTCACTGTCAATTGGTTCTGGATTATTCTGATTGTGTGTTTTAGAAGAGACACTGAAGATTTCGTTTTGTTTGCACTGACTCAGCTAAGTTGTGTGTTGTGGGGAACACTGAAGACTTTCACTGTCAATTGGTTCTGGACACAGCTAAGGGAGGAGGGAACCACACTGCCTCTGTGTTTCGTTGGACTGTTTCTGATACCTCTCTCTCTCTCCGTTTTCCACCTTGAGTAAAAGCTGGGAGTATCTGCAGAGCCGCTACAACGTCACATGCCAATTCCCCACCGCTATCACCAGGAGGATTCTGCAGAGCCGCAGATGACTCTGCCGAAGGCAGTCTCCCTGTTTGTTTGATAATAGTACTTTACCCTTTTTTTTTACTCTGTAAATAAATACGCCCTAGTATTTGGCTAACTCTGAACTACCTGTCTGTGCCGTTGCGTTTGAGGTCGGTTACAAACCATAACATTACGACCCGACCATGACGACCTCAGCCGACACAGACAGGGTCAGAACAGCGTTGGCGGTCCAGATTGAATTAACCAACGACCACAGCCTACAGCTAGGTGCGGCTGCGGCTGCTGTACAGGAGCTCCGAGACCAGGTCCTGCCTATTCAGGAGTCCCTTGGCTCTCTGGCTAGCCTGCAGACAGCCCAAGGTAATCAGCAGACTAATATTCTCCACCAATTACAAGCGCTGAGTGAAGCCGTTAACACCTGGCTTGTAACCCCACCTACTACAGGAGCCTCGGCCGGAGCATCACCCGCAGCCGTGGCAGGCCCCGCGCCTCCCGATCCCGCACCTCGGGAGCCCCGTCTCTCCGAACCACGGTTGTTCAATGGTAACTTCGAGGATTGTGCCACATTCATCATGCAATGTGAGTTGGTTTTTCATCATCAACCCAGCCGATTCACTTCAAGGGGAGCCCGAGTGGCTTACATGACTAACCTGCTCTCAGGCCGGGCAGCACAGTGGGTTACTGCCTCCTGGGCAATGGGGGCTGATTTCTGTTTTTCCTACCCAGACTTCGTGGCTGAGCTCCGCAGGGTTTTCCACCACCCAGCCCGTGGCCAGGACCCTGGAGCTCGGTTGGGCACCTTCCGGCAGGGCAGTGGCGGGGTCACCGACTACGTGCTGGAGTTCAGACTGGCGGCA
The DNA here is from genome assembly GCF_963971535.1 of Notolepis coatsorum. Lineage (NCBI taxonomy): Eukaryota > Metazoa > Chordata > Actinopteri > Aulopiformes > Paralepididae > Notolepis > Notolepis coatsorum. The sequence goes on from NC_140166.1 coordinate 8,337,637, forward strand.
ACGGAGAGCGGTTGGAACGATCAAGCGCTTCGTCTCACCTTCATGAGGGGGCTCAACGACGCTGTCAGGGACCAGCTCGCGACCCGTGAGGAACCTGAGTCCCTCGAGGACCTATTCAGCCTCGCCATTCGCATCGACAGACGCCTCCAGGAGAGAAGACGTGAGAGAACCCGACCGGGACCTCCAGAGGTTCCCCAGACCCCCCGTACTCGTGACGGTACTGCGGTCCGCCCTGCTCCCAACACAACTGGTGGTTCCTTCCCCTCCCGTTCGGTGCCCGGGGAGGAACCCATGCAGCTGGGACGTTCACATCTTAGCCAAGCTGAACGGGAGGCAAGGTTCAGGTCCGGCCTTTGCCTCTACTGCGGTCGGGATGGACACCGTATCTCCAACTGCCCCACCCGGCCAAAAGACCAGGCTCGCCGGGACCCCGGGAGATCCTGGTGAGCCGTTTTTCTCGTTCCCAGAGCCGTGCACCACCTAGCCGTCTGATGAGCGTCACCCTGGCCTGGGCGGACCAACGGGCCACGGTGGAGGCACTCATTGACTCGGGTGCTGACGAGAGTTTCCTAGACTTCGAGTTTGCTACCCGGGCCAACATTCCACTAGAGGACCTCGTGAGGCCATTGGAGGTGTTCGCATTGGACCAACACCGCCTGGCTGACATCACTCAACGCACCTGTCCTGTCCTGCTCACCATTGCTGGTAACCACGTTGAGAGACTCCAGTTTTTTATCACCAGATCCCCTCTTGTCCCAGTAGTCCTGGGCCGGCCCTGGCTCGCGCTGCACGAGCCCCACATCGCCTGGTCCTCCGGTACCATCAGGGGGTGGAGCTCCTCCTGTCATGCCCAGTGTCTTCAGGCGGCGTCCTGTCCCTCGCCCCGGAGATCCGTTTGTGAGCCGCCTCCGGACCTCTCGACCATACCCCCCGAGTACCACGACCTCGAGGAGGTTTTCAGTAAGTCCAGGGCTCAGGCCCTTCTGCCTCACCGGCCTTACGACTGTGCCATCGACCTCCGCTCAGGGGCTCCCCTTCCCGGCAGCCGCCTCTATAGTCTGACCGTCCCTGAGAAGGCAGCGATGGATCAATATATCTCTGAGTCCTTGGAAGCAGGACTCATTCGGCCTTCCTCCTCTCCTGTGGCGGCCGGTTTCCTCTTTGTTGGGAAGAAGGACGGAGATCTTCGACCCTGCATCGACTATCGCCAGCTCAACGAGATCACCATTAAGAACAAGTACCCTCTTCCTCTCATGAACTCCACCTTCGAGCCTCTCACCCAGGCTACCGTCTTCACCAAGCTGGACCTCCGGAGTGCCTACCATCTGGTCCGTATCCGAGAGGGCGATGAGTGGAAGACCGCCTTCAAGACTCCCAGGGGCCACTACGAGTACCTGGTAATGCCGTTCGGCCTCACCAACGCTCCGGCGGTATTCCAGGCACTCATGAACGACGTCCTTCGTGACATGCTGGAGGAGTTTGTGGTAGTATACCTAGACGACATCCTCATTTTCTCCAAGACCCTCGAGGAACACATCCAGCATGTCCGCCGTGTGCTGGAGCGCCTCCTCCACAATCGGCTCTTCGTCAAGGCAGAGAAGTGCCGATTCCACTCCGACTCCGTCGATTACCTGGGCTTCATCGTGGAGAGAGGCTTGACCCGAGCTGACCCTCGCAAGATCCGGGCCGTGGAGGAGTGGCCGGAACCCACCTCTCGGAAGGAGTTACAGAGCTTCCTCGGGTTCGCCAACTTCTACCGAAGATTCATCCGGAACTACAGTCAGGTGGCGGAACCACTTACCAGGCTGACCTCTCCTGCCCTGCCGTTCGACTGGTCCTCAGCGGCGTGTGCTGCGTTCCGCTCCCTCAAGAAGAGGTTCACTTCCGCCCCGGTCTTGCTCCATCCAGACCCCAAGAGACAGTTCATCGTAGAGGTGGACGCCTCGGATACTGGACTAGGAGCTATCTTATCCCAGCGGTCGGCAACGGACCAGAAGGTACATCCGTGCGCCTTCTACTCGCGTCGTTTCCTCCCTGCCGAGAAGAACTACGACATCGGCAATCGGGAGCTGCTGGCGGTTGTGGCTGCCTTGGAGGAGTGGCGTCATTGGCTAGAGGGGGCCGAGGAGCCATTTACCATTTGGACGGACCACAAGAACCTGACGTACATCCGTGCTTCCAAGCGCCTCAATGGCCGGCAGGCAAGATGGGCCAGCTTCCTCAGTCGGTTCGACTTCTCGCTGACGTTTCGCCCTGGTTCCCGCAACACGAAGGCCGACTCCCTGTCCCGGTTACACTCCAAGGGGGCTCCAACCACTGAGGACCCGACTCCCATCCTCCCAGAGGCCAGGGTGGTAGGAGTAGTCACCTTGGGCATCGAGGGGGTGGTAAGGCGTGCCCTACGCTTCCATCGCGCTCCAGGCAATGTACCGGTTCATCGTCTCTTCGTCCCCGACTCAGTCCGGTCCCGGGTCCTCCAGTGGGGCCATACCAGCCGGTTCGCCTGCCACCCAGGCGTTCATCGCACGTTCTCCTTCCTGGCTCGTCGATTCTGGTGGCCCTCCATGAGGAACGACGTCAAGGAGTTCGTACTGGCCTGCGCAGTCTGCGCCCGCAGCAAGGCCTCCCACCAGGCACCCTCCGGGCTATTGCAGCCGCTTCCCATTCCGAGCCGCCCTTGGTCCCATGTGGCGTTGGACTTCGTCACGGGTCTTCCTTCTTCCCAGGGGAACACGTGCCTACTGACCGTGGTGGATCGGTTCAGCAAGGGGGTTCACCTCGTGGCCCTTCCCAAGCTTCCCTCGGCGGCCGAGACGGCGGACCTCCTGACACGCCACGTGTTTCGCCTCCATGGGTTTCCCCAGGACGTCGTCTCGGACCGGGGGCCCCAGTTCACTTCCCAGGTATGGCGGGCTTTTTGCAAGGGATTGGGGGCAACGGTCAGTCTTTCCTCTGGTTATCATCCCCAGACTAACGGACAAACGGAGAGGATGAACCAGAGTGTGGAGTCTGCTCTTCGGTGTGTGGCTGCCGAGAAACCCGCTTCTTGGAGCCGTTTCCTTCCCTGGGTCGAGTACTCCATCAACTCCATGGTCAGTTCCGCCACCGGCCTCTCACCTTTTGAGGTATCCCTGGGCTACCAACCCCCTCTTTTCCCTGCACAGGAGTCGGAGGTGGCAGTTCCCTCCGTACAGGACCACCTCGACCGGTGCCGTCGGGTCTGGGAGATCACCAGGACTGCGCTGCTCCGGTCATCGGAGCGCGCCAGTCGTGGGGCTGACCGGCGCCGGGTCCCTGCACCGACGTACCACCCTGGGCAGAGGGTGTGGCTTTCCGCAAGGGACCTTCCGCTTCGGTCGTCGGCCAAGAAGCTTAACCCCCGGTTCGTCGGTCCTTTTGAGGTTCTGAAGGTACTCAGTCCGGCGGCGGGGAGTCTTAAGCTTCCTGCGTCCATGCACATTCACCCCGTTTTCCATGTGTCCCGGGTTAAGCCTGTCTCTCTCAGTCCCCTGATGCCTCCTGCTCCGGAACCACCTCCTCCCGTGATGGTGGACGGTCACCCCCAGTGGCAGGTCCGCCGGTTGATGGGCGTTCGACGGCGGGGTCGGGGGTTCCAGTACCTGGTGGACTGGGAGGGGTACGGCCCGGAGGAACGGAGCTGGGTCTCCCGCCAGCTCATCGTGGATCCCGGCCTAATCACCGACTTCCATCGTGCCCATCCGGGCGAGCCGGGTCGGGCTGGTCGCCGGGTGGCTCCCGTGGAGGGGGGGGTACTGTGAGGTTTGGTTTGTTCCCCGCCACACGCTCTCCTGAGGTACGGTGCTGATTGGTGCATTCCCCGCCACACGCTTTTTGAGCGATTGCCACTTTCATCACGCAGCTGTCATAGTTTGTGATTAGCGCCCCAGATGGCTTTATATACCTGGACCTTCCTTCTATCGTTGTCGGGTCGTTCTGGAATACAACTGCATTTGCCTGCTTTTTCCCCGTTGCTGTTCCTGGTCTACTTTCTCTCCAGGACCTTTCTGTGGAGAACCGCTGTTGAGAACCTTGTTCCCCATTTGGAGCTGCGCCTCGTTTTACCCGCTTTACGCGTTGCGCTTGGGTGAGTGGAACCAAACCCCTCTGGATTATTCTGATTGTGTGTTTTAGAAGAGACACTGAAGATTTCGTTTTGTTTGCACTGACTCAGCTAAGTTGTGTGTTGTGGGGAACACTGAAGACTGTCACTGATGGCGCCGCTCCGACCGGCTGCCTCTCTGTTCGCTCCGTCGAGACTGTGTTTACTTTTGTTAATATTTATAGTTTTTAGAGTTTTGTGCGTACCAACTGTTGGTGCATTTAATGTATATGACCGTCAGTCACTCATAGACATTGGATTACGGGAAACTTACCAACTAACTAGCACAGTCTCTGGAGCGTAACAGTAAGAAGCATTTTGTATGAAAGTATTCTGTACTTCTGTATGACAACTATTAAAGAACTTGAACTTGAACTTGAACTTGAACTGTCAATTGGTTCTGGATTATTCTGATTGTGTGTTTTAGAAGAGACACTGAAGATTTCGTTTTGTTTGCACTGACTCAGCTAAGTTGTGTGTTGTGGGGAACACTGAAGACTTTCACTGTCAATAGGTTCTGGACACAGCTAAGGGAGGAGGGAACCACACTGCCTCTGTGTTTCGTTGGACTGTTTCTGATACCTCTCTCTCTCTCCATTTTCCACCTTGAGTAAAAGCTGGGAGTATCTGCAGAGCCGCTACAACGTCACATGCCAATTCCCCACCGCTATCACCAGGAGGATTCTGCAGAGCCGCAGATGACTCTGCCGAAGGCAGTCTCCCTGTTTGTTTGATAATAGTACTTTACCCTTTTTTTGACTCTGTAAATAAATACGCCCTAGTATTTGGCTAACTCTGAACTACCTGTCTGTGCCGTTGCGTTTGAGGTCGGTTACAAACCATAACAGAAGGAGGAGGATTTTATATGGACTAAGGATATTGGTAAAACTTTGCTTAGGCAACAAACTAGTAATGATTTATGTTAACATGTGCGTCTTTGAGATAATTACATTAATATCTATGTATCATGTTTGGCAAATATAATGGTGACAAAGATTTAGGCCTCAAAATGATTTGGAAAGAAATACTGTCTTATCAGAGCCGTTAATGGTAAGCTACGCCTACATTTTCAAATTTAAACTAGCTGGCTCCGGGTTGGATGAAAACTGGTTCTGAGGTCACTTCCTGTAAAGTCAAAACCAGAATCTTGGCCCTGCTATAAATAGAGGGCTGTGAGACACTGGAGAGAAAGAGCATTGAGAAAGGAGAAGAAGATTTCAAGAAGACCTCATCGATTAAGGAAATTTAATTTCCACGCTGCCAAATAGATCACAGAAGAAACTGTGTTGTTGATATCCGGTGGACATCTTTGTTAGAATATTTTGGGTGCCGTTCAGAGCTTGAACTTTTTTACATCAAGTATTGATGAGCAAGTATTGAGCAAGTATTGATTGACGGGTTATTCTTGTGGTCAATAAATATACGATCGGAAGACATTGAGCGATTGTTTGGACAAATTTTTTACAGTGCTACATCTTTTTGAGACAACAGCAGAACGACCAGAGTACTGTTAGATTGTGTATCCTTTGATATGATAAGAAATATATAAGCTATATTTCTGAAACAGTTTATTTAAGATCCAAAATGATTGTCGCCAGGGATGCACAACATCCTAAACTATATGTACATATTTTAGTTGGGGACATTACTGTAATCCCCTTGCTTTAAAGGCACTTTAAGTAAAAATGGGCACTACTTACCCCACTCTGTGACAGCTGTGACGACTTCCGGAATGATACTCCCGTTGATTAAAGGGGAAGTCCTCACCTTCAAGAATCCGTTGAGATTTCGTCCCTCCGACAAAAATTTACTGAATGGGACCAATCTGCATGACAACAGCGCCCAACAGCACCCTCTAAAGCGTTGATGCCTCTGTCGGACTAAGAGAGTTGCCAAAATGATCGCAGCTGTGTCAAGTCAAGTCAAGTCAAAAGTTTTATTTGTCACGGCATACAAGTATACAATGAAATTCGGGGGGTCTTGCCCGCAACGATTGTGCATAATACAATAGTAATATATAATAAGAATCCAATAGAACGACATTGTGCAATAAAACAAGTAAACAAAGTAGGGCATATCGGTATATGTACATGAGTTATTTACAGAGCATGGTAGGACATGCTAGGTCCTGTGGTAGTGCAATACACTGTTAGCTACGGATGAGGCACTGGGTCTTTATGTACACTGCTATATTATACAATATCAAGTTATACTATTCTTAAAGTGACCTTTCCTTTTGTAAAGTGACCATAAGTGTGAGCGTGTGTAGCATGAGTGTGTGTGTACTCATGTTAAAGTGGCTGCTAGTGTGTGAGCGTGTACAGTGTGTGTGTTGTGTGTGTGCTCATGTGTGCTTGTGTGTGGAGAGTTCAGTGTTCAAGGCTCTGATGGCCTGGGGGAAGAAGCTGAGCCGAAGTCTCTCTGTCCTAGTTGCTGGTGTTCGCAGGCGTTTGCCTGACCGCAGCAGCTTGAACAGGTTGTTGTTGGGGTGGTGAGGGTCTTTCATTATTCTGCAGGCTCTGGATTTGCACCTCTTGTTGTATAGGACCTGCAGGGGTGGTAGTGCAATACCCGTGGTACCCTTCTTGTCCTGTGCCGTGCTGTTTCCATACCAGGCAGTGATGTTTCCAGTCAAGATGCTCTCTACAGCTCCGGAGTAGAAGGACTGGAGTATCTTCCCAGATACTCTGAACTTCCTTAACTGTCTCAGGTGGTAGAGGCGCTGCTTCGCCTTTTTATGACTGAGTCTATGTGTGTTGTCCATGTCAGATCCTCTGAGATGTGGACCCCCAGGTACTTGAAGCTGCTCACCCTGTCCACGGTATCCCCGTTTATCCTCAGTGGTGTGTGTCCCCCCTGCTGTCTTCTCCTAAAATCCACAATCAGCTCCTTGGTTTTACCAATGTTCAAGAGCAGGCTGTTGTCCTGGCACCAGCGTTCCAGTACCTCAACCTCCTCCCGGTAGGCCTTCTCGTCGTTGTCCGAGATCAGCCCCACCACCACTGTGTCGTCCGCAAACTTCACTATGGAGTTGGAGCTGAACTTGGCCACACAGTCATGTGTGTATAGTGAGTACAGCAGGGGGCTCAGAACATAGCCCTGGGGGGACCTGATGCTCAGGGTGATAGTGTTGGAGGTCTGACCCACCACCCTGACCGCCTGGGGCCTTTCACTCAGAAAGTCTAGTATCCAGGCGCTCAGAGCGGAGCTCAGACCCAGCTCGATCAGCTTGTCCACCAGTCTGGTGGGGACTATGGTGTTGAACGCTGAGCTGTAGTCAATGAACAACAGTCTCACATAGCCCCCCTTCTGGTGGTCTAGGTGAGAGAGGGTGCTGTGCAGTACTTGGGAGACCGCATCATCGGTGGACCTGTTTGGCCTGTATGCAAATTGCATAGGGTCCATATCACTGGGGAGGGAGGCACAAATGTGATCCTTGACCAGCCTCTCAAAACATTTCATGGCCACAGAGGTGAGTGCTACCGGTCTGTAGTCATTGAGACCTGTTGGGGAGGATTTCTTTGGTACCGGGATAATGGTAGACATCTTGAAGCAGGCAGGGACCACTGACTCCGCCAGGGATAGATTAAATATGGTGGTGAACACAGGGGCTAGCTGGTTAGCACAGGACTTAAGTATGCGTCCTGTTATTCCATCTGGGCCAGCAGCCTTTCTGGTGTTCACCTGCATAAATGCTCTTCTCACACTGTGTTCCGTCAATGAGATAGCGTCCCCGCCCCCCCGCGGATGCCCCCCCCCTCCACAACAGCCGGCGCGCCAGTGACGTCACTAGCTGGTGAGCTAGCGGCGCCACTGTTTGCCCCAAATCGTGCGTAGAAGGAGTTGAGTTTGTCTGCGAGAGAGGCGTCGTCGCTCCCCATTGAGGGGGCGCTGACTTTGTAGTCAGTTATCGTCCTCAGTCCCCGCCATAAGCCTCTTGTGTCATTCCGTGCCATTTGTGCCTCCATTTTGTCAACATACGTCCTCTTAGCAAGTTTAACAGCCTTGCGCAGAGTGTAGACTGTTGTCTTGTACTCTTCCATATTTCCTGTCTCTCTGCCCAGGTTGTAAGCAGTGGTGCGAGTTTTCAGAGCTGCTCTGATAGTACTGTCCACCCACGGTTTCTGGTTCGGGAACACCCTCGCCTTCTTTGTGGGGACGATACTATCAGCTAAGGTTGCTATGAAGCTAACAACAGTGTCTGCGAACTCGCTGACGTCACTGGCGCTTCCTTGAAACATTCCCCAGTCTACGCCATCGAGGGCGTCCTGAAGCGTGGCCTCTGATTGGTCGGACCATCTCTTTACCTCACGTGACACGACGGCGTCACGTGATCTCTGTCTGTAAGCAGGAATAAGCAAGATGGAGTCATGGTCCGATGTGCTTGTAGCTCCCGCTAATGGAGGAGCCGGTACAGCCTTGTAGCCGGCTGTGAACGGGGTGTAGCAATGATCCAGCGTATTTCCTCCCCTGGTAGATGGCATCACTTTCTTCAGATTCGCCTGGTTGAAATCGCCGGCTATAATCATTGCTGCGTCCGGGTGTTTAATCTGGTGGATGTTGAGATGCCCCTGTCGCTCCGCCAGGGCCCTGGCGTGTGTTAGCTTGGGGAGGGATGTATACTGCCGCCATGATGATCGCGGTAAATTCTCGGGGAAGATGAAATGGTCGACATTGAATGGCCAGATGTTCCAGGTCCGGCGAGCATGAACTGGAGAGTATCTTGATCTCCTTTGGGCTTACTCAGCCGTTGTTGGTAAGGAGACAGACACCCCCGCCGATGCTCTTACCGGAGGCTTCTGTACGGTCCGCTCGGAAGACGGTGAAGGAGTCCGAGGGAGAGACGATGTGATCCGGAGTCGCTGGTTTCAACCATTTACATTTACATTTACATTTAGTCATTTAGCTGACGCTTTTATCCAAAGCGACTTACAAGTTCTGTATGACAAGCCATCAGGAAGAGCACAACTCTATCAGCTGATGTCTCTGTGAAGCACATGATGTTACAGTCCCTCACCTCTCGCCGGAATCGGACCCTCGCCCGTAAATCGTCCATCTTACCCTCTAGCGAACGTGCATTTGCCAAAAAGATGGATGGGATTGCCGGACGGTAAGCAGATCTTTTTAACCTTAATCTGATTCCGCTTCTCCTGCCTCTATGTTTCTTCCTGCCGCCGCCGCCTTTGTCTTTGTCCCGCTTGATCTCCGGTGGCCAATCTTGGCATAAAGTGTCTCTAAACTCCTCTTTAAGTCCGGAGTTTAGGTCAATAAGTGATTGGCGGTCGTATGACGTCCCCGCCAGTGTTGTTTCCATAAAAAAAGTAGTAAAAATAAACATAATGACTAAAAGTAAGCGGAGCAAAACCAACAGCGACTAACCTGAGCCGCGCCATTGCTCCTTGAATGAAGTATGTCACTCATTCTTAAATTGTAAGCACGTTCTCTTATGCCTGAATTTGCATACAGACACACCCCGCCAGCTCCTTATAAGGCGAAGGACCGTGTGCAAAACGTAAGCGAGAGGCTCAGCATTGCATCTGTGCAGTGCTGACCCCTGTATTCAACAGGTGGTGCAGAATCTATTTGCGTAATACTACTCATACTACTGAGTAATAGTGCTCATCAGATGCATGTACAGAGTTTTAGTATTAATATGTACAGTGATACAGGTATAAAGACCCTAGTAAGTCATACTGTAGAACATGACATCTTAGTGTGACATCTTATTTAGTAGTGTCAATACGGGTACAAGGCCACCCAAAAAAAGCATCATGGGACGAGTAAACAGGTGAGGTTAACATGGTGTCAGGAGAGGAGCGCACAGTGGCTGAAGTGAAAAGGAAACGGGCTCATGTGAAATCCAAAAGTGCAAAAAAAGAATTGCAAAACACAGGAGAGATATGCTGGCGTGGTATTGCTTTCTGTTGAGATATGGAAACGCACTGGGGAGTGTTGCGTTTATCTGATAATATACAATAATGAAAGGTAGAAAACATCTTTCAGAGGTTTATTCAAAAGTGAATCAAGCAATAGTACAAACAGGAAAATAATACGTTGCAAGGGAAAATATGTTGCAACGGGCAGAATATAGTGATGTGGAGATGCCAAGACATTCTACATTCTGCCAAGAACAGAAAGAAACAAGCTTCCTATATATCATCACTAAACCAATGAAATGGCTTCTTCAGAAAATAGAATCAGGGGAACAAGACTAATACAAGTCTAAATGAGGTTATAGATTTAGAATAGCAGACTTAAGGGATCTAGGATTACAGCTGAGTTCAACACTTCTTTAGACAGACAACAGGTGCTGTTGTATAGGTCCACTGGAATTTGATGACATTCTGCTGTGAGGACAAATAGATTTGCCAGCTTTAATACAGTAAATAACAATACATTGTAGACACTGTTAAAGTCATTTTACAATAGATACAATTATAGATGGATAGATACAACTACATACAGGCCTATCATTAAGAGACAGCCACCTACCACCAGGTCTGTCCCACAATGGTCTGATGATGTCGAGGAGGAGCTAAGGGAGTGCTTCAGGTCGACAGGCCGGGACAAGTTTGAGAGGGTTCATGGAGATGACATTGATGGGCTATCCAACTGCATTACAGACTACATTAGAATCTGCAAGGAAAAACAGGGCATTCATGGCAAGGGACACTGAGCAGGCCAGGGCTGTCCAAAGGGAGCTAAAAAAAAGAGCTAAGGGCAGCCAAGGACAACTACAAGGACAGGCTGGAGGGCAGACTACAGGCCAACAACACCAGGGAAGTGTGGGCGGGTGTCAGGAGGATTACTGGGTTCAAACAGCAGGGCACGGCTGTGGAGCCCCCCCCGGACCGTGCAAGTGAGTTGAACACGTTTTTCAACCACTTTGACCACAGTACTCTCGCCACATCCCTCCCCCCACCCATCAGCACCGGCACCCCACCCCCAACAGCAGCAGCCTGCTCACCACCACCCACAAACACCAACCCCACCACCTCAGCCAACAGCACACTACCTATGGTTACATCAGCTTGCCCCACCCCAACCCTGACCATCACTAACAGTCAGGAGGAAGCTCTTCAAAACCAGTGTGAACACCAATCCCAGGGTGCTCAAAGCATGTGCGGGGCAGCTGGCAGCACCACTCCAACATCTCTTCAACCTCTCCCTGAGGCTCGAGAGGGTGCCCCAGCTCTGGAAGACCTCCTGCATTGTCACCAGTGCCCAAGAAGGGACGACCCAGCACCCTCAACGACTACAGGCCAGTCGCTCTGATGTGACACGTCATGAAGACGTTCGAGAGGCTGGTCCTGCAACACCTCAAGCCCCTGGTGCATGACTCCCTCGACCTCCTGCAGTTTGCATACCAGGCAAACATCAGGGTGGAGGACGCCATCATCTACATGCTCCACAGAGTTTACATGCACCTGGAGAAGCCGCATGGCTCAGTGAGGATTATGTTCTTTGACTTCTCCAGTGCCTTCAACACCATCCAGCCTTCACTTCTAGCAGAGAAGCTCTCTCTGTGATGCAGCTGGAGCACGGCTTGGTGGCCTGGATCAAGGACTACCTCACTGACAGACTGCAGTACATCAGACTACAGGACAGTCAGTCTGATGTACTGGTGAGCAACACCGGTGCCCCCAAAGGAACTGTGCTGTCACCCTTCCTTTTCACCCTCTATATCTCTGACTTCTGCCACAACTCAACCGGGTGCCACCTGCAGAAGTTCTCTGACGACTCCTCCATCGTAAGCTACATCACTGACGACGATGAGGAGGAGTATAGAGCCCTGGTGGAGAGGTTTGTGGGGTGGAGCGACAGCAACCACCTCTAACTCAACACCAGTAAAACCAAGGAGCTGGTGGTGGACTTCCGGAGGGGCAAGAAGAGGTCCCCCCGACTCCCATCACCATCCGAGGGGATGAGGTGGAGGTGGTGGAGACATATAAGTTCCTTGGGGTACACCTGAACAATAAACTGGACTGGTCGGACAACACAGATGCCCTCTACAGGAAGGGAGAGAGCAGGCTGTTCTTCCTGAGGAGACTCAGGTCCTTCAACGTGTGCAATAGACTGCTGCAGTCATTCTACCAGTCTGTAGTGGCCAGATTCCTCTTCTATGCTGTGGCATGCTGGGGGGGCTACATCAACTCGAGGGACACCAACAAACTGAACAAGCTGGTGAGGAAGGCTATCTCCGTGGTGGGAGTTGAGCTGGTCAGACTAGAGGTGGTGGCAGAGAGGGAGATGAGAAGGAAGCTGGCTGCTATCCTGGAGAATCTCTCCCACCCCCTCTACGATGAGCTACAGTAGTCAAGATGAGAAATACGTTCAGTCACAGACCCTCCCGACACTCAACTAACCGTCTCGGCCAGTCCTTTATACCAGCGGCCATCAGGCTCCACAACAGTGGGCAGGGACTGCTGCTAGACATCCAACTACTAGGAACTTCCATCACTGAGTGTGTCTGACTCCCACCTACACCGACAATATATAACGTATGAAGTATATCATGACATACATACCTTATGCATACTGCACCTTATGTGTATCCTGTATACTTACTTCATCAGATCATATTTAGCATTCTTTTTGCAATTCAATTTTTTTTTTATTATATATTAGATTAGATATTAGATTATTAGCTTATATACATTGTAACTATATTTATTGTAGGGCAAATATAACAGAGAGGGCATACATACCCTCATCTTGCACCTATACCTTTTTACACTGCTTACTTGCCCATATGCGCATGGCCAGAGTTATATTGTTATATTGTTTACACTGCCTATTTTTATTCTATTTAACATTTTTACTTCTCCACTGTACTATAATTCTATGACATGTACCATATCCTCTACTACCTGTACCTCCCCTCCTCCATGCTGCTATGATGCCTGAATTTCACCAAGGGAATCAATAAAGGAATATCTTATCTTATCTTCTCGTAAGTCTGTTGGTGAATGAGGTCCAATGGGCCTTATGCATGAAGCGATATAAGAACAGATTTTGTTCTTAACTAGCATTTCCTCTTACTTTGTTCTTACCTGGGATTCAGCAAAGTTTTCTTATTGTTGCTTTTTTCTCAGGCAAGAACAAATTATAAGAGTGGTCGAGAGCACTCTTACCGAAATAAGAGATTCTTACCCAGATGAGAAACATTTAAAAAAGCCTACCATTCATAATAATAATAATACATAAGATTTATATAGCGCTTTTCCTAATTCTCAAAGACACTTTACAAAACAAACAATATAATACAATACAGTTTTAGTAGATAAAATAAAAAAATATAAAATGGTGAGAGAGGAAGGAGTTCATGGGTTGAAAGCAAACCATTGGTCAATTGCCAGTACCCCCAAATACGACTTTATAAACCCATCCAATCCAATCCAATCCACTTTATTTATAAAGCACATTTAAAACAACAAAGTTGACCAAAGTGCTGTACATGTCCATAACATAAGATAAAACATAAAACATAAAAAAATTGAATAAAAGCACACAATAAAAACAGTACAATGTATCACATAAAAAGGCCAGTCTCTCAAAAACGGTTTAAAAAACAAAAGCCAGAGCAAATAAATGTGTTTTGAGGCGTGATTTAAACACCTGCAGAGTGGGGGCCTGCCTAACATGCAGTGGCAGCTCATTCCAGAGCTTTGGGGCACCACTGCAAAAGCACGGTCCCCCCTAAGCTTCAGCCTGGAGTTTGGAACGGCCAAGAGGAGCTGGTCAGAGGACCTGAGGGACCTTGGGGGAACATAGGGTTCCAGCAGGTCCGAGAGGTAACCCGGTGCCAAGCCGTTCAAACATTTAAAAGCAAACAGTAAAACCTTAAAATCAATCCTAAAACGCACAGGAAGCCAGTGGAGGGCAGCCAGCACAGAGGAAATGTGCTCCCGCTTTCGTGTTCCCGTCAGCAGACGGGCAGCGGCGTTCTGCACCAACTGCAAATGAGAGAGGGAGGCCTGACTGACGCCAACGTACAGGGCATTGCAGTAATCAAGGCGAGAGGTCATAAAAGCATGGATAACTGTTTCAAAAACGGAACGGATAAAAAAGGTTTGACCTTGGACAGGCTCCTAAGTTGGAAAAAACTCTTTCCCACCACAGCATTGATCTGCTTGTCCAACTTTAGGTCAAGGCATGCTAATAGTGGTTTTACCGGGTTGCTAGTGTTTCTTTTTAATGGCATGTAAATCTGGCTGTCATCTGCGTAGCAGTGAAAGGAGACGCCATGCTTTCGAAGTATAGGCCCTAAGGGGAGCAGATACAACACAAATAAAATTGGCCCGAGAATTGAGCCCTGGGGAACCCCGCAGGGGAGAGGTGCTGTGGAGGATACAGCGTCGCCCAGGCTACACAAAAGCTTCTCTCAGACAAATATGATCTAAAAAACTATGATGCAGATGCAGAACTTTTCTATAATAATTATTATTATTATTATAACTTATTGCGTGCATTCTGCTTCTGAAATGGATTATATATTGCTGTTAGAACTGTTAGATGCTGGCTGCCCAGGCCATATGCATATAACGCATATTTATAACCTCTCCTCTCCTCTCCTCTCCTCTCCTCTCCTCTCTTCTCTTCTCTGTATAGATGAAGATGTAGCAGTACTGTATATCTGTATGTCATGTACAGTATGTCATATATGTTATGATGAATGGAAAATGGGGGACCCTGATGTAAACAAGTCGAAAGTCTTTCTCTGGTCTGCATCCCCTTAACAATTGTGTGTATTGAGCTGTACTGTATTGTACCAATTCTGCAATCTGTTAATAAAATGTTCAATCAATCAATCAAAACTCTGCTCCACACCTAAAGTTCTGAGCGCACTCGGAGTTTTAGCCACAGGCATTTTAAAGAGAGCATATGGATCAGCGGCATATATATATCGTTATACTGCGCGCTGCGATTGGTTCTTGACAAGCGTGCAGCCAGTCGTTCAGTATTGACAAAGCCTACTTTTGACCGATTTATTTCGCACTATACAGTACGTATATATAAGTATAAGTCTTTATTTGTCATCAGATTAACACACACACACATGCGATGAGCGACCCACAGGAACACACATACATGCACTGAGTCGCAAGTCGTGAGACGTGTGTGTGTGTGTCATTTTGAGATCGCAAAGCGCTTCCTGTTGAATATATCAGACAGGGATCAGATGGCAAAACTTGGCTGTTTTACACCCGCCTCGTTCGCCTTATAAGGAGATGGTGGGCGTGTCTGTATGCAAATTAATTTAGCGCGAACACGCTTTTGAGTTTAAGAATGAGTGGGATTCATCATGCAAATCTCCTGGGTACGCACAGATTTCGACGTTAAGACCGGCTTGATGAATGTGGCGGTGGCTTTTCTTATTGTTCTCTTAACAGAGGTAAGCAAGAATATAAGAAGAATAATAAGAGAGTATTGTTGAATGAGGCCCATTGTCCCTATGGACGACCCTGTTCTGTGACCTCTCTGAAGAATTGTGTAGGGGACAATGGGTCTCATTCACCAACGGACTTGAGACAAAATATCAGATTTTTTTGTCCTAGCGCCACTTAAGGCCGATTTTGGGATTCACCAATGGTCCCTTCTCCTGGATTCGGTCTTACCTAAGAGCAGTATTTAGGAGCACTGAAGAGCAGTCGTAAGTCGGACAGACTGGTGTGCGCCGTGTGTGTGTGCGTGTGTGTGTGCGCGTGCTGCGGCAGGTGACCAGGAGCACGCAACAAGACGGTATAAATATGGAATATTAATACAGTCTATTCCACTATAGGTATAGTGTGCTGTCTGATGACAATACGTTTGAATCTAATCAAATTTTGATCCGTGGCAAAGCGCTTCCTCGCTACCTGTTGAATACAGGGCAATGCCGAATTTTGCACACGGCCCTTGCATTATAATGAGCTGAACGGGCGTGTCTGTATGCAAATGAAGTAAATGGGAACCCGCATTCAAGTTTGTGAATGAGTGACATATCTCATTCTGGGGATCGCAGCTGAGATCATTTGGCAAGTTAAGACAACCTCTCCACGCGTTGGTGAATCCGTGGGTAATTGTCGTTGACTTTATCTTACAACCTTTCAAAGAGGTTGTAGAGAAATCTTAAGACAATGTTGGTGAATGAGGTCCATTGTCCCTATGGACGACCCTGTTCTGACCTCTCTGAAGAAATGTGTAGAGGAGAATGCTCCTTGTGTTTTTCTTCAGTGGTATTGCAGGCTGGTGAGACAGACCTCACAAGGACTCAACCTCACAAAGTCTATTACCCATTCAATACCATTTGATCCTTATTCATCGTCTGAATTGCTGACCCTGACGTACATTCTCTCTCTCTCTTTCTCTTTTCTCTTTCTGCCTCCTGAACTATTTGCTGAATGTGGTCTTTTGTGTCCCTTCTGCTTACTGCGTGACTTCTCCAGAGAATGTTTCTCTTGACCTTGGCGTGGATTTTCTTTTCCTTTTTGTATGGAGTTCTTTTGAGAGATTGTATGCTCACGTCTTCACGGTTGACCCTAAACAAAGGATAGATTGCCTGTGTTATAAACCCTACCTATGTACTAAAGCTCATACTACATAATGTAACAAAGCTGGAGAAGTTGGTGGAACACACAGTCCTTCAGTAGAAATACTGTCCTTCAACAAATCAGTTCAGTCAGCCTTGAACCCGCCCATGTTGCCAGAGCCCTTGAGAAACAAGAATGTTGGCGGGATCACCCTAGATAATTATAAACTAGACTATTTTATCTAGCTAGCTAGCAATAAGCTAATGCTTCCTCACCTGGCCAAAGGAATGTGATCATGCATAACAGGTTAGACATTTTCTTCAGTGGTGTCTGCAGCGTGATGTTGCTTCTCTCTAGGTGCTGCAGGGTGGTGGTGGTGTCTGCAGGGTGGTGTTGCCTCTCTCTAGGTGCTGCAGGGTGGTGTTGCCTCTCTCTGGGTGCTGCAGGGTGGTGTTGCCTCTCTCTAGGTGCTGCAGGGTGGTGTTGCCTCTCTCTAGGTGCTGCAGGGTGGTGTTGCCTCTCTCTGGGTGCTGCAGGGTGGTGTTGCCTCTCTCTGGGTGCTGCAGGGTGGTGTTGCCTCTCTCTAGGTGCTGCAGGGTGGTGTTGCCTCTCTCTGGGTGCTGCAGGGTGGTGTTGCCTCTCTCTAGGTGCTGCAGGGTGGTGTTGCCTCTCTCTGGGTGCTGCAGGGTGGTGTTGCCTCTCTCTGGGTGCTGCAGGGTGGTGTTGCCTCTCTCTAGGTGCTGCAGGGTGGTGTTGCCTCTCTCTGGGTGCTGCAGGGTGGTGTTGCCTCTCTCTGGGTGCTGCAGGGTGGTGTTGCCTCTCTCTAGGTGCTGCAGGGTGGTGTTGCCTCTCTCTGGGTGCTGCAGGGTGGTGTTGCCTCTCTCTAGGTGCTGCAGGGTGGTGTTGCCTCTCTCTAGGTGCTGCAGGGTGGTGTTGCCTCTCTCTGGGTGCTGCAGGGTGGTGTTGCCTCTCTCTGGGTGCTGCAGGGTGGTGTTGCCTCTCTCTGGGTGCTGCAGGGTGGTGTTGCCTCTCTCTGGGTGCTGCAGGGTGGTGTTGCCTCTCTCTGGGTGCTGCAGGGTGGTGTTGCCTCTCTCTGGGTGCTGCAGGGTGGTGTTGCCTCTCTCTAGGTGCTGCAGGGTGGTGTTGCCTCTCTCTGGGTGCTGCAGGGTGGTGTTGCCTCTCTCTAGGTGCTGCAGGGTGGTGTTGCCTCTCTCTGGGTGCTGCAGGGTGGTGTTGCTTCTCTCTGGGTGCTGCAGGGTGGTGTTGCCTCTCTCTAGGTGCTGCAGGGTGGTGTTGCCTCTCTCTAGGTGCTGCAGGGTGGTGTTGCTTCTCTCTGGGTGCTGCAGGGTGGTGTTGCCTCTCTCTGGGTGCTGCAGGGTGGTGTTGCCTCTCTCTAGGTGCTGCAGGGTGGTGTTGCCTCTCTCTAGGTGCTGCAGGGTGGTGTTGCCTCTCTCTAGGTGCTGCAGGGTGGTGTTGCCTCTCTCTGGGTGCTGCAGGGTGGTGTTGCCTCTCTCTGGGTGCTGCAGGGTGGTGTTGCCTCTCTCTGGGTGCTGCAGGGTGGTGTTGCCTCTCTCTAGGTGCTGCAGGGTGGTGTTGCCTCTCTCTAGGTGCTGCAGGGTGGTGTTGCTTCTCTCTAGGTGCTGCAGGGTGGTGTTGCTTCTCTCTAGGTGCTGCAGGGTGGTGTTGCCTCTCTCTGGGTGCTGCAGGGTGGTGTTGCCTCTCTCTGGGTGCTGCAGGGTGGTGTTGCTTCTCTCTGGGTGCTGCAGGGTGGTGTTGCCTCTCTCTGGGTGCTGCAGGGTGGTGTTGCCTCTCTCTGGGTGCTGCAGGGTGGTGTTGCCTCTCTCTGGGTGCTGCAGGGTGGTGTGTAGCTGGCTGTTGCTTCTCTCTCTGTACCATCCTAACAAGACATTATCTTACCTAGTAACAGACAAATTAATTCAATGAAGTCAATGGTCCGACAGCCGCCAGCTGTAACCGAGCTGATCTGTGCCACGGCGGATGGATATAATCACCGGTGCAACTCGAGCGCGCCCCCTACTGGTTGAATATACCGTTAACCTGGCAGTGACACGCGTCCACGCCGCAAAGCAGAGAGTCCTAAGAGCTGCATCTGTACAAAACATTAAAAGCAGGAATCAAACATCCTAAATGACGTATGAACACATGTACTTGTAATAATAATAATAATAATAATAATAATAATAATAATAATAATAATAATAATACAACTTTATTTGTATAGCACCTTTCATACAGAAACTGCAGCTCAAAGTGCTTCCAAGCAGAAAAAGACAGGCATAACATTTGCACATAAACTGCAGACATATAAAATCACAGTTTTTCACATTAGGATCTAACATCCCAACAGGCCACCTTGTTTATGGTTTGATTCAGTTTAAAAAATAGACAATAATAAAAAGAGTAAGATAGAATAGACAGAGTAAAATAGTGCAATAGTGCAGTGCGATAAGCAGTAGAATAGAATAGACATGAAATGAGCACATAAAGTGCAGACATATAAAATAACTTTTTACAGTGCAATAAAATAGCTCTGGATTACTGTTTAACAGTTTAAGTTACTTATACAAAGACTGATACAACAACCACAATTACACAACTTCATGTTGTGTTGTATCACAGTATTAAGACTAATATTAGCTACTTGCTCACTGTCAGGGATCGAACCAGTGCCACTTTGATTACCAGGAGGCCTCCCTAAACACCCTAGAAAAAAACAGAGCAAAAGCAATATGTTAGAAAATAATCAGAATCATAGGGCTTGTGACTGGAAGGTCACTGGTTGTCTAAAGGTTAGAGAAGAGGGCTTGTCACTGGAAGGTCAGTTCATTCTGTCAGTCCATTCTGTTAGTTCATTCTGTCAGTTCATTCTATCAGTTCATTACATCACTTCATTCTGTGAGTTCCTTATACCAGTTAATTCTGTCTGTTCATTATACCAGTTAATTCTGTCCGTTCATTATACCAGTTAATTCTGTCCGTTCATTATACCAGTTAATTCTGTCAGTTAATTATCCCAGTTCATTATACCAGTTCGTTCTGTCAGTTCATTATACCAGTTAATTATACCAGTTCGTTCTGTCAGTTCATTATACCAGTTAATTATACCAGTTCGTTCTGTCAGTTCATTATACCAGTTAATTATACCAGTTCGTTCTGTCAGTTCATTATACCAGTTAATTATACCAGTTCGTTCTGTCAGTTCATTATACCAGTTAATTATACCAGTTCGTTCTGTCAGTTCATTATACCAGTTAATTCTATCAGTTCATTTTGTCAGTTCATTTGGTCTCCATTTGTCTCTTTGTCTCACTGTGAGCTCACGTTCAGACACACACACACACACGTCTCCAGACACACACACACACTGACACACTGACACACACACACACACACACACACACACACACACACACACACACACACACACACACACACACACACACACACACACACACACACACACACACACACACACACACACACACACACACACACACACACACACACACACACACACACACACACACACACACACACACACACACACACACACACACACGCACACACACACACACACACACACACACACACACACACACACACACACGCTCACACACAGTTTTCCATTGGAAATAAAGTATGTAGGCTCTCCCTTGTAGCCTAGTCTACAGTGTGATCTTTACTGGGAGGAGAGATGTATTCAGTTCAGTGTGATCTTTACTGGGAGGAGAGATGTATTCAGTGTGATCTTTACTGGGAGGAGAGATGTATTCAGTGTGATCTTTACTGGGAGGAGAGATGTATTCAGTTCAGTGTGATCTTTACTGGAGGAGAGATGTATTCAGTTCAGTGTGATCTTTACTGGAGGAGAGATGTATTCAGTGTGATCTTTACTGGGAGGAAAGTTGTATTCAGTGTGATATTTACTGGGAGGAGAGATGTATTCAGTTCAGTGTGATCTTTACTGGAGGAGAGATGTATTCAGTGTGATCTTGTGGTATATTCTAAGCACATACCTAAGGTTATTTACAGCACAATGAGGTTGTTATCTGGAAGGAGGAAAGAGCATAAGTAATAGAATCTAATTCAAACTCATGTATTTATTGCCGAGAGGCCCAAAGGTGAAAATGCATCAGTTACATACAGGGATTATTCATCATTTTTCATAAGACATGATTGTACAAAAGGATTGATGAGGTTTACATAATTATAGCCCATTCACGGTGGCTCTCACATCAAAACAAGTCTGCACATAAAATTAGTCATGTTTATCAATGGAATAGACTTCTCCCTTTGCCACCACCTAGTTAAACCTGGTCTAAGATAGGCATCTTACTCTATATCACCACAAACAGTGATTATTCCATATAGTTTACTTACGTTGTGGCAAGAGTACGGTCTGTGGAGCTGGTGGAGGCCAGAAAACCCCCTGGGGTGGGAATATCTGTCTGGCCTCCTCTCTCTCATCAATACATTCTTATTTATACTCTGATTTCCCCCAATAGTAGCACATATTCTAATAATACGTTGGTCCAATTAGGTTTCTTGATTCTATATATGGAGTCTCCTCTGTTCCTTGGGTCCCAATCAGATGATCTTCTGGGGGGGGGGGGGGGGCCCGCCCCCCTCCAATCTCCTCGTTGTGTGGGCTGTGGTTTCTTGATGAGCACAGAGTCTTAACCCTAAAACCTTTTCTATATTTGTAGCTTTAATGTAATGAGTTACATATATATTCAGCATTAAACCAATGTGGCGTTGTCTATATTTTAATACCAGATTCCCTATATAAAGTATACTGAATTAATACCCAACTGTCTTCAAGACTCCTTGAATGTGTCACAAACTGTTTTAGCATGAGGGGGCTTTTATGACCTGCCCCTGTGTCTCCAACTGTCTTCTAAATACAGTTTAGTAAACAGTTTTAGCATGAGGGGGCTTTTATGACCTGCCCCTGTGTCTCCAACTGTCTTCTAAATACAGTTGAGTAAACAGTTTGTGTGGGGCTTTGCCTGAAGGCTCTCCCCAAAATGTCACACAACACTGAAGCCTGGTACTGTTTGTTCCAAAATAATTTATACATACATGGATTTGTTATGAAATACCAGTCATGTCATACCACAATCTTTACTGGAGGAGAGATGTATTCAGTGTGATCTTTACTGGAGGAGAGATGTATTCAGTGTGATCTTTACTGGGAGGAGAGATGTATTCAGTTCAGTGTGATCTTTACTGGAGGAGAGATGTATTCAGTTCAGTGTGATCTTTACTGGAGGAGAGTTGTATTCAGTGTGATCTTTACTGGAGGAGAGATGTATTCAGTGTGATCTTTACTGGAGGAGAGATGTATTCAGTGTGATCTTTACTGGAGGAGAGATGTATTCAGTGTGATCTTTACTGGAGGAGAGATGTATTCAGTGTGATCTTTACTGGGAGGAGAGATGTATTCAGTGTGATGAATGAATGAAAACTTTATTTAACAGATTGCAGAATGGGTACAATACAGTACAGCTCAATACACACAATTGTTAAGGGGATGCAGACCTGAGAAAGACGTTTGTCTTGTTTACATCAGGGTCCCCCATTTTCAATTCATATCGACATTTATGACATACACAACATACATGACATTTATGGCATAGGGACATACAGGTATTTAGTACTGATACATTTGTGACATAAACGGTATTCAAATATACAGTACTGTTACCCATAGATCCTGACAGAGTATATACATATGATGGGGAGGGGACTGTACATTAGGAGGGGGTGGGTGGGTGGGTGGAAGAGAAATATACATACGGCGGGGAGGGAATATATACATGCGGTGGGGAGGAGACTGTCTATTAGGAGGGGGTGGGGGGTTTGGACATTTACGGTGGGCAGTTTCGAATTGCAGCCTCCCGTAGGTGCTCTTTAAGAGCGGTTTTGAATGTGGGTAGGGATTCATATTCCTTTACAGCTTTGGGTAGGGCGTTCCACATTGATGTGGCATAATTGCGAAACATGTTTAGTCCCTTGTTTGAGCCGAATCTGGGTTTAACATGATTTGTTGAGCTTCCTCTGGTGTTGTGGTTGTGGTATTCACTGACCTTTGGGAAGTATTTTGACATGTACATGGGTACCTTAGTCATATAGTGTATCTTGTAGACCAGGCCCATTGCAAGTTGCTGTACTCTGTTGTCTACTCTAAGCCATCATAGGTTGTCAAAGTGGGCAGGGGTGAGGTGGGTTCTGGGGGTAAGGTCAAGTAGTAGTCTGACCAGTTTGTTTTGTGATGTTTGTAATCTTGTTTTTAGCGCCTTTGAGGTGCTTTGGTACCATGAGGTGCAAGCATAGTCGTAGTACCCTTGAATGAGTGCTCCTGCCGGAGTCTTCAGGGTATTCTAGTTTACCAGAGAGGAGATCCGGTACAAGAATCTAGTTCGTTGGTTGACTTTTTTTTATTACATTGGATGCCATTTTGTCACAGGAAAGATTAGCCTCTAGGATGGAACCCAGGTAGGTAATTTCATCTTTCCTTGTGACAATATTGTAACTGTAACTGAGAAGCCGTCGGTCTTGCTGAGTTTGTTATTTGAACCGAAGAGAATGGACTCTGTTTTGCCCATGTGTAATGATAGTTTGTTATCAGCGAGCCATATGCAGCTTTTGCCTAGTTCCGAGCTGAGGGTTTTTTCAACCTGCAACTTGTTCTTGTCAGAGACCAGCAGGGCTGAGTCGTCCGCAAACAGGAACAAGTTGCAGTCACAGGCTGACGACATGTCATTTGCATAAATTAGGAACAGTAGCGGTCCTAGTATGCTTCCTTGTGGAACACCACAGCTCACTGTGAGCGGGGGGGATAGAGTACCGTTTACCTACACCATCTGTTCTCTCCCCTCCTGATCTTTACTGGGAGGAGAGTTGTATTCAGTGTGATCTTTACTGGGAGGAGAGATGTATTCAGTGTGATCTTTACTGGGAGGAGAGATGTATTCAGTGTGATCTTTACTGGGAGGAGAGATGTATTCAGTTCAGTGTGATCTTTACTGGAGGAGAGATGTATTCAGTTCAGTGTGATCTTTACTGAAGGAGATATGTATTCAGTGTGATCTTTACTGGAGGAGAGATGTATTCAGTGTGATCTTTACTGGAGGAGAGATGTATTCAGTGTTATCTTTACTGGAGGAGAGATGTATTCAGTTCAGTGTGATCTTTACTGGGAGGAGAGATGTATTCAGTTCAGTGTGATCTTTACTGGGGGGATAGATGTATTCAGTGTGATCTTTACTGGGAGGAGAGATGTATTCAGTTCAGTGTGATCTTTACTGGAGGAGAGATGTATTCAGTGTGATCTTTACTGGGAGGAGATATGTATTCAGTTCAGTGTGATCTTTACTGGAGGAGAGATGTATTCAGTTCAGTGTGATCTTTACTGGAGGAGAGATGTATTCAGTGTGATCTTTACTGGAGGAGAGATGTATTCAGTGTGATCTTTACTGGAGGAGAGATTTATTCAGTTCAGTGTGATCTTTACTGGGAGGAGAGATGTATTCAGTTCAGTGTGATCTTTACTGGAGGAGAGATGTATTCAGTGTGATCTTTACTGGGGGGAGAGATGTATTCAGTGTGATCTTTACTGGGAGGAGAGATGTATTCAGTTTAGTGTGATCTTTACTGGGAGGAGAGATGTATTCAGTTCAGTGTGATCTTTACTGGAGGAGAGATGTATTCAGTGTGATCTTTACTGGGAGGAGAGATGTATTCAGTTCAGTGTGATCTTTACTGGGAGGATAGTTGTATTCAGTGTGATCTTTACTGGAGGAGAGATGTATTCAGTGTGATCTTTACTGGGAGGAGAGATGTATTCAGTGTGATCCTTACTGGGAGGAGAGATGTATTCAGTGTGATCTTTACTGGGAGGAGAAATGTATTCAGTTCAGTGTGATCTTTACTGGAGGAGAGATGTATTCAGTTCAGTGTGATCTTTACTGGGAGGAGAGATGTATTCAGTGTGATCTTTACTGGAGGATAGATGTATTCAGTGTGATCTTTACTGGGAGGAGAGATGTATTCAGTGTGATCTTTACTGGAGGAGAGATGTATTCAGTTCAGTGTGATCTTTACTGGGGGGATAGATGTATTCAGTGTGATCTTTACTGGGAGGAGAGATGTATTCAGTGTTATCTTTACTGGAGGAGAGATGTATTCAGTTCAGTGTGATCTTTACTGGAGGAGAGATGTATTCAGTGTGATCTTTACTGGGAGGAGAGATGTATTCAGTGTGATCTTTACTGGGAGGAGAGATGTATTCAGTGTGATCTTTACTGGGAGGAGAGATGTATTCAGTGTGATCTTTACTGGGAGGAGAGATGTATTCAGTGTGATCTTTACTGGGAGGAGAGATGTATTCAGTGTGATCTTTACTGGGAGGAGAGATGTATTCAGTGTGATCTTTACTGGGAGGAGAGATGTATTCAGTGTGATCTTTACTGGGAGGAGAGATGTATTCAGTGTACTCTGGGAAGAGAGTTGGATGTTGTATTCAGCTCATGTGAACAGAGGTCAGAGCCCATTCATCTAGGAACATAAACACAAACACAGACCTGGCCTGGGCACGCATGCCATAACACACACACACACACACACACACACACACACACACACACACACACACACACACACACACACACACACACACACACACACACACACACACACACACACACACACACACACACACACACACACACACACACACACACACACACACACACACGTGTTTCCACCCCGGGGTCGGTGGCGTGTGAATGGAAGGCCCGGCGAGGCCTGCAGGGAGCCCCCCACTCTCCCTGCTCGTATTATTCACAGGAATAAAGCTTTTTCCACTAAATTAAAATTCCAAACAAAATGCCTATTAAGAGCTAACCGTCTTCCCCAGGGGCTAAATGCGCCACCGTTTAACATGCAGACCCTGTGTTCAGCCACGGTAAAAAAAAAAATGTAAACCAGCTCCAGCCAAAAGCCAATCTCTCAGATAGTGGAGCTCTAGTGGAAGAGCCTCGCCGGAGGCTCAGGTGGGCTGCTGTCAGGCTGGAATCACTGTGTGTGCTCTGTATCACTGTACAGCCTTTTATAATGGACCTGTCTCAAACCCTGCCCCTTTTCTTGATCCTCCAATCACAACTGTCGCTTACCTCGGACAAACTTGGTTTGTCCGAGGTAAGCGACAGTTGTGATTGGAGGATCAAGAAAAGGGGCAGGGTTTGAGACAGGTCAATTCAAAGAGCGAGGCCAGTGTTGCACCCAGTGTTGTAGTACTCCAGTCCTGGACTGATTTTCAGGACTCGTGACTCGACTTGGACTTGAGCACTGATGACTCGGACTTGGACTTGGACTCGAGCATTGACTGCATTCAGACTCGGAAGGTGCAGACTCGGACTTGTTAATTGATAAATACAGTTATTATTTATTTATTTTTGTAATAGGCCCTAATCACTTATTGGCATGAGATATTGATGGCTAGAGCATTTGTTTGGCTATTGTGTCACAAAGTAAATAAACTCCCTTTGAAATGGTGACCGCTGTGTCCATTATGTTTAATGTAGAGCTTTTTTTATTTGTTTGTCAGCTCTTTGACTGCCAGAGTGGAGTGGACTCAACCTTGATGACTTGGAGTCGGACATGGACTAGGGCAGGGGTTCCCAAACTTTTTCAGCTCGAGACCCAAAAGAGAAATTTGGTGTTTCCCCGGGACCCAAATACATCATGAATTGCCATAACATACATTTATAGGGTGGCCGGGTAGTGCAGCGGACTAAGCGCCTGTCTACCACCACAGAGACAGTGGGATCGAATCCAGCTGTGGTGCTTCCGGGTTGGCCGACCGTCCATACTAACACAATTGGCAGTGTCAGCGGGTGGGAAACCCGACGAGGGTGGGTCCGGGTCGTTGTAAACAGCAACTCCTACAGTTCGGTCGGGGCGCCTGCACAGCAAGGGAAGGATCTAGGAGAGGTAGTGTGACCTTCCACACGTTACATTCTCCCAGTGAGAGTCCGTGCTGCCAGGTGAAAAGAAGCGGTGGGCTGGGTACACATGTGTCGGAGGAAGCATGTGATAGTATCCGCTCTCCCGGACCGACGGTAGGGGGTAGAGTGCGCAACGACCAGGAAGGGGATTGGGAATTGGCATAACAACTAACATTGGGATGGGAGAAAAAACTGAAAAAGAAGGGGGGAAAAGATAAGATTTTTTTTTTAAACATACATTTATAAACTACTGATAAAGAACACAACA
The DNA here is from genome assembly GCF_963971535.1 of Notolepis coatsorum. Classification (NCBI taxonomy): domain Eukaryota; kingdom Metazoa; phylum Chordata; class Actinopteri; order Aulopiformes; family Paralepididae; genus Notolepis; species Notolepis coatsorum. The sequence goes on from NC_140166.1 coordinate 8,364,568, forward strand.
AACCATGAATTTCAAATGTATATGAAATGTATTTATTTAATTATAAAAGTACATCACAGCAGGGGAGCTCCAGTAGCTCACCGCGTACCCCGAACGCTATTTCGGCGTCGGGGACACCCGTGCGCGTCACGTATCTGGGGTACACGAGTTCGACTCCCGGACTCGCCGTATTTTCTCAGAGTGTCTTTCCCCCGATCTATACCCCATTCAACCTGTTTCTGTCGGTCACACTTGACCAGAAAAAGCGATAAACGCGAAAAGAACCAGCTGACTGGTCAAAGTAAAAAAAAAAAAAAGGTACATCACAGCAATAATCAGAGTGTAATGTTAAGTTGCTCACCACCTCATAACATATGTACATACAATTTTGTAACACTTTCTAAAAACAAACAGTGTTTCTCACCCCTTTTTCAACTCTCCATTTCTTACCCCCTCCCTCCGTCCCTCAACCTTAAACCCCAACATTGAGCAACATTCTGATTAATTTGTACTGACTTATTTAAAAATTCTACTGACCTGACATGCTAGAAGGGGTATAATATTTCATCTATGGCACAATGAAATCTAATGAGAGGTATGTGGCTGGTTGAAGATTTCAACCAGCAGATCTAATCTGGGCTTGGTTTTTGAAAGTGCTATTATGAGGTCATGCTGAGCATTTAGTCTGTTTCTGTATTTGTTTTTCAGGTATGCTAGAGTAGAAAACCCAGATTCACATAAGTATGTGGTGCCAAACTGAATCAACACATCTACAGCTTAAAAAAAAAAAAAAAAAAAAATAATAATAATAATAATAATAATAATAATAATAATAATAATAATAATAATAATAATAATAATAATAATAATAATAATAATAATAATAATAATAATAATAATAATAATAATAATAATAATAATAATAATAATAATAATAATAATAATAATAATAATAATAATAATAATAATAATAATAATAATAATAATTCTAACTTTTTTTAAATTTAAAAAATGTTTATTGGCGACCCAATAAAAACGGGTCCGCGAAAACACTGGACTAGGGTAATCTTCTTTTTTTACATAAAGTTGAACCTAAAATGTGTTTTTAACAACAAGATTGCTATGCTATTGCTGCATCCCGATTCCTGAGTAATATTAGATCTGAAACATTTAGTCTGAAAGTAGCGGGAATCAAACTGGTAAACTCCGGATTACCAGGCGACTGCTCTACCTCCCGAGCCCCATGTTGACAGCTATGTGATGTCTAGCATATAAACAGAAATATTAATGGAATACATTTGTTTATATATATATAATTCCAATATAACATCAATACAAAGCAATATATTTGTCAGTTGTATATTTTTTTATGGTCCTAATAACAAAACAAATCTTATTTTTTACCTATGAAAACCTGAAAGTTATTTCTACTCAAAATACTCTTCCTACTCTCTTACCCTTAGGAGCCCTCAACCAGGAAGACACATGTTCACATTGTATGCAAAAAACCATCAAATACAGCTCAAAAACACATGATTTGCAGACGGAGGCTCAGGTGACTGTGTCAAGTAGAAACCTTGTATGTTAACTTTTTCTTATTTCTTCCTAATTCGTTTCTAAAAAATATATATTGTGACGAGCCTGGTGGTGTTCAGATTCGTCACGGTTAAAAAACAAACAAATTCAACTGTCCACACAAGCGCAATTTCAATCAATAAAAGATATTTATTGAATAAGGCAGAATATAGTCCAATGGGCAATTAGAGTAGTCGTAATACAGTCCAAGGTCAAAAACACAAAACAGGCTCTCGTACAAAAAAGGAATTGTTCAATACTCAGAGTTTGTCTTCCGGTCCAGGGTCAGTACACAAGGGGGTTACTCAGCCAGTCCAGGGTCCAGTACACAATGAACACCTTCTCGCCTTCACCTCTCCTCTCAACAACCTCTCACCTTGCAAAAACTCTTTATCTCAGGGGCTATCCACACGAACGCTGGGTTTAATGTAACCGTGATTGTATGTGCGCAGTTGCACTGTTCGCCCACATACAACCGGGGTTTTGCTACACTGCAACCGCGGTCTTTGAAATCCGGAGTCCAGGGTGAAGTTTTGCACGCATCCCGGTTACAGTGGGTGCGTGTGGGCAGAGTAACCGAGGTTATTTCCAGTGTTTACGGCAGAGCTGTCGCAATTATTTCCCAAGTTTTACGGGAGACTGTCGCAAACAATAGCAAGTTAGCAACCCAACGCGGGGTAGAGATTAGAGCAGAGCCAGCTACACCAGTGTTTACAGCAGAGCTGTCCCAAGTAGAGTTATATGAAAATGATTGTAACAAACTTTTGTTCGAAACGTAAGAGTGTTGTGATCGACTGATGATGTCTGTTGTCGCATTCCTGACCTGACCAGAGTAAACCTGTAGCTGCGGCTAAACTAAGCTCTCGTGTTGTCAAGTTATTGTTATAAGGAACCCAGTCCCAACTATAACTGCATATCTGCATCCCCTTAAAGTAAAACGCCAATTAGCTTATTTGCCATCTTCCCTGGAGTTAGACAAGATGATACATACCTTTGTTGTCTCTGTGCGTGCGTTAGGCTTAGGGAACGCCCGCTCCGTTAGCTTAGCTTAGCTTCATCACTGGAAGTGGGTCAGACCTGTACCCTGAAGTTCCCTACAGTTCCCTACAGTCACGAAATACACTCCAAATACAACTACAAAACGTTCCTGTAAACATGTTGTGACCTGTGTATTTACCACCTGGAGAAATAAAAAACAATTGAATTAGACAATTACGTTTTCTAAGCAAATATACTCTGAACAATTCTTTGCCGAACCACTCCTCTCGGGGCGCAGTCAGTGATTTCACGCAACGCAGTGATACTTACTAACGTGACGCCGTGTTTGTTTACATTCTCATTTCATTCAAAGGATCCGAACCGATTGAAGTTTATGTAAACCATGACATAAAATCCTCTTACCTTGACGATTAAAAGCCTCCCCAATTTAGAAAACAGTATTCCCATGGCTGGTGTTGATATGCTGCTAGCTAACGGAAACCAACAAACACAGAACCGGGCGGACACTAAAGCAAATAACGAGGGAAATAACTTCCAGTCGGGGGATTTCAAAATAAAAGAGCGACGTCTACTCTAAAGCACCGGAAATACGTTTATTTTGTACATTATCTAACGTTAACATGAACCTAAACTAACGTTACAACTAACCTAAAGTTAGTTTAGGTTCGTGTTAACGTTAGATAATGTACAAAATAAACATATTTCCACTGCTATAGACGTCGCTCTTTTATTTTGGAACCCCCCGAACGGAAGTTATTACCCTCGTTATCTGCTTGAGTGTCCGGTTGTTGGTTTTTGTTAGCTACAGTAGCAGCATATCAACACCAGCCATGGGAATACTGTTTTCTAAATTGGGGAGGCTTTTAATCGTCAAGGTAAGAGGATTTTAAGTCATGGTATCCATAAACTTCAATAGGTTCGGATCCTTTGAATGGAATGAGAATGTAAACAAACACGGCGTCACGTTAGTAAGTATCACTGCGTTGCGTGAAATCACTGACTGCGCCCCGAGAGGAGTGGTTTGGCAAAAAATAGTTCAGAGTATATTTGCTTAGAAAACGTAATTGTCGAATTCAATTATTTTTTATTTCTCCACGTGGTAAATACACAGGTCACAACATGTTTACAGGAACGTTTTGGAGTTGTATTTGGAGTGTATTTCGTGACTGTAGGGCACTGTAGGGAACGTCAGGGTACAAGTCTGACCCACTTCCAGTGATGAAGCTAAGCTACGCTAACGGAGCGGCTGTTCCCTAAGCCTAATGCACGCACAGAGAAGAAAAGGGTATGTATCTTCTTGTCTAACTCCAGGGAAGATGGCAAATAAGCTAATTTCCCAAAATGTTTTGGCGTTTTCCTTTAACAATTGTTTGTATTGAGCCGTATTGTATATTGTACCCATCTGCACTGTGTTAAATAACGTTTACATCCATTAATTCTACTACTAGCCCTAACGTTACTACATTATTACGTTAGCATGTAAGCTAACAAAATCTGCAATCTTTTTGTTCGACTAAACTCCGCCCTTCTGGTAAATTGTGTCGATGTTGGTTGTTTCATCAACAAATGAGGCAGAACACACAGTGAATGTATCCTTTTTTGTTTATTGCACGTTGTTCTAGCTGCAAACTGTAGAATTGTTTGGCTGTGAGCAAGGAGGGATGTTTGTGTTCCAGGCTTCAGGTCAGTTTCCGGTATTAACCCTAAACCCTTCTGGTTGGTTGAAATGGCCTTCATGTTTGAACTACATCGCCACCTACTGCTTTGGCATTGTACTACATGTATAATACATGTACATTATATGACGTCACCTCACCTCCACTCAACAATACTCTGTCTGTCCTAGTGTTTTATGTTATGTGTGTCTGGTGTGTGTGTGGGGTGTGGGTGATCTTGTGGTGCACAGGTGTGTTCTATCAGTCCTAATCAGCTGCCTAATTGATTCTCCTCCTCCCGTCGCAGTAGTATCTCCCATCCTTCACGTAGCCATGGGGGATGATATCTGCCACAATATATATTTTAATATATATATATATATATATATATATATATATATATATATATATATATATATATATATATATATATATATATATATATATATATATATATATATATATATATATATATATATTTTTTAACCTTTGTTTGAATTTTGCTCTAAAATACATCTTAACATGGAATCCCATTGACACCTGGTGATCTGAATCTGGATATCTTATCTGGATAATCTGGAAAAAACGCAAGTTGTAAATGCACAGAGTCTAAATGTGATCAGATCAGTCAGACCATGTGTCTGGCACTGTACAGTATATCACAAAGAAACCCCTTTCAGACACATCAGAGGGCTTTCCCTATACCAGGATGGCCGAGTGGTTAAGGCGTTGGACTTAAGATCCAATGGACATATGTCTGCGTGGGTTCGAACCCCACTCCTGGTATGAAATGAATTTTCTAAATCTCCCAAAGGGGGTTAATAAAGGAACACTTTGTAAATGTGGTGACTTTCATGGGATTATGGAGGGAGAACAACTGAACAACAAGTTGAGGGCCCCATATCTCCCATAAGACCACACAGCTGACTATTTGCATATTCTTCCGTCTCTGGTGAGACAACGCCATATGTAACCGTACCCAAGGGCGAAACTTTAGTTTAAGAAGTGTGGGACACACACACACACACACACACACACACACACACACACAATTATTATGGGATGGGAAATAATGTGTGTGCGTGATTGATTTTTTCATGCATGTGAAGCTCAAATCATACCCACGACGATTTCCATTTAACCGTACTTCTTTTAATTAGCCATACTCCTCTCGACATGACATTGCACAAACGCACACATCACAGAAAAAAGTCCTGCCTATTAATTTAACGCTATAGAATGTTAGGGACAAAACAAGATTTTGAAAAGTGAGGGGGACAAGTGAGGGGGACCCGACTGGTCTCAGATCAGATCAGCCAGACCACCTCCAGTGGTAACAGTAGTCTGGCTCACATTGTGATCAGTTCTCAGGCAGAGATTTATGTTTATGTTTATTTAGGATCCCCATTAGCTTTTGTACTTGACAAAAGCTACTGTTCCTGGGGTCCGACACTTAAAACAATACAACAATATTCAAGACATTACATCATTATCAACAACATTAACAATATCATCCTCAGTTTAGGAGTGTACAATATACTTATCAGTATAAAGTATAAAAATACAATTAAAATAAATAGTGCTTCCTGAGCAGCACTGACTGCCATCAACATAAATTATACAATTAACAAACAGTAAATTGGTTTTCCGCTATGCCATAAGGGTTCAGTGCATTCTTGTTAGTAGATGGTATTTAAATGTTTTCTTGAAAGTAGTTTTGGATTCTATTTCAGCAAAGTAGCTTGGCAATGAGTTCCATTCCATGATAGCTCTGTTAGTCACGGAAGATTTTAGTAGATTTGTCCTGGGTTTAGGTGCCAGTAGATGGCCTGGTGTAAAGTGAATCCGTACAGTGTGTTCGCATTAGGGAACGTTTACCTGACAAATCTCTAGCTCTCCATTTGGTCTGAAAGCAGCACGCCAGAGATAATGGTCATCATCAATAAAATGTACGTACCATGGTGAGGTCATGTCCCTCATCCCATAATGAATTACTGGCGTTGTAATTGTGTGTGGGGGAAAAAGACGATTTCTCCATTTTTCTGTGTGTTACCAAGGCGACGGGCTGTCAGTGTGCGAGGCGTGTTTACAGTGGGGAGAACTGACAGCTAGTACAGAGACATGGAGACATGGTCCCTCCCCCACACGTGATTACAGCACCAGGAATCCATTACGGGATGAGAGGCGAGACACCGATACATCACCAAGTCCAAGTCAAGTCAAGTAATGTATTTATAAAGCATACAGTATTTAAAGACCCAACCAACAGTACAGTCAAAGGCATAAATATTTATAATACAAAAAGGCACAGCAGGACAAGACAGTTCAATCAGACAATAAGACAACAGTAAGCCAACACACGGATAGAGTAGCACAAAGTACAATATAGCACATAGGACAATAGCGGGACACTAGACATAGGGTTATTTACTAGTACAATGAAGCAACCTACAGGATAATGGAGGATAAAGGACAAAGTACAATGTGGCACAGGGGACAGAAGAACACAATACAAGGGGGAAGGGGCAAAATAAAATTGCATGGGAGTGTGTGAGTTAGGGTGTGGGAAAATCAGGGTTTGGTGAAGGGTAGGGAGTAAAGTGTGTTTTTAGTCAGGACTTAAATGTCTCCAGTGAGGGGGCAGTTCTGATCTCCAGGGGTAGCTGGTTCCACAACTTGGGGGCCACGGCCTTGAAAGTCGACATGGTTCTCGTCCAAAAGGAAGAAAAACTCTTCTACGTAGCAGCTTTGACTGGATGGTTGAGTGAGAAGGTCAGTGTGTTTGACAGGTGGGGCTCCAGATCATTCTGGCCTTGATACAAAATTGATGACCGACATAATTTTTTGATATTTGGTAGCTATTCTTTTAATATAATATTTAATTTCTCCATTATATCTGACAATGAAGCTTCCAGAAAATGCCACGTAAACCCATGAAAATCACCACATTTTGGTTAAAAAGCCATGATAATCTCTTTGAGATGTGAGATCTCCCTAAAAGGTTGCTCTATTGTGGCTTAATAATGGTGTCTAAAAAAGTAGAAGAGGAATTCTTCCTCGGATACTTAATTACAGCACATAGAAGCTTTCAGACACATCAGACACATGTTACTTAAGCCCTTCACCTACCAGGATGAGTGAGTGGTCTACTCTAGGTGTTGAATTTAAAATCAAATGGACACATCTCCAGATGGGTTCAAACCCCACTGCTGGTAATTAGCACCAGAATTTCCCGAAGGGGATTAATAAAGGAACACTTGATTTAACTTGACAAATATGGTGATTTTCATGGGATTAGGTGGAGAGAACAACTGGCACTCTTGTCGAGACAAGTTGAGGGCGACATATCCCATAAGACTGAGCTGAGCCATTTGCAGATTCTTCAGTCTCTCGAAACATAACACCATATGTTTCTGTAACTGTACCCGACTCAGAATGGTCTCAGTCGAATCTTATACTTGACTTTTATTCCACTCCTTTGTTTTTCATCTTTTCTCCCTAGTGTGTGCATGTAGTTGTGTGTGTATCTGGCCAGGGCCCCATTGCCTAGCAACTCACAGAGCAATAGACGGACCTCTGCTGCTGTCCTTAGTCCTGAAACAACACAGCGCGCTGTCCTTGGTCCTGAAACAGCATAGCGCTGTCCTTGGCCCTGAAACAACATAACGCTGTCATGGGTCCTGAAACAACATAGCACTGTCCTTGGTCCTGAAACAACATAGTCGTGTCCTGGGTCCTGAAACAACATAGCGCTGTCCTTGGTCCTGAAACAACATAGCAGTGTCCTGGGTCCTGAAACAATATTCCAGTCAGCTCAAAAGACTGTTTCAAGGAAGTTTTAGTTTACTCTGGATTTTGAAATAGACATACTGTCAAGACTGAGGGCTAACGTAACAGGTTATAAAATAGATCCAGTTGTTAATAAAGAGAGGGGGGAAATGTCACTGTCAATTTTGATACATAAGTACATTTAATGTGAGCTACTTAAGACGTTGACTCAAGTGATTTTCTTTTTAGATATTTTTTTAGGGCATTTCTGCTTTCCTGTCATTTTGAGTGACAGGAAATCAGGGGATGATATACAACAAAGGTCTCATGCTGGATTCAAAGCCAGGATGTTGTGATTACATTGTATCTAGCGTGGTGAGCCACCTGGGCCCTCATGCATCAACGTGGACGTAGAACTTGACCTACTTCCACACGTAAGCACGGAATGTAGAACTAGCGCACGCACAGGGAAGTCGGCATTCATCACACTTGCGTACGCAGGCTCTACGCACACCTGTCATGATGAATACCACTTTGTTCTACCGTCAATGCTCGTGCATGATTATCCATATATGGTCATGAAAATGAGGAAACACCCCCCATGGGATGTGAAATAATGGACCGACCCGTTAGAAACTCCACGGAGAATTCACTGCTGTCGAACCAAGAAGACACTATCGCGTATTATGGGATAAATAATAAAAGGCGGACTTGTAAACGGTGATGTCAGATATCAACGGCTCCCTAAGACCATTGCTGCAATTCTGCCTGGACAGCTCAAAATACTAATAAAGACCGTTCGTTGACCACTGTTTGGCGTTGGTTGTGTGTCATTATAACCGTGCTGTAATATGAATGCCTTTATTAGTTGTGTTCGATTGGCTATATGATTTTTAGATGCATCTATTTCGTTGTCGGCTAATAAAGACCGCGCTGGAATATGACTGCCTTTTCCCGTGTTGTTTGATTAATACCCCAGGGATTAAAGTTCTCCTCAATTTTATTCCAAATTGCGATGGATCTCCCGTCAATTTTCTACCTGCTGCATATGATTTCTAGAGGCATACTACAATCTATTTTGATGTCAGTATTGGGTAGCCTATATAAACAATAATACGAGAGCATATACAAGAACAATGAATCTCACTGCATGTATGTAGCCTGCCTTTCAATACATGAACTTGAATTCCATCATGTTTGTGTGCGGGACTCACAAGGCTGTAGTCACAATGGGTGGTACCGGTACAGTAATAATAACAGTCCACACAATATCACGCGATCCATGCCATAGCCTATGTTCTATTAGGACATGATCTGTGGGGTGTGGGAAGATGAACAGCGATGAGATGGAGGGTTCCCCCTCTTGGGGGGGCCCTCCAAGAGAGGAGATGATGTTTGTATTGTGATTGTATGACAAGAGGAGCAGAGAAGAAGGAGACAGAGACGATAGAAATGTGTTTTGAAGATGAGAAGAAGAAGAAGAGGAGTGTAAACTTTCTCAAGTGTGGGCGAAGCAAGAATTGTGGAGGGCAGTAATACGCCACGATGCGTCTACACTGCCGGAAATTCAAATAAGAAGAAGAAGAAGACATGATCTGTGACGACAAATGTTCTAGAATGTTTGATTAAGATATCATACTCTGACAGCATGCCTATGAGCAACAAAAACGCGAACTTGAATCCCATCATATACATAGTCTGTCCACTATAGTGTCATTGCAATGCGTTTTCTATTCTTTCTTATACAGTAAAAAGGGGGAAGAACACTATATTCATATGACTTGTATTCTGCTTACAGCTTCGAAGTTCCACTTGTTTCGTTTAACGTAAAGCCTTTTAAATATAATCAAAACGTTCCCGTGTTTCTGCGGTCTGCGCAGAATAATAACGAGTTGAGCTTTATGATTTATGATGAATTGAAAATGGGGGACCCTGATGTAAACAAGACGAAAGTTGGTCTGCATCCCCAATCAACAATTGTATGTACTGAGCTGTACTGTACTGTACCCATTCTGCACTCTGTTAATAAACTTTTCAATCAATCAATCAATCAAGCTACGCGGAGCGCAGTCAGTCAGTACACCCCGTATATTCCGATAACGCTATATAAACCATGCTGCATTCATTCTGAGAGAAAGATCTATTATTCCAAATGCTATTTATAGGGTTTTGACCATAATTACACTACTGTTGCTATTTTACAATGAACTATAATGAACTACGGTTCGTACAGAACGTGCCAGTGTTATTATGCACAGAAGCTCATTTCCTTGTTGTAATAATATATTCTACCACTGGGCGCTAGGTACGCCAGGTCTGAACTGTGCGTAGATGTACGCACGAAGTCAAGTTCAAGTTCAAATTGATGAATCCCACTCTTTGCTTAGAAATGATCGTACGCACAGGGTAAGCACAGATCTGTGCGTAGAACACGTTGATGCATGAGGGACTCCCCTCAAGTCCTGTTCTTATGGATGACTTTAACTTTTACCAGAGTCACAGAGCAAGATATCTTTACTTTTACTCAAATTGTCTTTTTCTGTTTCTTTCCCAGCATAATATAAACCAGGACTACTTTGATAAACGTCACTCACTGGGATAATAAGTACATGAAAGCCATAATATAATATAACATGTAACAGAAAAAAAGACCCACTACCACAGCGAGAGGATTATATTATATTAGATTAGATTTGATTCAAATGTATTGTCATTATACAGCACAAGTACAGTACATGGATATATATATGCGGTAAATATAAATATATATATATACGGTATATACAGAATTATTGTACATGCTATCATACAGAGTTATATGGGTAGACTATAGGTTGAGGTAGTTAGTTCTGATTACAGTATAAGGCAGTTGTAGACAGTGAAAGCAGTAGGCAGGTATAAATATAAAAGAGGAGGGTTATGCAGCACATATACAGCTACCGCAGAGCTCCTCAGTGGAATAAAAACAGGGTTTTGAAGTAATTCTGAGTCATACTTCTCATTCAGAATCAAGGCTGTGAATCACCAGGCCACAATACTACATAGAGAGGGATTTGAGAGCTACTTTAAAACTATACGCTTCAGTGGAATGGAAGCACTTATTTCAACTGATTAGCATTACACAATCAGTAGAGTTGGACACAGGGACCTTCAGGATCTCAAGGCTTTATTCTGCACAGAAGTAGCACAAGGCACCAGTAGCAGCATACTGTACACGTACTGTATGAGCTCTCTCTCGCTCACTGGTCTACAGAACACAAAATAGATGCTAATGGGGTGAGATCGCCAGGATCATTAAATCACTGTGTATACGCGACCATTCATCATCACATGTCATTTCGTAACATTGTATAAACACATTAGCTTAAAAAAGGTAGAGAGAGCTTCACAGTGCTTCTCAAACATATCAGTATCATGTGTTGAAGGCAAACACACAGACACAACCATGTGCCGCCAGCTACAACAACAGGTAAAAAGTAACCTTACACATTCTAATTAGAGATGTTACCAAACAAATTATTATTATTATCATATTTAAGGCACTGTCTAAATAAATATTCTTGGAGAAGTTCACTCACAATTACATTACATTTAATTCCATATCAAAATAGAGTGAAAATATTAACTCAGCTACACATACATATTGGTACAAAATGTGAGGCCTTAATTAGAGGTAACTATATGAAAGAGAATAGATACATTGTAGCATATACTGGTTTATTGTTTATTCAGATCCCCATTAGCTGTCACCTATAGGCAACAACTATTCTTCCTGGGGTCCACGTAGAACAAAATAAAAACATATAGGTATACACACACACACACACACACACACACACACACACACACACACACACACACACACACACACACACACACACACACACACACACACACACACACACACACACACACACACACACACACACACACACACACACACACACACACACACACACACACACACACACAGTATCTGTGTGCTTTCTAGTTTTGCATGGAGAATTCTTGGTTTCTCTCTGGTCGAGGTGCATGTATTTGTTTTCCAGAAAATACTCGGTGTAGTCTGGTGTTGTGTGCGTGAATAAACGATCACGTCTCGTTCATTCTAGGCATAGTTCTGGTATCGTGTCACTATTTGAGGCTAGAGCAGAATGCTGACTGAGCTGGTCTCACCAGACCATTTGAGGCCAGAGCAACGAAGGTGAGTGGTGTGTGGAAGCACCGGTGGTCTCAATTTCTCCTTAATTACATAATTAATTCATAGAAGATGTACATATTGTCACTGCAAGCTGACAACCAGGATGGCCGAGTGGTTAAAGTGTTGGACTTAAGATCCAATGGACGTATGTCCACGTGGGTTCGAACCCCACTCCTGGTATTTAATGCTGAAGTTTTCAGAATTTCCCTAAAGGGGATTAATACAAATAAATTCAAAAATAAAAACACTTGACTTGACATGACAAATGTGGTGATTTTCATGGAATTTTGTGGTGGGTGGTCAAAGCGAAGCAGGCTATTCTCTGTCTTTGCTCCACAATACAGTGGAATGAATTTCCCACCACAGTCAGGGCAGCTGAAACATGCCCAATTGTCCGCCGCCAACTAAAAGCACACATTTTCAATCAGTATCTGGAGAAAAAAACATGATGGATTTGACTATTATGTACCTTACAACTTATAACTATCCTTATACTATAATAATAATAATAATAATAATAATAATAATAATAATAATAATAATAATAATAATAATAATAATAATAATAATAATAATAATAATAATAATAATAATAATAATAATAATAATAATAATAATAATAATAATAATAATAATAATAATAATAATAATAATAATAATAATAATAATAATAATAAACTTTATTTGTACCTTTCATACAATAATTGCAGCTCAAAGTGCTTCACAGCAAAAAAAATAAAAAAAAATAAAGTCAAGGCATAGAACACTTTGTTTATGGTTTGATCGCCACACATAATAATAGACAATTTAAAAATAGAAAGTAATAAAAGGGCAGCAAAATAGTGCAATAGTGCAGTGCAATAAAACAGTTAGTAAAATAGAATAGACAGAGTAAAATAAAGCAATACGGCAGTTCTCAATTACTGTTTAAAACCTGACAGTCTTTCCTGCCTGAAACCCACACAGTTTAAAACCTGACAGTCTTTCGTCCTGCCTGATACCCACACAGTTTAAAACCTGACAGTCTTTGTTCCTGTTTGATACCCAATTTGACCCTTCGAACCTCCCTCTCGGGGCAAACCTCCCTCTAAGGGAGTAGTTCCCTCTTGCGGGGCGCAGTTCCAGGCCTGGGTCCCCCCCACACAGTTTAAAACCTGGCAGTCTTGGGGCGGTCAGGTGGCGTAACAGAGATTGCGTTCGTCACCAAACCCCGGAGCGGCTAGATTCGCCTGTTCGAATCCAGCTCACAGCTCCGGGGTTGTCACCAGCTTGGCTGGCCGTTCACACTAATACAATTGGCAGTATTAGAGGGTGGGAGAAGCTGGCGGGGTGGGTCCGGGTCGTTGTAAACAGCGACTCCTACAGTTCGGTCGGGGCGCCTGCTAAGCGCGGATAGGACTTGAGTGGGATAGTGTGATCCTTCCACACGCTACGCCCTCTCAATGAGAATCCGCGCTGCCAGGTGAAAAGAAGCGGTTGATTGGCTGGACGTGTGTTGGAGGAAGCACGTGATAGCCTCCACTCTCCCAGACCGACTGTGGGGGGTAAGTGCGCAGCGACCAGGAAGGGGATTGGGAATTGGCATAACGACTAACATTGGGATGGGAGAAAATCGGAAGAAAATGGAGGGGGGAAAAGATAAAAAAAAAAAAAAAAAAGAAAAAAAAATATGGCAGTCTTTATTCCTGCCTGATACCCACACAGTTTAAAACATGTAATATGTAACATGTAACGCCTATTGCTTAATAACAGCGGAGCAGTGCTGCCGTTGCTTCCGCGTTTTCCCTGATTGGCTGCGACACGCCCCGCGGCAGGCGCGGCAACCGCAGAGCGGAGCGGTAGAGCGGAGCTCTGCAGCGGAGCGGAGCGGCAGAGCTTGCGGAATTATGTAACCGCCCTAATCCGCCATGATTTTCATTAGGCGCTCAGCTCACCTGGCAGCGCAGCGGTCCTGCGGTCCTGCGGTCCGTTGTTGACGAGCTACGCATGGTTAAGGTTAAGGTTAAGGTTAGGCATTGTTTCGGAGTTAGTTAAGGTTAGAACGGTTAAGTTTAGGCGCTGTTAAGGAGCTGGTTAAGGTTAGAGTTTGTCTTAGAGACAGCCTATTTCCGCACTGCCGCTCTCCCGCGTTGCCGCGGTCACATGGTCAAATTGTCACATTCTTGCACTGCTCCGCTGTTAAAAAGCAACACGCGTGGGGGACACTATACACTGTACATGCCGCAGTATTTGCCCGCGTCCACCTCTTGTTTGATGTGGTCGTTCAAATAGAGAAGGCATGTGTCAGTGGAGTGGGATGTTCTGAAGCCAGATTGGAATTCGTAGATTCGATTTTTTTCCGCAAGGTACTTTTCGACCTGTTCTTATACAATTTTTTCCATGACTTTCGAGATGGATGTAAGGATAGAAAGAGGGCGGTAGTTGCCTGGGTCTAATTTGCTGCCCTTTTTGTGCAGGGGTGTTACTCTCGCAATTTTGAAGTCCTTGGGGACGTGTCCCTGTTTTATGGAGAGGTTTATTATGTGTGTGATGACTGGGGTGATGGCGGCCAGTGTGTGTGTGTTTGACTAGCTAAGCTAGCTACCTGGTAGATCGAAGCCCATTAGAGTTTGAGTTTATTATGATCCCCATTAGCTGTTGCATGACAACAACTAGTCTTCCTGGGGTCCACACAAAACACAAAACATTACATTCGACAAGATTTTTACAGAACAGTAGATACAAAACTGATTTCCGAAGTCCATTTTCCTTCAAGCATATTTTCCATCAAATACCACTTATTTTCATTTCATTGGAAAGAAAATAATGATAATAATAATAATAAAACTAGACAATTCCGCGCGGGGGAAATTGTGAAAGTGTGGGTGACGCCTGTGCACCGCCGGCCAACGGGGGAGAGGGTCTCTCGCGAGTCTCTATGACAAACGGTTCAAAGGATACAAAAAGGGGGCGCGGCCTAAGGATCGGGGGAGTGGTCAACATAGACCAATCAAAGAGGATATCCCTACTGAGTGCAACGACACAACCCGCAACACTATTACACTATTACACAATATTACACAATTACACACTATTACACACTATTACACACTATTACACACTATTACACTATTACACACTATTACACTATTACACACTATTACACTATTACACACTATTACACACTATTACACTATTACACACTATTACACACTATTACACACTATTACACACTATTACACTATTACACACTATTACACTATTACACACTATTACACTATTACACTATTACACACTATTACACTATTACACACTATTACACTATTACACACTATTACACATTATTACACTATTACACACTATTACACACTATTACACTATTACACACTATTACACACTATTACACACTATTACACACTATTACACACTATTACACTATTACACACTATTACACTATTACACACTATTACACACTATTACACTATTACACACTATTACACACTATTACACTATTACACACTATTACACTATTACACACTATTACACTATTACACACTATTACACTATTACACTATTACACACTATTACACTATTACACACTATTACACTATTACACACTATTACACTATTACACTATTACACACTATTACACTATTACACTATTACACACTATTACACACTATTACACTATTACACACTATTACACTATTACACACTATTACACTATTACACTATTACACACTATTACACTATTACACACTATTACACTATTACACTATTACACACTATTACACTATTACACACTATTACACTATTACACTATTACACACTATTACACTATTAGACACTATTACACTATTACACACTATTACACTATTACACTATTACACACTATTACACTATTACACACTATTACACTATTACACTATTACACACTATTACACTATTACACACTATTACACTATTACACTATTACACAATATTACACTATTACACACTATTACACTATTACACTATTACACACTATTACACACTATTACACTATTACACTATTACACACTATTACACTATTACACACTATTACACTATTACACTATTACACACTATTACACTATTACACACTATTACACACTATTACACTATTACACACTATTACACTATTACACACTATTACACTATTACACACTATTACACTATTACACACTATTACACTATTACACACTATTACACTATTACACTATTACACACTATTACACTCTTACACACTATTACACTATTACACACTATTACACTATTACACTATTACACACTATTACACTATTACACTATTACACACTATTACACTATTACACACTATTACACTATTACACACTATCACACTATTACACACTATTACACTATTACACTATTACACACTATTACACACTATTACACTATTACACTATTACACACTATTACACTATTACACACTATTACACATTATTACACTATTACACACTATTACACACTATTACACTATTACACACTATTACACACTATTACACACTATTACACACTATTACACTATTACACACTATTACACTATTACACTATTACACACTATTACACACTATTACACTATTACACACTATTACACTATTACACACTATTACACTATTACACTATTACACACTATTACACTATTACACACTATTACACTATTACACTATTACACACTATTACACTATTACACACTATTACACTATTACACTATTACACACTATTACACTATTAGACACTATTACACTATTACACACTATTACACTATTACACTATTACACACTATTACACTATTACACTATTACACACTATTACACTATTACACACTATTACACTATTACACACTATTACACTATTACACTATTACACAATATTACACTATTACACACTATTACACTATTACACTATTACACACTATTACACACTATTACACTATTACACTATTACACACTATTACACTATTACACACTATTACACTATTACACTATTACACACAATTACACTATTACACACTATTACACACTATTACACTATTACACACTATTACACTATTACACACTATTACACTATTACACACTATTACACTATTACACTATTACACACTATTACACTATTACACTATTACACACTATTACACTCTTACACACTATTACACTATTACACACTATTACACTATTACACTATTACACACTATTACACTATTACACTATTACACACTATTACACTATTACACACTATTACACTATTACACACTATTACACTATTACACTATTACACACTATTACACTATTACACACTATTACACTATTACACACTATTCCACTATTACACACTATTACACATTATTACACTATTACACACTATTACACACTATTACACTATTACACACTATTACACACTATTACACACTATTACACACTATTACACACTATTACACTATTACACACTATTACACTATTACACACTATTACACTATTACACTATTACACACTATTACACACTATTACACTATTACACACTATTACACTATTACACACTATTACACTATTACACACTATTACACTATTACACTATTACACACTATTACACTATTACACTATTACACACTATTACACTATTACACACTATTACACTATTACACACTATTACACTATTACACTATTACACACTATTACACTATTACACACTATTACACTATTACACACTATTACACTATTACACTATTACACACTATTACACTATTACACACTATTACACTATTACACTATTACACACTATTACACTATTACACACTATTACACATTATTACACTATTACACACTATTACACACTATTACACTATTACACACTATTACACACTATTACACACTATTACACTATTACACACTATTACACTATTACACACTATTACACTATTACACTATTACACACTATTACACACTATTACACTATTACACACTATTACACTATTACACTATTACACACTATTACACTATTACACACTATTACACTATTACACTATTACACACTATTACACTATTACACTATTACACACTATTACACTATTACACACTATTACACTATTACACACTATTACACTATTACACTATTACACACTATTACACTATTACACTATTACACACTATTACACTATTACACACTATTACACTATTACACACTATTACACTATTACACACTATTACACTATTACACTATTACACACTATTACACTATTACACACTATTACACTATTACACTATTACACACTATTACACTATTACACACTATTACACTATTACACTATTACACACTATTACACTATTACACACTATTACACTATTACACTATTACACACTATTACACTATTACACTATTACACACTATTACACTATTACACTATTACACACTATTACACTATTAGACACTATTACACTATTACACACTATTACACTATTACACTATTACACACTATTACACTATTACACACTATTACACTATTACACTATTACACACTATTACACTATTACACACCATTACACACTATTACACTATTACACTATTACACACTATTACACTATTACACTATTACACACTATTACACTATTACACTATTACACACTATTACACTATTACACACTATTACACTATTACACTATTACACACTATTACACTATTACACACTATTACACTATTACACCGAGTACAATGGCACAATCCGCAAGTCTCTACGACAAACGGTTCAAGAGATACACTGAGGGGGTGTGGCCTAAGGGGGCGTGGTCTAAGGATCGGGGGAGTGGTCAACATCGACCAATGAAAGGTGGTCAACATCGACCAATGGCACAATCCCCAAGTCTCTACGACAAACGGTTCAAGAGTTACACTGAGGGGGTGTGGCCTAAGGGGGCGTGGTCTAAGGATCGGGGGAGTGGTCAACATCGACCAATGAAAGGTGGTCAACAGGGGGAGTGGTCAACATCGACCAATGAAAGGTGGTCAACATCGACCAATGGCACAATCCGCAAGTCTCTACGACAAACGGTTCAAGAGATACACTGAAGGGGTGTGGCCTAAGGGGGCGTGGTCTAAGGATCGGGGGAGTGGTCAACATCGACCAATGAAAGGTGGTCAACATGGACCAATGAAAAATGAAAGAGCATATCCCTACTGAGTACAATGACACAACCCACAAGACAGAGGGCGCTGTCCATCAATTCAGTAGTGCAACACAGTGATGGCCAATGATGGGTTAAGTGGATGATGTCATTGGCAGGTCAGCTCAGCCATGAGCCCTGAGCCTCACAGCTGTTAAGCCTGAACCAATCAGCCATGAGCACAATGACTTGCATATTCTGAAATTTCTTTACATGACTGCATTGTCACGTTGATTAAAAGAAAACTATAAGAGATGAAGCGTTGAGACTCGCACAAGAGCACTACAACGAGTAGGCAAAGGGTTGTGCGCGAGATTGTGGCATTCGTGCGATATTGTGGCACTCCTTCGGCGATCGGAACAGAAGGCTAAAAAAAAATGTATTTCTAGAGGGCGATTGCATGGCGGTCAATGGGGGGGAGAACCTTCAAACAAATGGTCGTCAGTTGAGATAGAAATGTCCAATTCCATTTATTTTTCTTTTGTGAGCGGGATGACAGCCGTGTCATCGTTTTGATGTGTTTGTTTTATTTCTACGTCCAAAATTGAGATCACACTCGCAATTCACCCAAGGTAGGGGGAAAAAGATTATTTCAGCTGCTACACTCTAAAATGCAATGCATTCCCAATGGGACCGACATTTTACCGTTTAAAGTCGATTCGTAGCCAGACGGTGCGGTGAAACTTTTACGAGTTCGAAGACCGCAGTTGCCATAGGCAAGCCGCTCGTTTTGATACCTTTCACGTGTATGGTGCGCGAACGCTTACGTGTTGCAAAGTGTTTGAAACTCTAAATTGCACTGTATTTCCGAAATTTTACTGTTTAAAGTCGATTCGTAGCCAGACGGTGCGGTGAAACTTTACGAGTTCGAATAGCACATCGAGTTAGAGCAAGCCGGTCGTTTTGATACCTTTCACGTGTATGGGGCGCGAACGCTCTGGGAGGAGTTTGTTGGCAAAATCGGTGGAATAAAGAATAAAAATAAAAAGAGTATAGATATGTATAGTGTGGGTTGCAACCTGGCTTCGCCAGGTCACCCACACTAATAAGAATAAAGTACTTATATCTGCAAGAATGAATTATAGAATGATAGAAGATAATATGATAGAAGCCCATCTCCTGTAAATAACCTGCACACTGTGTGTGTGTGTGTGTGTGTGTGTGTGTGTGTGTGTGTGTGTGTGTGTGCGTGCGTGCGTGCGTGCGTGCGTGCGTGCGTGCGTGCGTGCGTGCGTGCGTGCGTGTGTGTGTATCCAGCTAACCAGGTAACATGGCAGAAAAAAGAAAGAATACAGACATCAGAGCATTTTTCAGTACACCAAAAAGCAAAGTAAGAACCCTAGTAGCCTAATATCTCAAAGACTTAAAGGGCGGGATCCACAAATAATGGATTGCAGGGTGCTAATTGCACCCTTACTTACAATTCATTATGAGTGGAAGCGGACATTTTTTTGTCAATTTTTTTATTGATGAAAACGCATAATATGGTTTTTACCTATTAGGCGAGTCAATATATGGTTTAACCCCAAAAAATTTTATACAAAAGGTTTTTCAATGGATTCTGGTAGTATTGGGCGTGCTAAATAACATACTAAAAGTCGACCAAAATCGACCCCTCCGAAAGCCGTCATTTCCAAGATGGCGTCCCAGATAGCACCGGGGCGATTAAAATGGCTATATCTCAAATTAAGAAAATGGTGCAAAGGATTTCTCAACTGATTCTGGTACCTCTGGGCATGCTCACTAACATACTAAAAATCTAGGAAAATACACCTTCCAGAAAGGCTTCATTTTCAAGATGGCGTCCAAAATTGCGGCTGTCCAAGCTTAAAATGGCTATATATATGTCAATATAAAAATTATATAAATGATTTTGTCATTTGATTCTGGTACCCCAAGTACCCCTAGACATACTTAGGAACATACTAAAGTTTTAGGGAAATACACCTTCCGAAGAGGCTTAATTTTCAAAATGGTGTCCAAAATGACGACTGGGAGCTTAGAATGCCTGTATCTCAAATGGGAAAACATTTCTAAAGGATTTATAAACTGATTCTGGCACCTCTATACATTAATAACGAGCAAAATATCTAGCTAAATATATCTGCTAGGAATGCATCATTTGCATCATCAAAATGGCTGCCTGTAGCTTATTTTGGCTAAAATTAAAATTGGTTATTATATTCAACCTACACAGTAAATTTCGCAGAGTACATTTTACTCAAACTGAGCAAAATATTACACAGTTTGAGTAAAATTTACTCAGTTTGAGTCAAATTTACTCTGTGAAATTTACTGTGTAGAAAGCTGGCTTTGGTGTTGAACACAAAATAAATGACCCACTTATTGTGGTCTTTAGGCCTACTCATCATCATCTTCAGGATCCTCTGGGAGAAACTTGTTATGTGGATTGTCACATTCATGAAGTTGACATGGTCCACAGACAGTAGTACAAGGTAGTCCATATTTTCTGCATGAGCAGCGAAGTGTCTTGCAGGCAGTGGTACAGTTACAATGAATGACCTTCAAGAGACTGTCTGGAGCAGCATTCATTGTTGACATGAGTGGGACAAATCTATTGTCCTGCAGGTTCCAGCCCCAGTCTAGAGCATCTATACCATAATCTGTTCCCATACAGACCATGACCTGGTAGTATGCTCTACGACAGTGGAATTTGGTAGCAGATTCAGTTGGTGGTAGACGTTCAGGCGTTACCGTTGATGAAGCTGAGACAACCTTCTTGCTGAAAATGTTATATCTCATTTTTGCAAGCAAATCTGTGCACTTTCCACCAAAAAAGACAGCCATTGCTTGGCACCCAAGGTCATCGATCACATCTGTTGTCTGGTTTGGTACAGTGAATGCATTGGCACAAGCCTGAAGGACAGGATCCCCTTTTACAAGTTTTTGGAATGCTGTCTTTTTGCCAACTCCGAAGATCCGGGAAGTTGTGTCACAGCCAGTCACAGCATGGATGAACAGCAACTGAGAACACACATCCTGTCCGAGTACTTCTTTCAAATGGTTTATGGCGTACACTTTAAAACTGCCATCAGCTTTCGACTTGTCTGATCTGAAATAAAGGCCCTTGCTATCTCTCTGTGCATAGTAAAGAAGTAAGACGAGGAGATCAGTATCTTCTCCAATCAGCGTCGTGGTGTGAAGAAGAGATGATCCCACTGCGGCCCTTACTATGTCTACATCAGCATCTCCAAGTGAATTGACCACAGTGCAATCCCGTTCTTTCAGTTCATCACTTATCATGTGGATCAGTTTCTGTTTATTCAGATCTCTTGACAGGAACTCCTCCTTCTTACCTGAGAACTCTGTCTCAGCAGTGAAGTTGACAATGGGATGAATATTATTTCCTCTTCTTTGATGTGTGTTGTCTTTAATGGATGGCCCATCCTCATAGCCATCAAACACAATGGTTGTAGCTGAGCCATAATGTTGGATGGTGAAGTCTGCATATGACTGTGCAATTTTACCATAGCTTTGTTCGTGCTTCAAGTTCAAGTTTTCAAGTTTCTTTAATAGTTGTCATACAGAAGTACAGAATACTTTTGTACAAAATGCTTCTTACTGTTGCGCTCCAGAGACTGTGCATGACAAGATAAGTATGAAATAAAGACATAGTAAAAATTAGAAGTAAAAAAAGAGGTCACAGTTCCATGCTTCCATTGTATTCGGTGAAGGAGTGAACCACCATCAAGAACATAATGTTCCGTTTCTGGTACAGAATCTAGGATTGCATCACTTGCATGATCACAGATCGCGTGCGCTAGTTGTGGTTTATCAGCTTTGCGGAAGACGTTTCCGGCAGGAGGGAAAGGACTGAGTTCGTAACGCATAACCTCCTCCAATGACAGCTCTCCAGTTTGGGAGACAATAAGGAAACGTTGAAAAAGAAGTGCAGAATCAATGATTCGATCAGGAGCAACCTTGATAGACGATTTTTGTCCAAGGGTTATGGCTTTATCCTTTCTACGAAATGAAAATGTGAATGCCGGCTGTCCGATCATTTTGTGCATGATGTTGCGTCCAACAGAGTCATAATCATGCACGTTCACTCCATCTTCAGCGACAACACCTGTAACAACATTCCTTAAAGAAGAGTCTGGAGAGAAAGGTGAACATATAGCAAGTTTTGAAGTGATCTTCTCCAGGTCAGCAGCATCCCTTTTCATCCTTGCCTCTGTTGAATCCTTGTGCTGTTCTGATGTTGTGTATGTCTGGTTTGAGAACTCCTGCATTGCGGTGTTATACTCTGACAAACACCTCTTACTATAACAACTATAATGGTCAAAAAGAAGGCTTCAACTATGCTAGCTTGAGAGCTGAGAGTGCAAACACCTCTGTCAAAGACTAGAATGAAACTGGGACTTAAATAACACTGCCAGGCCAGACACGCCCAGGCATGCCCAAACACAGGACTAGGTCAGAAAAGAAAGAAAGAAACTGATTCAGAAAAAGAAGGCTTCAACTATGGTAGTTTGGGAGCTGGAGAGTGCAAACACCTCTAACTATAACAACTATAATGGTCAAAAAGAAGGCTTCAACTATGCTAGCTTGAGAGCTGAGAGTGCAAACACCTCTGTCAAAGACTAGAATGAAACTGGGGCTTAAATAACACTGCCAGGTCAGACACGCCCAGACATGCCCAAACACAGGACTTGGTCAGAAACTAAAAAATTTAAATAAACTGATTCAGAAGAAGAAGGCTTCAACGATGGTAGTTTGGGAGCTGGAGAGTGCAAACACCTCTAACTATAACAACTATAATGGTCAAAAAGAAGGCTTCAACTATGCTAGCTTGAGAGCTGGAGAGTGCAAACACCTTTTTTAGTAAGCTATTTGTATTTGTATAGTCATTTTAAGCTCCTGGGCGCCAGTTTGGACGCCATCTTGAAAATTATGCCTTTCCGGAAGGTGTATTTTCCTAGATTTTTAGTACGTTAGTGAACATGCCCAGAGGTACCAGAATCAGTTGAGAAATCCTTTGCACCATATTCTCAATTTGAGATATAGCCATTTTAAAACTTTGACCAGTCAGCTGGTTCTTTTAGCGTTTATCGCTTTTTTTTTCTGGTCAAGCATGACCGACAGAAACAGGTTGAATGGGGTATAGATCGGGGGAAAGACACTCTGAGAAAATACGACGAGTCCGGGAGTCGAACTCGTGTACCCCAGATCCGTGACGCGCACGGTTGTCCCCGACGCCGAAATAGCGTTCGAGGTACGCGGTGAGCTACTGGAGCTCCCCGAGATATAGCCATTTTAATATCTCCACCGCCATCTGGGACGCCATCTTGGAAATGGCGGCTTTCGGGGGGGTCGATTTTGGTCGACTTTTAGTATGTTATTTAGCACGCCCAATACTATCGGAATTCATCGAAAAACCTTTTGTATAATTTTTTTTTGGGTTAAGTGCTTTTTTTTCATATATTTCGGATCAGCAGTTCAGCACCTGCACTGCCTAGTAAAGGATGTCGCATTGCGTTCATCTTCAATGAATGGACCAATGCAATAGTCTACCAAAGCCCCCCCCTCTCTCTATATATCTCACACACACACACACACACACACACACACACACACACACACACACACACACACACACACACACACACACACACACACACACACACACACACACACACACACACACACACACACACACACACACACACACACACACACACACACACACACACTTCAGAAACAAACATAGTATCAATGAGAGCATCAATAATACACCTGGGTGATGTCTAGTAAAAAAAGAAAAAGCTCAGCGGTCACTGGTCCCTCTCCGGGAGACTCATCCATGCAGAGCAATGAGACTTTCAGTTATAGTGTCATATTGAGTCATCAGCCCTCAGCCTGCCCTGTTTGTTTCCCTGAGGTCTCTTTTGGAAAAAAAAAATAGTGACGCATTGATGAATAAATGGTTTCAGATGTATTGCCCAACATTAACATTAACAACACCACTTCAACATTATAACAACCGTTTCAACACCCCCCCTCTCTCATATTTCCCTACCGTCTCTCTCTCTCTCTCTCTCTCTCTCTCTCTCTCTCTCTCTCTCTCTCTCTCTCTCTCTCTCTCTCTCTCTCTCTCTCTCTCTCTCTCTCTCTCTCTCTCTCTCTTTATTTCCCTACCCCCTCTCCTCTCTATTTTTCTCTCTCCACACTCCAATCGCGATCAACCAGTGGAAAACCATACTCTAAACTTACATACATGGGTGAGAAAGAATAAAAATATAAAGGAAACGGCATCCACCACCTGCTGGTTCATGTCATATCGTATGTGACATGTCATATCATCATCGACGATATCATGGACATGTCGTGTTGTCTGCAGTGGCGGCTCGCCACTAGGGGCGCTCGGGCGCCGCCCCCCCTCAGGAACTACCCTGGTTATATGAGAGAACAAGAAAAATAAGTTTTTAGTTTTTTGTTTTATAGCCCTATAAATAATATAAACATGTTTAAAATGAATAATATTTACTCATTTTAAGTATGTTTGTATTTCCAATGCACAATATAACGTTATTATCGCAATTAAAAAACACTCGTTTTCCAGACCAGGAAGTGGCATCACGTTTTTTTAATTTTTTTTATTTTTTCGTATTTCTCGGCCCGGGCTATACGCGATAGCGCTCTGAGTGCGCGTCACAGTTTGATCGCTGTATCCGTCACAGCCAATCAGTGCATAACGCGTTGTGCGTTGAAATATGACTATTATGTTGGAATCCGGGCGCGATTTGAAGCGGTCTAGCCAGTAGCGTCAAGAATATCTGTAGCCGCATTTCGCGGAGACGCTCTCTGATTGGCCGACGCCAGTATTTTTTTCCGTAGCAGAATTTCACAGAGACGATCTCTGATTGGCCGAATCCAATTTCTAATGTTCCAATTCTAGGTTATTCCTAGGTTGGTCGGTGGAGATAGTTGTGTTGTTGTGAGAATGATGCAGGCAGCTGTTTGTCTTAGACGAGCGTGCCGTGACTGCAAGTTCTTTAGACTGTTAAGCTTAGGCACTCTTTCAAAGTTGGTTAAGGTTAGAGTTTGTCTTAGAGCATGGCGATAGAACGCCAGGTAGTTTGCAGTCTGTTCGAGCGGAAATGGACAAAGGAATGTACTTGTGTTGTGCTAACGAGCTAACACTTGGCTAACAAGCTATATGGCGGATGCAGTCTGGAGACAGACTACAGTGGACAGTGGTCTGGAATACATCATCAGTGGATTATACACGTTTATCAAGCTCTCCTGCCCTGGACGTTTCAACTAAACAGTGAGTCTCTCTCTCTCTCTCTCTCTCTCTCTCTCTCTCTCTCTCTCTCTCTCTCTCTCTCTCTCTCTCTCTCTCTCTCTCTCTCTCTCTCTCTCTCTCTCTCTGTGGTTAACGT
This sequence comes from Notolepis coatsorum, assembly GCF_963971535.1. NCBI lineage: Eukaryota > Metazoa > Chordata > Actinopteri > Aulopiformes > Paralepididae > Notolepis > Notolepis coatsorum. Next base: position 8,391,323 of record NC_140166.1, read on the forward strand.
TAACGTTTGTAAATAGTTTTTTTTAGGAGCAGTACTGTTAGGCTACTGCTGGCCATTCATGAAGCGAGACATTGCTGATTGTTTATTTATTTTATAACACAAGACTATGACTACCAACTGCCTAGCCAGCCGTGTATCAATCTTGGATGCAATAATAACGTTACCACCACACTGACTATGTCGATGGCTCATTGATTTAACTACTGCAACTCTCGCGGATTGAAAATACGTGGATTATGGCTTGTTCAATATCGTCTATGTTTGAATGAATGAATGAATGAGAACTTTATTAACAGATTGCAGAATGGGTACAATACAGTACGGCTCAATACACACAATTGTTAAGGGGATGCAGACGCAGACCAGAGAAAGACGTTTGTCTTGTTTACATCAGGGTCCCAGATTTTCGATTCATATCGATAGTTTAATAGCTAGCCTTGGCTCGTTTAACAATATGCAAAATATGTGTACAGCCCTGTACTCATACTGAAGTTATTCTTGGTATATAATAGGTCTGATTGTGTAACGAATCGATTCCACGTTGCGCTGTGTGTGAGAGAGAGAAAGAGAGAGGGAGAGATCTGCCTGTGTTTGGAGACGGGCGAGTTTTGTTTCTAACTTTTCTATTTATATATTGTGTTTCAAGTTGTGAATTAGAGTCTAGACTATACTTTATTTGACTGGTTGTGTGTTGTTGTAGTAACAGCTGAGCAACTCGTTCATAAGAGCCGATTCATTGCCGTGAGCGTGAGTCGAATCGCTCACGTCTTGCCATGAGTCTGTTGCGTGGTACTGTACTGTACATGTTTGCAAAATGTTTGGTATAGCGCCCCTAGTGGCGAAGTACCCACCGGCCGCCACTGGTTGTCTGTCACCCTGTCACAAGCTGGTGTTATATTTACAACAGTATCTTCAATTCAGTTCACAGGCAGACAGACAGACAGATGGGAAAACAGACAGACAGACAGACAGACAGACAGACAGACAGACAGACAGACAGACAGACAGACAGACAGATAGACAGACAGACAGACATACGGCCGGACGGACAGACAGACAGACAGACAGACAGACAGACAGACAGACAGACAGACAGACAGACAGACAGACAGACAGACAGACAGACAGACAGACAGACAGACAGACAGACAGACAGACAGACAGACAGACAGACAGACAGATTGGCAGATAGACAGACAGACATACAGACAGCCAGACAGACAGACAGACAGATAGACAGACAGACAGACAGACATACAGACAGACAGACAGACATACAGACAGACAGACAGACAGACAGACAGACAGACAGACAGACAGACAGACAGACAGACAGACAGACAGACAGACAGACAGACAGACAGACAGACAGACAGACAGACAGACAGACAGACAGACAGACAGGCAGAAAGACAGACAGATGGGCAGATAGTAGGGATGCCCCGATCGATCGGCCACCGATCGTTATCGGCCGATAATCAGTATAAATATGCGATCGGTGATCGGTGATAATGCTTTATTTTCGCCGATCGTCAAAACCGATCTCACTCGCTGAGTTCTGTCTCAGACACCGGGTGGTGCGGCGTCTGCTCATCCCTCCAGCCCCTCCCGCGCGCATGTAAACACGGGTCTAGTCTAGTGGGACGGGAGGACGGCGTCTCCCTGAGCTAACGTTAGCTACCGTTACAAAATGACCCAGTCAACTATTCACTTTTAGTTTAATACATGATGAGGCATTGTCTAACCGAACGGTATCTAGCCGGCTAGCTACTGATAGCTCCTGATATCAACAAATGCTCCAGCAATAGTCTAGTAGAGACGTGTATGATACCTGTTAGCTCACGTTAGCGCAAGTTAGTTCACTGTTCAAAACGAAATGTCCCATTGAACTAAAATATACTAAATATTAACGTTATATATCCGGCTAGCAGTAGCTACAGATAGCTCCTGATATCAATGTGTTATAACACTGATTCAACGCGTATTCGAGCTGAGGGCATGTTGAATGTGATATGACCAAAGCACAGTAATGTTACCAATAGGGTCCAGCTGCAGCGCAGGAGAATCCTGGCCGTAGCTCGAGGCTACTCGAGTATAGGGTCCAGCTGCAGCTCCGTAGAATCCTGGCCGTAGCTGGAGGATACTCGAGTACACAGACAGTGGAGCTTGTTGCGTGGTGGCGATGTCTCGCAGATAATACAAGTACAAGTATAATTATATAATATATATATTTTATAAAAGAAATAAACAAATTATATAAAATAATTTTTAATTTTCTTTTAATCAAAAACGATCGGTATCGGATCGGTATCGGCCGATATGGCTCACGACGATCGGTGATCGGTATCGGTGGCAAAAAACGTGATCGGGGCATCCCTAGCTGTTTTTTTTTTGATTTTTTTAATTTTTTTTGTTGTATTATTATAGATCCTACGGAGGGCGGCATTGCATAGTCTATTGGTGAAAAACATGTTGTTTACAGTGGTGGCTGTTCATGTAAACATGTAATTAAACAAAGCACTCAGAAGAAAATAAACAAGCTACTGCATCAAAGTTACTACTTATGATAAACAATAGCCCTTGCACACCGCAGTCACGTAAGGGGCTAAATAAACAACGGCATTCGTTTTGTGGCATTAACGTTATATAGTTAGTGTTACACGTTCAATAACATCAGCATATTATTTACCCAAACAGCAAGTAGCAAGCACTCATACTCAGAGTCTGGCTATTCCCATCATGTCACTGCATTGGCTCCGCGCCGCGCTCTCACCGGCTGTTTTACCCCACGGATGCGCGCCCGTCCTGGGCATCGGTCAACCATGGTGCTCCCACCATGCGCCCCAGCCGTCCCCTTGGGCTTCCGTTGCTCATAAGAGCCCTGAGTTGTACCCATTCTGCAGTCTGTTAATAAAGTTTTCAATCAGACACATGTATAGAAAGGCTTTGTTTTATTATAACATTCGTTGCAGTAAAATCATTATGACTCGTTTGGTCATCCTCATCTTCGTTCTTGGCGGGGAGCTAACGTATTAGCTACGGTAAGTCTGTTGTGCTTCTCGCAAGCAGATCAATCGCGGCATTGCCGGAAGTAAAAAACTAATAAACGCTTGCCGATTGGTTGTAACAGCAGAGGCGGGTGCAAGCGGTGTGACGTAATTGGCAGAATCGCCTGTCAATCAAAAATTGTTCTATTGCATTGGTTGAGAGCTCTGGTTGAGACAATAGTATCTAGCTACAGGCCGCCAGCAGCCCGGCAGACCATACTGGTTGAGCCGAGTGCTTCCTCTTCACATCGCTTCAACCCTGTGCGCCTCCTTTATTTTTTTTTCACCGAACGTTCGAACCCATTAATTAATGTCCGAATGTCAGCGTAACGAACGAACGTTCGAACGTTCGAACGTTCAGGCTCAGCCTTAGTGTGTGTGTGTGTGTGTGTGTGTGTGTGTGTGTGTGTGTGTGTGTTGGCATGTGGAACATGCTACAGCTCTTCACACTCTTCACATCTCCTTAGCAGGTGATCAGACCAGCAGACCTCTGACTGTCCTCTTGAGGGGAGGCTGGCTGTGTGCAGAAACCAGGTCAACTCAACCCCAGCCCACAGGACAGCAACCAGGCCAACTCAACCCCAGCCCACAGGACAGCAACCAGGCCAACTCAACCCCAGCCCACAGGACAGCAACCAGGCCAACTCAACCCCAGCCCACAGGACAGCAACCAGGCCAACTCAACCTGGAGAAGAGAAGGAGAAGGAGAAGGAGAAGATAGGAGAGGAGAAAAGGGGAGCGGAGAGGAGAAGAGATGAGGAAAGAAGCATTTTGTATAAAAGTATTCTGTACTTCTGTATGACAACTAATAAAGAAACTTGAAACTTGAAACTTGAGGAGCGGAGAGGAGAGGAGAGCAGATCAAAATTTGATTTGATTTGATTTGATTTTGAGAGGAGAGGACGGGAGAGGAGATGAGAGGGGGGAGAGGAGAGGAGAGGAGAGGGGAGGAGGGGAGAAGAGAGGAGAATATAGGAGAAGAGAGGAGAGGAGAAGAGAACAGAGAAGAGGAGAGGTATAAAGCTGAATGCTGAGTACATCAGGGCACAGGGCCCGACCGGGAGTGATGGTCAGAACACAGACTCACTGTGTTGGAGCAAACAGAATAGAGAGATGGTAGAGTTAGATTTCCCCTCAGACCCTGCACACACGCACGCACACACACGCATGCATTTATTCATACAAAATACATATGCATACATATGAGGCACTATAAGTTGTTCTTATAGCCACTTACACACATGGAGGAGGCACTGAGTTGTTCTTATATCCACTTACACACATGGAGGAGGCACTGAGTTGTTCTTATAGCATGGAGGGTATCGTAATCAGACTAGAGCTTTCTGATTGTATAATTACTCTACTCTGCGTTAGTATAGTATAGTTCTAAGTCTGGTACTGTTGTTGCACGGCGGAGGAAAGAAATCCATGAGAGTGTAGTTATTTCTCAAGTGGTGGTTTATTAAAATCCACAGAGTATACAAAAATTATCTGTTTCAATCAAATGGAATGTGCAATGATATAAGTGTACTCCGGTACTATGCCACCGACCACTGATATCAGACTAATAAAAAAAAGTTAAAAGAATGATCTTCTTCAATGGCGTCGGTTTGTTGATTCTCTTGTCGCCAGGAGACAAAGGGATTGTATTCTCGTGCAGTGTCTTCAGGCAGTCCTCTGTCCGTCTCGCTGTGCATAGAATGTTCTCAAGCGGCCTCTTTTCGTCTGTCTATTTTGCAGTCTGTTTTAAAGGTTAAACTCCTCCTCTAGAAAACGTTGAACTAGTACGTCAGAGGGTGGTTCTTCTACGTCCTGATTGGCTAAAGCTTATAGCGGCCATTTTGGATTTTAGAGTCAGCGGCCATCTTGTCAAAAAGAGGCAGTCCTTTTATTTTTGAGGACTAAATACTACTTCTTGAGTTTTCGCATTCAAAGTATACCACATCTAATTTTACCAACTAATAGATTAGAAATTAATTATAACTATACTTTAACAATGAGTGTAAGTCTTTTCCTGGTTTTAATTGGTATTTAGAACCTGTATTTAGCCCTATTTACTGTTTTTAACAAGAACAAAGGAATTCTATCTTTCTATTTTTCAAGTAAAAGGTTATTTTACTATTGTCTTATGTTTAGTTTATTCCCACCGTTGAGTTTTTACTCCCATTAGGTTATATTATTTAACATATACTTTATCAGGTCTAAAAACTGCCTAGGTTGTTTTAAACTGACCAGCTCTACTTTATGGTTATTTTCCTGTATAGTTTAAGTGTCTAATACCATCATAACTACATTTTTGAACCAGAACAAATTTCCTGGCTTTGGCCAGGCTGGGAGTGGCCGTATTACAAACAGTTGGTCAGCCCCTAGTGGCTCTTTAAAGCCCTGGAGCAAATGGTCTCCTAGAAAATGTGTGATCTGCAGCTGGGGGAGCTATCACCCTAAAGTTTAGGAGTCCGTTTCAGCCCCATTGTTCAAATAGCAAAAGGTCTCCTGTAGATTTCTATAGGTTGACTATAAATGCGAGCGGGGGAGGATAGTTATTCAATGGCCTACGGTTTTTTAGTGTTTACCTGGCAAGCCCAGACAGCCTAAAGGCTGTAATCTTTTTGTTCTCAGGAAGCCAAAATCACTGTCTATATTTAAATACAGTGTGTGGTGTCTTGTATCTGGCAGCCCCGAGTCCTGTTATATTTACAGTGTTGAGTGCCTGAGGGCCGCCTTTTGTTCTACTTTGGCTTGGCCAACAGACCACAAATGTTGACCCTTTTTGCCTCTTCCTTTAATACATAATGTAATCAATATTATCTTTACTTGTGGTTTATTCTTAGAGCCTATGTATATTAATAATCTCTTTTTAGGGGAAAATAGAACACTTATAAGAACAATATGAGACTTATCTACAGTGTGGTGCGCTTGCCTTACAGAGTCCAATTCCTCCCCGTAACCAGTGACCTTTTTGGGGAAATCAAGATTTACAACAATATTTACTAACCCATAACAGTTTGAGAATGGAATTATACCACATTCCCCCGTTGGGGGTTTCTATACGCCCATATGCCCATAATAATTTCTCAATCAAACTGGTCGTACACCTCACAGATACAATAATATTTTAACCTTAGCAAAATCACCTAAAAAAACCAAAGAAATATAAAGAACTTAAAAAAAACAGTTTCTGTCTGTACAGTACAAAATCACCTTTCATTCATCACCCTCGTTAAACTCTTCCAGTCACACACATTTATCAGTTATTTAAAGTTGACATCCAATCTAGGGCAGTTCCTCTATACAAAGAAGACATCTTCCCATTTATCAGCTTTTTTGTTTATTGTACTATACTTATCGTGTATTTATCCAAATATGTCTATTTTGTGTGTCTGACTCTGAAAGAAAAAGATTAATACATCGCACAAAAAGATAAACTTTTCTATGAAAAGAAAGAGCGTAAAAATCAAGAAATATATGCAATTTTTCTCCCTCCAATGGATAACTGAGATCTAAATTATCGTTAGCTTTTCACTGTCCATTTATCCCTATATATACCTCTGAGGTCTCTCGATAACTCGTTGTGGTCGGGGACATTCTTCTGGATTTGTGCTAATCACAGTTTCTTCTTGGTTGTGGGCAGCCTTGGTACTGCTCCGGCCTCCACAGAAGGAAAATAATTTTCCCTCTGTCCTGTTATTGCTTTTTGGATTTGTTATGTACAACAGACAATTGATTGGAAGATCACATTTCTCCGCCAGATACATTTCTACTGTTCTGTATTGACAATAAATTTTTTCCCAAATTATTTATCTATATATTCCATGGCTCCTTATCGTTAGTATTCAATTAAAATCACATGTCTCTCATTACTTTGTGCTGTACTCTATTACTAGACCAATGTCTTAAGTTCAACACAATATACCCCACCACCCTTTGAGTGTGGAATATCATTATTACACAATCACACCTCTGTTTCCAGACAGTTTCCTCGGCTCGGACAGCCAGCTCTGACGAGACCCATCCACCAACAAATCCTATATGCATGGCAACAAACCACAGTCGCCTTAAACACACATCTCCCACACACTCTGCCAGCCTCTAACAAGCCGAGGCAGAGACCCCCATAAGCCAATTATCAATTGCACATGTCCACACCTTACACAAAAACTATTTGGCCAATTGCGACCAAAATCTACAGAGCTTATCTATGTACAGAGAACCATGTTTTCCCAACACTCACCACAAATTGCGACACAACCTCCCAGATGCTACATCTGGACTCTTAATGAGCGGAGAACAAAATCATGAACCAGCTCTAGTCCATCCACCCTGTTCCCAGTCCATTATATAGACATTTCCTACCAGTCCCGCTGTGTCGCCACCATCCTCCTACCCTGACCGGTGAGAGATCACTCCCAGCCCGTCAGGTCCTAAGAAAAAATAGAGAAAAGAAACAAAAACAAAGAAAAACCTCCAAAACAATAAACGAAAAATGTGAGTGTCATAGCAACACCCCCATCAAACAGAATCACCCTACCATCTAGAGGCACAAATACCCCCGTAAACACTAAGAAAGAGAAAGAAAAAAATTAAAAAGAAATAAAATACTGGTACATTCTCTCATGCTTTTGACCTTTTTTCTATTTTTTTCTATTTTTAATTAAATTTTTTTAAGTCTGCAGTCCACCCTTTGACCAATCCAATTATTGATCAAGCATGGATAATTACTACTGATCACTAGCTGAAGTAGTATCATATCATTACTTTGTCTAATATTAAAGAATCCAAAATTCTGTTTAACCACCATTTTGTTGTTAGTATGATTAGCCATGCAAATACCAGTTACACCATATTTCACTTGTCCACTTTAGTCTTTCAAGCCTTTTTAGTAACTTGCACACATAATCTAACCATCTACCTCATCTTAATCATATTTTTTATTTCCGTTTTATGTTTATTTTTATTTTATTTATTATATATATATATATATTTTTTTTTTATTAATATCTATTCCTATTTTTCTATTCAGCCTGTGGCCTCTGCAGACACAACCTTTGATAATGACCTATCATTCCACACGTCCAGCAAGTCACTCCTTGTTCCCTTGGTTGTGGGGCCCTGGGGCCCCCGCCTGTAATCGGATGGCCCTGGGGTTGTCGGCCCCAAAGTCTGTCCTTGCTCACCACAGACTTTTCCTCTGATGTTCCAACTTTGGGCTCGCCCCCCCTTGCCACAGGATCTGGTCATGTGACCAAATTCACCACAACTCCAGCAATCTGTCGGCTGGTATCCCACAGTTCCCGACAGATTCACACCTTTTTGATCTTCTCCTGGCATGTCCTGCTGCATGGGAGAGAGAGGCACATACCTGTTCCTTTCAGCCGCTGTCCTTCGAGCCTGTTCTTGGGAGGGGCCTGGAAACTCACCCCTCCTGCGGTTTCCATCACCATGTTTCCGGCCCAGTTCCCTGTCCGGGCAACGGAGCACATGGCATTCTTTGATCACGGCGCCCTAGGTCTGACGCTCGACGCATCACATCACAAATCGCATCACTTAGCAGTACATTCTTTTTCGCCAGTTCTTGCTCCAGTACTTTCATCTCGTGCGCGGCTCGATCGATAGCCCGCTGTGCCTCCATCAAGTCTCTATGAACTGTCTCATGTCGTTCGAACGCTTCTATAAACGCTCTCTGTTGTAGCTGTTGTCTGTAGGTCGGCCCCCCTTCCTCCATCTCGGCGCTGGCGGTCTGACTTCCCGTCACTGGGCCCCGCCTCTCATTCTGGCTCTGGGGTTGGTTCCCATTCTGGTTTGGGCCTTGGTTTTGTTCTTGATACCGACCCTGGTTGTGCCCGTATCCTCCTCTTCTTCTGTTATTCCATCGAGGTCCCCCTCCTCTGGCTTGAGAACGATATTCTCCTCCTCGGGGTTGATATTCTTGTTCACAGTCCCTAGACATATGTCCAAAATTTCCGCAATCCAGCACTCTATTGACCCTGGCTGAAGTAAAACAGTTGTCTCTGTTCGTCCCTCCTCAATGACCCCCTGTGTTGGAGTCAAAGACATCATTCCACGTCCCTCTAACGCGCTCGTCACATGAGGGGAATCACTCATATTCAAATCAATTAGGTTCACGTCACTATTCAATTCGGTCAGTGAAGTGTCTGCAGAGGTTATTGGCATTTCCCCACTATTGGCCTGACTATTGTTGGCCATTTCTATATCACCTCTATTTGTTATATCCCGGGTTATTGAAATAGACTGATTGTCAACACTCGTTTGTTATCTTATTTTCGCTTCTAGTTGCACTTAACAAAAAGTTTCACCAAGGTGAATCTGCGCTTCATTTAACATTCACGCTTCTTTCACGCACTCGTAATATTACCGTTTGGAAAAACAAGTTTCTCTGTGTTTTAAACTATTTTTACAAACTTGAGTTAAAAATCACTCACACTGTCAAATTTTTACTCCACTAGAAAAAACAAATTTTCAGTGGTTCATATCACTGAATCCTCGTGCTTGGTGTAGCGCCCCACTACCTGTGTTATAAGCCACAGGCGCGGACACTACTCCTATTGACATCCCTGCAGACCCCTGATATCTCACCGGCCTGCCATTCGCAGCCCAAAACATCCCCTCTCAGTTTGCAACCTGAAAGAGAATCTCTGGGCTCCCCACCAGGATTTCCAAACCCCACAAACAACATGGTGCAAAGCCTAAACCCGTTCCCAAATGCACCCCTCGACCCCCTGTGATCTCAGTGGGGGAGTCGGGAGCTGGTACCCTGTCCAAATGAAAAAAATATACACCATGTTCACTTAAACCTAAACTAGAATCAACCTACAGACTATTTAATACTACTTGGTCCAGCAAATAAACAGGAGACACTAATAAATAAATAAACAAGTTCACACCATACTCCTAAGCCTCTTGTAAAGGCAGCTACCAAAAAGGAGAAAAGGAGAGAAAGAGAGAGCGTAGAGAGCTCGTAATATCGTAAACTACCATACTCAACCTAGTCTTAATTTAACTGTATCCATAACTCGTATGATCCACTAGTCATACTGAACCTAACCCTTAGGGGTCACGCTGGAGCTTTGAACCTGTCGGCGGACAACAAAAGAATTAGAATCCCTCTTAAATGCTCAAAAAGGACATCTTTTCAGAAATCGATAAAAATAGAAAAATGGCCATTTCTAGTGCTTTGACATGTAAGGTATACGTCCCCCAACTTGCTAAACCTAATACGACTTGTAAATACGTTTAATTCTTGCTAGATGGTATGATTGTAATAATCTCCATTTGCGATAAGAACTACATCGCGTCACGAAACGCACATACATGGACGCGCGCACACACAAACAGCGCATAGGTGTTAATCACTGAGTGATCTAATATGCATATTCTTCAGTGTGAGAGGGGGGGGGGGTTGTGTTTCTCACTGTCTGTCGTTGATAATATAATCTGAAGAGGTCCTGCATTATTATTATTATCATTCTCGAGAATACACGGGACCCGACGGAACGTTAATTTATGTATTAAAAGTACGGTGATGACAGCTCTCTAGAGTAAATGTCAAGTTAGACCGCGCTCTCAAGATACGACACTGGGTGCTGAAATCCCATTAAGTATTATATAAAAGAAGCCGTGAAGCCAGACCAGCACTCTCAGGTTCAAAATTTAATGGCAGCCTGAAACAAACATGTTTCGGAATTATGTATTCCTTCTTCAGTGTTATAGCTTGCTATAACACTGAAGAAGGAATACATAATTCCTGAGAGTGCTGGTCTGGCTTCACGGCTTCTTTTATATAGCTCTCTAGAGTAGAAAGGTGCGCTCACAGGGGTGTAGCTGGAGATTCTGGGCCCCATGAAAGAATCAATTTGTGGGCCCCCAATCTATTAAAAAATGTGGGGCCCCCAATCTATAAAAAAAATTGGGGCATTTGCTGGGCCCTTGGAATCATCCTAACCCCCCCCCCCCCCCCCCCAGCTACTCCCCTGCACACACACACACACTCTCTCTCTCTCTCTCTCAAACAGAGAAATCAAAAGAAATCAGTACATTACAGAAGGAATTTCTTGTACAGTCTTGTACAGTGGGTGACAATATTGTCACAAGGAAAGATGAAATTACATACCTAGGTTTCATGTCTATCTATATCTCCCTCTCTCTCCCTCCATCTCTCCTCTGTATCTCCCTCTTTCTTTCTCTTCCTCTATATCCCTCTCTCTCCCCCTCTCTCCGTCTATCTCTTCTTTCTTTCTTTCTTTCTTTCTTTCTTTCTTTCTTTCTTTCTTTCTTTCTTTCTTTCTTTCTTTCTTTCTTTCTTTCTTTCTTTCTTTCTTTCTTTCTTTCTTTCTTTCTTTCTTTCTTTCTTTCTTTCTTTCTTTCTTTCTTTCTTTCTTTCTTTCTTTCTTTCTTTCTTTCTTTCTTTCTCTCTCTTTCTATTATATTACTATTATATATCTATCTAAATATCTAAACCTCTGTCTATCTAGTGTGTGTATGCATGGCATCAAATCAAAGTGTGTGTTGCTGTAGGCCTGCCTGTATTGATCAGTCACACTATACCCCCATTCAGCCGTAATTGTTCCCTGCTGGGCCTTTGTTTCATGGTGTGAATTAGTCATTGACATTGACATTGACATCACATTGCATTCTGGGAAGGAGTGTAGTTCCCTTATCATTAGCTGAATTCACTGAATTCTCTTCAGAGGCTCCTGCTGCAAATTGGTAATGACTGTACCAGAATGTTTGATAGGACATTGATTGAAAACTATCATCTCAAATTTGACAATTGATGGCTTATTTTGAAGGTATGAATCTGTAATTTTACATTATGTAACAAAAAAAAAGAGAATATTCTGAGAAGGTGGAGCTAGAAACTCTAGACCTCAGGGGGTTAATAGAGAGAGGGAGAGAGAGAAGGAGAAGGAGGGGTAAGAAAAAGAGTGAGCGTACTACTGTACCACATTGCACTCCCAAATGTACACCTGTGCTCCCCCAAATTTACCTATCACATCGCTCTAACCACACCAAACGCAATACTATCAACTTAACAATGCTTAAAACTTCATTCATTAACACCAAATTGAAAACATAAGTCTATAATTGAATAACAAAAGCAAGTCAATTTAGATCCCAATTTCATCCACGTGACAAGGGAGAAAAAGAGAGAGAGAGCGCGTAAGGCAGTGCAAAGGTAACATTGGGGAGGGGGGTAAACATCACTATGGTCAAGGGAAGTAAGGAAGGTAACATTGGGGAGGGGGGTAAACATCACTATGGTCAAGGGAAGTAAGGAAGGTAACATTGGGGAGGGGGGTAAACATCACTATGGTCAAGGGAAGTAACCCCTATCTGAGGCACAAGGGGAGAGAGGGAGGGAGGGAGGGAGAGAGAGAGAGAGAGGGAGGGGGAGAGAGAGAGAGGGAGGGAGGGAGGGAGGGGGAGAGAGAGAGAGAGGGGGGGAAGGGGAGAAAGGAATGAGGGAGGGGGAGGGGAGGGAGATGGGATCCCACATCCTCCTACATCCTACTAACCAGACTATACTATACTTTCAATAACTATTACTGCTTAACAATCTAACTCACTATCAAATTACACAACCTTAATTCTAATGCCAGTAACATAAAAGAAAAAACATCCTGTGTGTAAGATCAAATTGAAAACAGAGCAGCTTTGAATGGGAACGTAACCTGGCTTCCGCCACTCCCACTGCTTCCCATTGGTTTAAAACAGTTCTTACAGTCACAAGCAAACACACTCTCCCGTCCCGTTTCCCCACTACCACCATCACACTGGGCTAACAATAGATATGTAAGGGATAATGTATAGCTACGAGGTCATTGTCGCAAAATAATTGACCGACACAGAGTTTAAAATACCGAGGCGCCTCGCCGAGGTGTTTTAAACGTCAGTGAAGGTCAATTATTTTGCGACAATGATCGAGTATAGCTATACATTATCCCGCTTATTACATGGCTAACTTACTAACAATATACCTAATTCATTTTACATCGACTCGCAACACTGGTTCTGGGCTTCTGGCTCCGCTCGTCGCTCCGCCCCCTGTCATCGCCGGCAGCTTCGCCGGCGGCAGCACTGATGTCAGTGGGCTTGATTGCGAACAGCTGCGCACAGCGGTCATTATTGTGTGATAATTGACCGCTGCTATGGGTAACGGAACGCTATTGACCAATCACAAGCAAGCATTTCGGCGAATGTGAAAACGCCATGTAATAAAGATTGATAACCACCCGCCCTCAAGCAAAACGGGAAAAACGATTCAAAACTACAAATTTTAAAATGGTCGCCACATAAAACGATAAAAAACGATAAAAACTAAAAGATTTTCTAAAATGGTCGCCAAAATGGCCGCACTTCCTGTTTAAAATGGTCGCGCTTCATGTTTACAAGTTGCATTAGTAGCATATCGCGAGACTACCGAGAGTTCCACCATGCTATATCGTTAGCACAGGTAGCTTAGCTTACTAGCTTCGTTAGCTTAGCAGTATTAGCACCGTTAGCTTAGCATCGCTAGCTTAGCTTCGCTAGCTCAATTAGCTTAGCCCAACCATATCATAGCCTGATAGCCTAGCGTAGCTAGTTAGCTTTAGCTTAGCTTCAACAACGCCACCCAATAACGTCCCCTAAACGGCCTATCGTCCCGTTGTTTCGAGTGGCACAACATAGTTCCACCCACAACATAACTTTAATCCCATTAAGCGCTAGTTTACAGATTAAACAATACAAAAACATTACATTAAACATAGGACACGCAAGTGCTAGCTTGACCCCGCCGTCAGCGTCCGCCATTTTTCTAGCTTAGAACGACTTCCGGTTCAAAACTTCGCCCCATTCGATTTCTTATTTCATTAACCAATGACCTTAAAACCACAGAATTCGAAAATTCCAATGTACACTACACATCCTAGTGGCTCCATCACACTCCCGATCCATTCAATATACTCGATATCACGACGCCCCGTCCACATTCAACCTCGCTCGCCCCGCGGCTAATTTAGCAGCTACTTCTGCCGCGTTCCAACGGCCCTCGAAAAACCGACACAACGGACCCTCCTATATTGTTCCTCCGCGGCTGTTGGTCACTAGAATTTCATAACGATACAAAAAATAACCTACACACATTGGCATTCACTCCTAACCACTAACAGCCATCCATCAACCATATATATTTAGCAAAACACATTATAAACATCCATTCATTCGGCCACATTTCCTCAGTGCTTGCTTATTGCCATCTTGACCTTTTCAGCCAGTCGTTAGCTCCGCCGTTAGCTGTAGCCATTAGCATCGCCACATAATGTTACCTTTTTCAATACTTTCCACGCGCACATTCCTACCGCGCTAAGAGCGTTCGTATCACAATACACGCAATAAACATTTACATTGTATACAGTCTAAACTAAACGATCGTTCATAAGAGCTTACTGTATTGAAGCCGTGCGCCGAAACAGTGAAATAGACGCCCAGGTGAACATGCTCCTCCCGGGATGTTTGCCGAACATTGCCTTTTTTAACTAACTTCCTCACGGTTAGCAGGCAACTACGATCCCTCCTTAATCAAGCTCTAAACGGCCAGATTACGGCAGGACAGCTGCTACGTCCAGTGAAAGGCCCCGCCCGTAGAAACACGGGTATCGGCTAGCCTGGACGAACCTCTAAGCTTGTACATGCTCACCCAAAGCAGGCCTCCGTTCGTCCAATTCCACCATTTGGGATCTCCACGACCCATAACGATCTTGTCATATGTGAGCTTTCTTTCATAACCGCCTGATTCCGTGTGGTATACAGCGTTGGAACGAAGCCTGAAAGTACCATCGCGTCATGCCCGACATGCTATGCCCCAGTGTCTGTCGCTTGAGAGACATGATGTTCCAGGCGCATCAACACACATCAAACACGAAAAAAACCACCTCTCTTACCATACAACTCCTGAAGACGGCCAGTGGCTCGACAACCCCATCCTGGCTGGTAATTCAGAATGTACCCTAGCATACTTCCAAAACGCTATAGATGGATTTTGGCAACGATCAAATACCAACCATCAAAACGCAGTATGCTTCCGTCAATTACGAGTAACCTACTAAGATTCCCGCTTAAAATTTACCCTGCACATTATGACATTATCGAACGTTACGCTGTACCCGCCACCTCATCATTGTCTCCACCCAGACAGACATCTCTGCCTCGGCGACACCCATGAAGTTATTGCGGGTTCTATTACAACCCCAGACGACCTGGAAGCTTTGTATTTCGGCATTACGGCCTTGTGTCTCACTCACCTGATTTACGCAGATTTGCAGAACGTTATTGTGATGCGATTTCGATCGTCAGGCGCCGATGTCCAACGATCGTCCTGCTCGTTTTGCCGAAAAAGTAAACGTGCCAGCCACGGTCACGAGCACCATCTATCGTAATCAGACTAGAGCTTTCTGATTGTATAATTACTCTACTCTGCGTTGTGTTTCTATAGTTCTAAGTCTGTTACTGTTGTTGCACGGCGGAGGAAAGAAATCCATGAGAGTGTAGTTATTTCTCAAGTGGTGGTTTATTAAAATCCACAGAGTATACAAAAACGATCTGTTTCAATCAAATGGAATGTGCAATGATATAAGTGTACTCCGGTACTATGCCACCGACCACTGATATCAGACTAATCAAAAGCAGTTAAAAGAATGATCTTCTTCAATGGCGTCGGTTTGTTGATTCTCTTGTCGCCAGGAGACAAAGGGATTGTATTCTCGTGCAGTGTCTTCAGGCAGTCCTCTGTCCGTCTCGCTGTGCATAGAATGTTCTCAAGCGACCTCTTTTCGTCTGTCTATTTTGCAGTCTGTTTTAAAGGTTAAACTCCTCCTCTAGAAAACGTTGAACTAGTACGTTAGAGGGTGGTTCTTCTACGTCCTGATTGGCTAAAGCTTATAGCGGCCATTTTGGATTTTAGAGTCAGCGGCCATCTTGTCAAAAAGAGGCAGTCCTTTTATTTTTGAGGACTAAATACTACTTCTTGAGTTTTCGCATTCAAAGTATACGACATCTAATTTTACCAACTAATAGATTAGAAATTAATTATAACTATACTTTAACAATGAGTGTAAGTCTTTTCCTGGTTTTAATTGGTATTTAGAACCTGTATTTAGCCCTATTTACTGTTTTTAACAAGAACAAAGGAATTCTATCTTTCTATTTTTCAAGTAAAAGGTTATTTTACTATTTTCTTATGTTTAGTTTATTCCCACCGTTGAGTTTTTACTCCCATTAGGTTATTTTATTTAACATATACTTTATCAGGTCTAAAAACTGCCTAGGTTGTTTTAAACTGACCAGCTCTACTTTATGGTTATTTTCCTGTATAGTTTAAGTGTCTAATACCATCATAACTACATTTTTGAACCAGAACTAATTTCGTGGCTTTGGCCAGGCTGGGAGTGGCCGTATTACAAACAGTTGGTCAGCCCCTAGTGGCTCTTTAAAGCCCTGGAGCAAATGGTCTCCTAGAAAATGTGTGATCTGCAGCTGGGGGAGCTATCACCCTAAAGTGTAGGAGTCTGTTTCAGCCCCATTGTTCAAATAGCAAAAGGTCTCCTGTAGATTTCTATAGGTTGACTATAAATGCGAGCGGGGGAGGATAGTTATTCAATGGCCTACGGTTTTTTAGTGTTTACCTGGCAAGCCCAGACAGCCTGAAGGCTGTAATCTTTTTGTTCTCAGGAAGCCGAAATCACTGTCTATATTTAAATACAGTGTGTGGTGTCTTTTTGGGGAAATCAAGATTTACAACAATATTTCCTAACCCATAACAGTTTGAGAATGGAATTATACCACAAGGGTTAATTGCTCATTAACATGGAGGGTTAGTTGCTCATTAACATTGGCACATCCTCATCTTCACCTGGTATCTCGTCTAGGCAACAGGGACACTGCCAGCCTGCCTATTGTGTCTTTCTTTATCTAGAAAGGGATATGTTACTGTAGCCTTCGAAGCATCAATGTTGCCCCTTGTTCGGTTTGTTTACAGATATCTTTGTTATAATGACAATGAACTATATAAAGAGTTTTGGGCTTATATACGTTGTTTATTTGGTAAGTAAATATTCACACTAGCTAGCATCTTTATCATGAAGTCCAGCTACAGGAAATGAAGAGACAATAGCAGGATTGGGCAGGGCTTATACGGTGAATAGAGAGCGTCGGCTACTTTTACCTTTGATACTTGAGTGCATTTAGCAGCACACACGTCAACACTTACTTGAGAAGTATTTTCAATGTAGGACATAACCTTTTACCCAGTTGGACAGAGTACGATCCCTAAAGGGGAATCCCAGCCGTTTGTCTGTCTGCTCCTTTAGACAATGAAAAGGGCACGGCGTCATGGAGCCATATCATGTTGAAGTCTCACACCCGAATGAGCATCATGTTCCAGTATTACAACCATTTGAAAATTGCATTTGAGAGGAGCTCACTAGAACACAGCCCCAACCACAGAGCCACATTCATTTTCTATACAGCATATACTCTATGTGTATTTTACATCCAGGAGACAAATGATAATATAATATGGTCACTAATGTAGGACAAAGGACAAAATCAAAATTGATGTTTGAGTTATTTGATCACTTATAGCGCTGATTCAAATCAAATCAAATCAAATGTATTTGTAGAGCCCAAGATCACATGGAATAGCCCCCATGGGCTGTACAAGTCTTCTTGTACAAGTCAAGAAGAAACATCACAATACATCAAGAACAAAAACCACCATGAAATCCAAATATGCAACACTCCCAGACTTTCCCCAATGAAGATAAGGAACGACTCACTAAAAACCTACTGTATAGCAATAGGAAAAAAAGCACCACAGGCGGTGTGGAGGAGAGAAACCTCAGATGGGCAGTTCAAAGGGGATCCCCCATCAGTGATAATATAGTGTTGCAATGGATGATGATGATAATAATAATAATAATAATAATAATAATAATAATAATAATAATAATAATAATAATAATAATAATAATAATAATAATAATAATAATAATAATAATAATAATAATAATAATAATAATAATAATAATAATAATAATAATAATAATAAATCAAATTTCTATAGCGCCTTTCATGAAACCCAAGGTCGTTTTACAATCAAGAGGGCTAGGGAAAGGGGGCAACAGGGGAAAAGGGAAAAAAGGGGAGGATGAGGGCAGGTAAGGGATAATGAACCTAATCTAATCTAAACTAACTAATAGGGAAAAGCCTTGGTGAAGAGGCGTGTTTTGAGAGCAGTTTTGAAAGTGTCCAGGGTTTGGGCGTTGCAGATTTCAGGGGGGAGAGAGTTCCAGAGGGTAGGGGACGCCACCCTGAAGGCTCTGTCACCGAAAGTCCGCAACCTGGTGCAAGGGATGGAGAGGAGACCCAGATTGGAGGATCGTAGGTTCCGAGATGGAGTGTGCTGGTGGAGGAGATCAGACAGGATTCGGGGGGCGAGGGCATGGAGGGACTTGTAGGTGAGGAGCAGGAGTTTGAAAGAGATACGGAACTTGACTGGGAGCCAGTGGAGGTGGATGAGGGTGGGGGTGATGTGCTGCCAGGGCTTCGTGTGAGTGAGAACCCTGGCAGCTGAGTTCTGTACATACTGGAGCCTGTCCAGGGCTTTGCTGGGTACCCCGAACAGGACTCCGTTGCAGTAGTCCAACCGGGAGGTGATGAATGAGTGGATCAGGGTCTCAGCCACAGAATCTGAGAGTGAGGGTCGGAGACGGGAGATGTTTTTGAGGTGGTAGAAGGCAGACTTGGTAACGGATTTGATGTGGGAGTGAAATGAAAGTGTGGAGTCGAGGGTGACGCCCAGGTTACGGACTTCGAGAGACGGGGAGATGGAACAGCCGTCAACGTGGAGGAGATCTCCAACCTTCCGGAGCAGTGCCTTGGGGGCCACAACCATGAGCTCTGTCTTTTTGCTGATAGATGGATGGAGAATAGAACAGGCAAATAATTGGTATGTATATGTACTGTATATATACATGTAATGAAACACATATATACATATATTTTTTTAATAAAAATAAATAGAGCTAAGAACAACTAAAAAAAGATTGGTTGTCACCTATACGGCAGTATCTGTCCCAACAATGACAACAATGTTGTTTTGTAGGTATTCTTAATGGTATTTCAGAGTTTGTAATTTCCTGGGAAATTATAAAAAAAAATGCTGATGAGTCATCCTGCACACGGGGCTGTATAGACCACTGCACTTCCGCGTTACATTGAGCTCATGGGAGAGAGAGCGGGGGAGAAAATGAATGAATGTGGATGAGAGCCTTGACATTAAGTAAGTAAGTAAGTAAGTAAGTAAGTAAGTAAGTAAGTAAGTAAGTAAGTAAGTAAGTAAGTAAGTAAGTAAGTAAGTAAGTAAGTAAGTAAGTAAGTAAGTAAGTAAGTAAGTAAGTAAGTAAGTAAGTAAGTAAGTAAGTAAGTAAGTAAGTAAGTAAGTATTTATAAAGCACCTTTCATACATGTCATGTAGCTCAAAGTGCTGTACACAAACATATTAAGTGGTTGTAGCTGCGGCTGTGGGGGTGCTAGAGACATGATCCAAAGACGTCTATACGCCTGAGCCTCCTGAACACGAAGAGACCAATCCCAAGTCGATCGGCACTTTCTCGGCCGAGCTATAGTCACTTTTCCGCACCTACTCCCGAACTCTGCACAGATTGCCCACGGAGTCTCTCTGGATTGTCGAGAGATCTAGGTTTATCAATCTGCGCATGCAGAGTTCGGGAGTGTTGCGGTGGTCTATACTACTTTTTTCCAATGAAATGCTTTCTAGAATGACATTTACAGCACATTGTAACTAAAGCTACAATAGCATTGCTAGCTAATGGGTTAACTGTAATGCACATTCAGTACTACTGGCTACTGTAAACGCCAATCAATATCCGCCACAAGTCCCTCCCTAGCTTCCTGTTTTCACAGGAAACACGTAAATATGGGGAATCAAATAGCATTCTGCTAGCCATTTCATGGGAACTTTAACCAGTTATACGTATGCTAATTACGACAGGACAGCTGTTTCAACTGCAGATCACCATGTGGCTCATATTTCTACAGTAAAACACGCGTCAGGAACTGGAGACTACTGTATGAGTTCTTTCTCTGATTCCTAGCTGGAAGGAGAGAGTGGCACGTGTTCAATTGCCCAGAAACAGCGTGTGGATTATTAAAATGATTGACATCCCAGTACCTCACGTAAAGTATTTCCTCTCTTTGTCTTCCCCCTTTCTCCTGCTCCTCTCTCCATCAGATTCCTGTCATGCACTAGTTCTTTGCAGAGGGAGGGAGCGAGGGACTAAGGGAAGGAGATGTACAAACATTGCCGTGCCGACGAGGATATTGGATGAGCATATGATGCTGAATGCTCACAGCCCACCTCTAGACCACAAGACATGGGAGGGGGTGTGTGTGTGATACTCCCCGAGGCTATGAACACGAGTGTGTGTGTGTGTATGTATGTGATACACCCTGAGACTATGAACATGCAAGGGGAAGGTGTCTATGTGTGTCTGGTGCTCTCCTAGGTCACAGAAGACTCTCACAAGACATGAGGGGAAGGTACATTTGTGTATGTGTATGACAGTGAGTATGTGTGTATGTTTATGTGTATGACAGTGAGTATGTGTGTATGTTTATGTGTATGACAGTGAGTATGTGTGTATGTTTATGTATATGTTTATGTACAGTATGTCCATGTGTATGTCAGTGAGTATGTGTGTATGTGTATATGTATGTCAGTGACTATGTTTATGTGTGTCAGTTAGTATGTATGTATGTATGTTTATGTGTGTGTCAGTGAGTATGTGTGTATGTTTGTGCTAATGTTTCTCCGGATAGAAACATTGTATGTCCAAATACATTTCTCACATAGATGCCAGTGCAGAATAGTAATATATTTGTACTAAGTATTTATAGTATTATTTTTAGAGGTCATCACTATCAGGGCTGTTTTATAAACTTTGCTCTGAACCACTATAACTTTTGGCCCCTGCTGTTTACAAGAAAATACTAAAAATCTAAAATACTAAATAATAATTGTGTCAACCTTGTCCAGAGGACATCACAGTGTGTAGAGGGACATGTAACAACCTTCTCCTGGAACTGAAGGGAAATAAAGATGACACCTTTAAAGGACTGTCAGCACCCCCACATGGCACAGAGGGAGAGGAATAGGTGAGAGAGGAGGGAGAGGAGAGGAGGAGGTGATGAGAGGAGAAGAGCGGAGTGAGATCATAGGAGGAAGTGATGAGATGATGGAGAGGAGAGGATGGAGAGGATGGGAGGAGGTGATGAGATGATGGAGAGGAGAGGAGAGGAGTGAGAGGATATGAGGAGGTGATGAGATGATGGAGAAGAGAGGAGAGAAGAGCATACGAGAGGTGAGGAGAGAGGTGGTGAGAAGAGGAGAGGGGAGAAGAGAAGAGAGGAGAAGAGAAGAGAAAAGGAGAGAAAAGAAGAGAAGAGAAAAGGAGAGGAGGGAGAGAAGAGGAGAGAAGTGGGAAAAAGAGGAGAGGGAGGAGGTAAGGAGAGGAGGAAGAGAAGAGGAGAAGAGAAGAGAAGAGAAGAGAAGTGGAGAGCAGAGAAGAGGAGAGAAGAAGAGGGAGATAAGAGGAAAGGATAATAGGGAGAGGAGAGGAGATACCATTTTAAAGGACCGTCAGGCTATAAATAATGACAGTCTTAGCAAGTGGTTTTATGTTACATGTAAGAAATACAGAAAAATGTAAGAAATACAGAAAAATGTAAATAAGAACAAAGAGAAATAATTATAAATAAATAAATAAAATTGATGATAATAAGCAATAAATAATTAATCAAATGTATTCAAAGATATCAAAGATGTAATAATGAATCAAGATACAAACAAGAGCGCTTTTATTCATTCATTTTCTCTTCAAGCATTAAGATATTAACTCCACTTGAACAACGGTGTAGAACAGAGTCTCTAGTCCCAACCTGAGGGTTGGGGTCCCATGCGGAGCCGCCCGACATGAAGACGGGGTCCATACTAGATAACACCAGATGAAAACACACCCGCTGAGCCTGTCATTTCTGACAGTATCACACCTGTAATGGACTGTCGCCCACCCGCAGAGAGAGCGACGTGACTGTTTCTGATCGACACCTGTTAGTTTGGGAGAGAGTGGGGGACACAGCTGCCAGAGTACCTTGTTTTTTTGGTCCACAATCAATTCACGGACAATTCTATTACCTGTCATACATTTGAACTTTGACGTCTCAGTAGAGCAGGGGGTAGGAGAGAGAGAAAACATGGAGTCGGATCCCCTGGAACGTGATATCCACACATCCAGCAAATGGGAGGTTTGACTGAACAACACGGCCTCTTTCTCAGCAGCTCTGCCTTACTTTCACACAGTTCCGGAGATACTAGTTGGATTTCTTACTATAATTGGTGAGTGTGCCCGAGTCGAGTCCGAGTCGAGTCCCCATTACCCTAGTCAGAGTCAGAGTCCAAGTCATCAAGGTTGAGTCCACTCCACTCTGGCAGTCACAGAGCTGACACAGCGGCACAGTGGTCACCATTTCAAAGGGAGTTTGTTTACTTTGTGACACAATAGCCAAACAAATGCACTAGCCATCAATATCTCATGCCAAATTATACTGAACAGTATAACAGTATAATTAAGTCTGAGTCCTCGTCTGCACCTTCTGAGTCCGAATGCAGTCAATGCTCAAGTCCAAGTCCAAGTCAGAGTCATCAGTGCTCAAGTCCAAGTCCTGAAAATCTTGACTTGAGTCCAAGTCCTGGACTTGAGTACTACAACACTGGAGTGTGCAACTAACTGTAACCCCACCCCTATAAACATACCCATAGATAGCTGTTTATACACCTAGCCCTTACCTTAACCTCACTGTTTATACACCTAGCCCTTACCTTAACCTCACTGTTTATACAACTAGCCCTTACCTTAACCTCACTGTTTATACAACTAGCCCTTACCTTAACCTCACTGTTTATACACCTAGCCCTTACCTTAACCTCACTGTTTATAAACCTAGCCCTTACCTTAACCTCACTGTTCTATTTCGTAATGGATCTCGCTCAGCATCACACTTGCACTGTACTTCACTTCGTGCACGCGCATTGAATAAAAAATTCCACCATGTACCTTTACATCCCAACATTCGTCTGGCCACACCCCCATCCGCTTACCTTCATAAGCAGGTGTGTGGTCATCTACTCGCCTCCTTCTTCGCTTTCACCACAAGGAAGTGCCTTCGGTAGATCCCCACTTGACGAGGTTGTTGGTTGAAGAAAGTTGAGACGTGTTTACATTGTGCTTATTTTTTTCTTCTCTCATAAATATTCGATAGAAAAATCTAAGTCAGAATGTCTACTTCGGAGAGTCGCAGAGCCACTCTCCACCAGCGGTTCTCCATTTCCGCCTCCGTCGTGCGTCCTGGTGCGGGGCTGTTGCCTCTCTCGTGGTTGACAGCCACGCCCGGTAGGCGTCCGATGGGTAGTTTGCCTCTCCAAGGAGCTGGTGCACCGGTGCCGTCGCCTCTGCGATGGCCTGGTCGTAGCTCTGGTTCCTCTGCTTCCGGGGAATCGTCCGCTGTTGAGCGGCCGGTTCCTTTGGTTCCGGAGGATTTGAGACGCCAACTTTTTGCGTCTGCTCGCTCCCGTCGCAAGGTGGTGGATTGCAGATGCGAACGGCCTGGGTTTGGTGAGTTGCTGGAGCCCAGTGAGGATGCGTCGGTCTCTACCTGCCCGATGGAAACAGAGGATTACATGGTAGAGGCAGACGGGTTCTTATTTGAAGGCCCGGTAGAGACGAGTATCCCGCCCGTCCAGGTAACACTGGAGGGGGGTGAAATGTCTCCTTGGGGCGCCCTGTTTGAAGACGTCGGGGAAGACCCTCGGACTCGTCGGCAGGATGCCCTACTATCAGCCACATCAGACTGTGGCTCCTTGACCAGCAGTCGAAGCTGCTGCATGTGAGGGATGCGGCTCGGTGGAGGAAAGTCTGCAGGGGAACTGCAGGCTTGGTTTCCCGAGCTTATGGCGGTGGCGGCCGCTGCAAACGGCGTGCCGCTGCCGCAGCCAAGTTCAAGTTCAAGTTCTTTAATAGTTGTCATACAGAAGTACAGAATACTTTCATACAAAATGCTTCTTACTGTTACGCTCCAGAGACTGTGCTAGACAAGATAGTATCAAATAACATAATAACATAATATAGCATGAATTTAGAAGAAGAAAATGAGGTCACAGTGTTCGGTATAGACATATGTACAATGTTCTGAGTTACCATATAATATACAATACACAATACTATGCAGTGTACTAATGTACAGTACTATCTAGTGCAAAGCAGAAATGGGATGAGGTACAATTTTAGGTACAATTTACAGTAAGGTGTACGAGTTGTAGTGCAATCCTTCATCCATAAATATAAAGTGTGGGGAGTGGGTGCTACAGTGTGTTTGTTTAAAGTGGGTGTGTGCTATAAAGTGTGTGGAGTGGGTGCTACAGTGTGTTTGTTTAAAGTGAGTGTGTGCGTGTGGATGTGTGTGCTATGTGCGTTTGGTGGTTGTTGTTGTGTAGTGTTCATTCATTGTTCGTTTAGCAGCCTGATGGCCTGGGGATAGAAGCTTCTTCTGAGTCTTTCTGTGCTCGCCTTGAGACTCCGGTATCGCTTGCCTGACCGCAGCAGTTCAAAGAGGCAGTTGTTCGGGTGACTGGAGTCTTTAATGATTCTCTTAGCCTTGCCCTTGCAACGCTTGTAGTAAATGTTCTGGAGGGTGGGGAGCCCCCCTCCAATTGTGCGTTCGGCTGAACGTGTCACTCTTTGTAGTCTGCTTCGGTCTTGTGCAGTGCTATTCCCAAACCAGGAGGTGATGTTGCCGGTCAAGATGCTCTCTATTGTACATGAGTAGAAGTTCTTAAGGATCTTCTGGCTGACTTGGAACTTCCTTAGGCGCCTGAGGAAGTAGAGGCGTTGTCGTGCCTTCTTCACAACACTGTCAATGTGTGTGGTCCATGTCAAGTCCTCGGATATGTAGGCTCCGAGGTACTTAAAGCTGTTGACTCTCTCAACCGGTGCCCCGTCGATGCTGAGGGGGCTGTAGTCCTTGACCCCCGACCTCCTGAAGTCCACAATCATCTCCTTTGTTTTGCTGACGTTCAGGGAGAGGCTGTTTTCCTGGCACCATCCCGCCAGGACCTTGACCTCTTCCAGGTAGGCCCTCTCGTCGTTGGCAGAGATCAGGCCCACCACCACTGTGTCGTCAGCAAATTTGACGATTGTATTGCTACTCCGCTGAGCCACACAGTCGTGTGTGTACAGGGAGTAGAGGAGGGGACTCAGAACACAGCCCTGGGGGGCCCCTATGTTGAGGGTGATGGATGAGGAGGTGCAGTTGCCTGCTCTCACCACCTGGGGTCTGCCAGTCAGGAAGTCCAAGACCCACTGGCAGAGGTCATAGCCCAAGCCCAGGTCCCTGAGCTTGGCTATGAGTATGGAGGGGACTATGGTATTGAATGCCGAGCTGTAGTCGATGAATAGCATTCTCACATAGTTCCCCTGCCTCTTGTCCAGGTGTGATGCTGCTGTGTGCAGCACATGGGATATGGCGTCCTCCGTGGACCTGTTGGGGCGGTATGCAAATTGCAGGGGGTCCATGTTGATGGGGAGGGAGGAGCAGATGTAGCCCTTTACTAGCTTCTCAAAGCACTTCATGGCTATGGAGGTGAGAGCTACAGGGCGGTAGTCGTTGAGGCAAGCAGGCTTGGATTTTTTGGGTACAGGGATAATAGTGGACTTCTTCAGGCAGGTGGGGATGACAGCCTGTTCTAAGGACAGGTTAAATATGTCAGTGAATACTGGGGCCAGTTGGTCGGCACAGACTTTTAGGACGCGGCCGGGGATGCCGTCCGGACCTGCTGCCTTCCTGATATTCACTTTTTTAAAGGTCCGCCTCACCTCATGCTCTGTTACCCTGAACACTGCGCCTCCATCAGCAGCCGACCCCCCCCCCCCCCCCCCATTGCCGAGGCTTGTGAGCTGGTGTTGTTATTAACAGCATCAAACCTCGCATAGAAGGTATTGAGGTCATTTGCTAAGGAGATGTCACTGTTCAGTTTGAGGGAGGCGCCTTTGTAGTCTGTCATCGTTTTGAGCCCCTGCCACATAGCTCTAGAGTCAGCTTGTTCAAACTGGAGTTCAATTTTATCCCTGTAGCGCCGTTTGGCCTCTGACACTGTCCTCCTTACGTTGTATCGCGCCACCTTGTGGTCATTCATGTTGCCTGCCACTAGGCCGTCGTTGAATGCTTTGGTGCGCTCTCTCAGAGCTTCACGGACGGATTTGTCTACCCAGGGTTTTTGATTTGGGTAAACTTTCATTTTGGTAGTGGGGATTGTTTCTTTCACCCTAGTACAAACATAGTCCAGCACTGTCTCCGTGTAGACATTAATGTTATCTGTGTCGCGGAACACATTCCAGTCTGTGTAGTGAAACACTGACCGGATCGTCTCCTCTGACGTCAAATCCCATTTCTGCACCTCTCGCGAGACTACGGGAGTACTTTTAATTCTCTGTTTGTACTTTGGTGAAAGAAAAATGGACGCGTGATCTGATTTACCAAAGCCACTATCAGAATGCCTGTTCCTGTCCCCGATGATCTAATAGGTCATCTCTGGCAACGTCGCCTGGTGAGAGGGGTGGACGTTGTCTACCCATTTTTCCCCTCAATGGGGGCCTATGTTCGTCGGGGCCAGGTGGTATCCCACATCATGGGCCTCACCCCCGCCTACGTACCAGTTACGCGGGTGGCGGGTTTGGTCGACGGTATGAGAGAGGGCGTGCCACGGCTTGATAGGCCGATGGCCGCGCTCCTCTGTCCGGAGGTGGTGTCGGAGCCTTTATGCAAGCCGATTCCGCAAGGAAAATCGGCGAGACGGTTGGCTTACTGGAGCGACCAGTCTTTTATCGCCGGAACACAATCTTTAGCCGCTGCGTCTAACATCACGCAGTTGGCAAGATTTATATCCGGGGTATTGACGGGCGGCATGGAGCTGAGTGATGAACAACATGACCAGCTCATCCAGGCGGCAGGAGCTATCCTGCATCTGACACAGCTGGAGGCCATAGCCGCTGGGAAAATGCGCGCCCTGGCGACTCTGAACCAGCGCCACCTCTGGAGCAGGCCCGTGTACCGGAGAAGAAGAGAGGTCCTCTTCTAACGGCACCCCTCTCCGATGCTGGACTGTTCGGGACGGCCCTGCAATTGATGACCTCAACGTGCAGAGAAATGGCAGAGGAGCGATCCGTGCTCCAACCCCATTTTCCCCCTCCCGACATCGCCGGTGGAGTCAGACGGCTACCACGTCGTCGAGCTTCCTCCGCCGTGGCTGCTACTGCCTCCACCGCCACTGCTGGCCCGTCGAAGAAGGCCAGGAGGAGAGACGGCGCTGCTGCTGCAGCCGGCCCATCTACGCCTGGAGGAGACGGTAGGGATCGACGTGACCAGCCACCGATTGTCTACCGTCCCTCCGGGGCTTCCCGGGGTGGCAAATCCCGA
Organism: Notolepis coatsorum; assembly: GCF_963971535.1. Taxonomy (NCBI): domain Eukaryota; kingdom Metazoa; phylum Chordata; class Actinopteri; order Aulopiformes; family Paralepididae; genus Notolepis; species Notolepis coatsorum. The sequence continues at coordinate 8,418,973 of NC_140166.1, forward strand.
GCAGCTCGAGGTGGCAGGCGTCGCTAGGCCCAGTGACTTTTTTCCCTGTGGTCCCCTCTGTTAATCCCCTCCCGGCCTCTCATATAATTTGATTTGTTCGAAAATAAAAAGTCCCCTCTAAAGGGGGACTGTATTTTTTGTTAACAAACTGTGTGTTTCTTCACCAAAACATATGATGAGGTTGCAAAGTGTGAATCTTCACTAGTATACATTGATAGAAGGGTTGCGTTCGTGTTATGAGCTTAAGCAAGGTCTGCAGCCCACACTCGGTATAGGAAGGTTTCTACCTCGGCCTGACACTCCACATGCAGGTAGAGGCTGGTTGTATGGTCTGTTGCTTACACAAGAAGTAATGTTGAGCTACAACACTGTTGTGTTAGTTGTAGTAATGCTCGTATACACACGTTCCACGGCCCAGCCGTTCACTCTCTCTATCAGTGTTTTTTCTATGTACAACATTGAATGCGGTTATGCGGGTGTAGGATTCACACACACACGCGACTTGGTTTTGTTGTAAACCCTGTTCACAGTTATCTGTGGGTAGCGTGCATTGTATTCATTAGCATTCTACCAAAGGTTTCATATGCTACAGTTGTTATTGTGTGTAGGGGGAAGGGTTTGTTAGGGGGTGCCGAATAAACCCCTCCTTCCCACTTCTGATTGGTCAGGGGGGTTTTCTCATCTCCTGTTAGGCCAGTCGGGGCCAAGCCGTTAGGCGTCTTGGCAGGGAGGGGGGGGGGGGGGAGGGTTGCCCTGACTCTGCTCCTATTAAAAACAGGCGTTGAGTGTTGGGTTTCCCCCCGTCATGGCATACGTCACTACGCACGTTGCTATGACGATGGCTTCCGTGAGTTAGATCTTTACGTACGATCTGTTGTGTCAAAGTGTCGGGATAGAGCGTAGGACTTACGGGTCCACTACACTCGATTTTATGTGTAACTTGAGTCAGTTGGTCACATGACTCGTAGTTACCATGGCTTTTTCATTCTACGACTCACGTGGGAAGGCTCTCTGGGGAATTTCGGTCTAAATCCACTGTGAAAGGGGTGACTGGATGTAAAAATGTAAACAGTTTTTACCCTCGGCTGTGTAGAATGGGATTCATGTCTGTTGGTGCTTCCTTCTTTTTTAATAAAAGAGTTGGAGTATAGGAAGCGCCACACCCCTCTTGTCGTTTCCCCTGGGCGCCTTGGGGATTCACTGAAAGGGCTAAATAGCCTGTTCATTGATGTGGTTGTGTCCCGACGCACGCTTAGTGCTAGCTTGGGGTGTTCTGTTAAAGATCATGCGGGTAGCTAGTACGCCTTGGTTGCTTGTGGTTAAAACAGCGTTTTTATAAAGCAACTGGGATGGAGGTTTTTTCCTCTTCCGACAACCTGTTCGTCGCCCTCTTAAAATAGTGGCCTAAATCATAATTTCTCGTTTTTCAGGAAACATAATAAACTGAACCATATATAGAATATATTATATTTATTAATAATTTCACAAAAAAATCCGCGGGACCCTCCTTGCCCCCTTCAATCTTATTCTGGGCTGCTTGGTCCCTCTCAGCCCCCTCACCCAATTCCCTAACCACCTCCTCCCATTCCAGACCTTCCATTCCCAGATGTTGAACCGCTATCCTAACGATCATCTTCACCATCTCTGTTTTACCCTTAGCCTCTGCCATACCAGTAACTACCCCTGCCACGAAGGCCACAATACCTAATTTCTCCTCCCTTACCCTCTCTCTATCTTCCTGCTCTACCCTCTCTGCCAAATGCCCTCCTCCAACCCCCTGCACCCTTTCTTGGCTGCCCTGTCCTACCCTGCTAACCGCCTCAGCATACGACAACTTACCCTCCCTTCTCACTCTCTGAACCGCGACCTCCTTCTTCATCGCCTCACTTCAGAGCCACTCTCCACCAGCGGTTCTCCATTTCCGCCTCCGTCGTGCGTCCTGGTGCGGGGCTGTTGCCTCTCTCGTGGTTGACAGCCACGCCCGGTAGGCGTCCGATGGGTAGTTTGCCTCTCCAAGGAGCTGGTGCACCGGTGCCGTCGCCTCTGCGATGGCCTGGTCGTAGCTCTGGTTCCTCTGCTTCCGGGGAATCGTCCGCTGTTGAGCGGCCGGTTCCTTTGGTTCCGGAGGATTTGAGACGCCAACTTTTTGCGTCTGCTCGCTCCCGTCGCAAGGTGGTGGATTGCAGATGCGAACGGCCTGGGTTTGGTGAGTTGCTGGAGCCCAGTGAGGATGCGTCGGTCTCTACCTGCCCGATGGAAACAGAGGATTACATGGTAGAGGCAGACGGGTTCTTATTTGAAGGCCCGGTAGAGACGAGTATCCCGCCCGTCCAGGTAACACTGGAGGGGGGTGAAATGTCTCCTTGGGGCGCCCTGTTTGAAGACGTCGGGGAAGACCCTCGGACTCGTCGGCAGGATGCCCTACTATCAGCCACATCAGACTGTGGCTCCTTGACCAGTCGAAGCCTGCTGCATGTGAGGGATGCGGGCTCGGTGGAGGAAAGTCTGCAGGGGGAACTGCAGGCTTGGTTTCCCGAGCTTATGGCGGTGGCGGCCGCTGCAAACGGCGTGCCGCTGCCGCAGCCAAGTTCAAGTTCAAGTTCTTTAATAGTTGTCATACAGAAGTACAGAATACTTTCATACAAAATGCTTCTTACTGTTACGCTCCAGAGACTGTGCTAGACAAGATAGTATCAAATAACATAATAACATAATATAGCATGAATTTAGAAGAAGAAAATGAGGTCACAGTGTTCGGTATAGACATATGTACAATGTTCTGAGTTACCATATAATATACAATACACAATACTATGCAGTGTACTAATGTACAGTACTATCTAGTGCAAAGCAGAAATGGGATGAGGTACAATTTTAGGTACAATTTACAGTAAGGTGTACGAGTTGTAGTGCAATCCTTCATCCATAAATATAAAGTGTGGGGAGTGGGTGCTACAGTGTGTTTGTTTAAAGTGGGTGTGTGCTATAAAGTGTGTGGAGTGGGTGCTACAGTGTGTTTGTTTAAAGTGAGTGTGTGCGTGTGGATGTGTGTGCTATGTGCGTTTGGTGGTTGTTGTTGTGTAGTGTTCATTCATTGTTCGTTTAGCAGCCTGATGGCCTGGGGATAGAAGCTTCTTCTGAGTCTTTCTGTGCTCGCCTTGAGACTCCGGTATCGCTTGCCTGACCGCAGCAGTTCAAAGAGGCAGTTGTTCGGGTGACTGGAGTCTTTAATGATTCTCTTAGCCTTGCCCTTGCAACGCTTGTAGTAAATGTTCTGGAGGGTGGGGAGCCCCCCTCCAATTGTGCGTTCGGCTGAACGTGTCACTCTTTGTAGTCTGCTTCGGTCTTGTGCAGTGCTATTCCCAAACCAGGAGGTGATGTTGCCGGTCAAGATGCTCTCTATTGTACATGAGTAGAAGTTCTTAAGGATCTTCTGGCTGACTTGGAACTTCCTTAGGCGCCTGAGGAAGTAGAGGCGTTGTCGTGCCTTCTTCACAACACTGTCAATGTGTGTGGTCCATGTCAAGTCCTCGGATATGTAGGCTCCGAGGTACTTAAAGCTGTTGACTCTCTCAACCGGTGCCCCGTCGATGCTGAGGGGGCTGTAGTCCTTGACCCCCGACCTCCTGAAGTCCACAATCATCTCCTTTGTTTTGCTGACGTTCAGGGAGAGGCTGTTTTCCTGGCACCATCCCGCCAGGACCTTGACCTCTTCCAGGTAGGCCCTCTCGTCGTTGGCAGAGATCAGGCCCACCACCACTGTGTCGTCAGCAAATTTGACGATTGTATTGCTACTCCGCTGAGCCACACAGTCGTGTGTGTACAGGGAGTAGAGGAGGGGACTCAGAACACAGCCCTGGGGGGCCCCTATGTTGAGGGTGATGGATGAGGAGGTGCAGTTGCCTGCTCTCACCACCTGGGGTCTGCCAGTCAGGAAGTCCAAGACCCACTGGCAGAGGTCATAGCCCAAGCCCAGGTCCCTGAGCTTGGCTATGAGTATGGAGGGGACTATGGTATTGAATGCCGAGCTGTAGTCGATGAATAGCATTCTCACATAGTTCCCCTGCCTCTTGTCCAGGTGTGATGCTGCTGTGTGCAGCACATGGGATATGGCGTCCTCCGTGGACCTGTTGGGGCGGTATGCAAATTGCAGGGGGTCCATGTTGATGGGGAGGGAGGAGCAGATGTAGCCCTTTACTAGCTTCTCAAAGCACTTCATGGCTATGGAGGTGAGAGCTACAGGGCGGTAGTCGTTGAGGCAAGCAGGCTTGGATTTTTTGGGTACAGGGATAATAGTGGACTTCTTCAGGCAGGTGGGGATGACAGCCTGTTCTAAGGACAGGTTAAATATGTCAGTGAATACTGGGGCCAGTTGGTCGGCACAGACTTTTAGGACGCGGCCGGGGATGCCGTCCGGACCTGCTGCCTTCCTGATATTCACTTTTTTAAAGGTCCGCCTCACCTCATGCTCTGTTACCCTGAACACTGCGCCTCCATCAGCAGCCGACCCCCCCCCCCCCCCCCCCCCATTGCCGAGGCTTGTGAGCTGGTGTTGTTATTACCAGCATCAAACCTCGCATAGAAGGTATTGAGGTCATTTGCTAAGGAGATGTCACTGTTCAGTTTGAGGGAGGCGCCTTTGTAGTCTGTCATCGTTTTGAGCCCCTGCCACATAGCTCTAGAGTCAGCTTGTTCAAACTGGAGTTCAATTTTATCCCTGTAGCGCCGTTTGGCCTCTGACACTGTCCTCCTTACGTTGTATCGCGCCACCTTGTGGTCATTCATGTTGCCTGCCACTAGGCCGTCGTTGAATGCTTTGGTGCGCTCTCTCAGAGCTTCACGGACGGATTTGTCTACCCAGGGTTTTTGATTTGGGTAAACTTTCATTTTGGTAGTGGGGATTGTTTCTTTCACCCTAGTACAAACATAGTCCAGCACTGTCTCCGTGTAGACATTAATGTTATCTGTGTCGCGGAACACATTCCAGTCTGTGTAGTGAAACACTGACCGGATCGTCTCCTCTGACGTCAAATCCCATTTCTGCACCTCTCGCGAGACTACGGGAGTACTTTTAATTCTCTGTTTGTACTTTGGTGAAAGAAAAATGGACGCGTGATCTGATTTACCAAAGCCACTATCAGAATGCCTGTTCCTGTCCCCGATGATCTAATAGGTCATCTCTGGCAACGTCGCCTGGTGAGAGGGGTGGACGTTGTCTACCCATTTTTCCCCTCAATGGGGGCCTATGTTCGTCGGGGCCAGGTGGTATCCCACATCATGGGCCTCACCCCCGCCTACGTACCAGTTACGCGGGTGGCGGGTTTGGTCGACGGTATGAGAGAGGGCGTGCCACGGCTTGATAGGCCGATGGCCGCGCTCCTCTGTCCGGAGGTGGTGTCGGAGCCTTTATGCAAGCCGATTCCGCAAGGAAAATCGGCGAGACGGTTGGCTTACTGGAGCGACCAGTCTTTTATCGCCGGAACACAATCTTTAGCCGCTGCGTCTAACATCACGCAGTTGGCAAGATTTATATCCGGGGTATTGACGGGCGGCATGGAGCTGAGTGATGAACAACATGACCAGCTCATCCAGGCGGCAGGAGCTATCCTGCATCTGACACAGCTGGAGGCCATAGCCGCTGGGAAAATGCGCGCCCTGGCGACTCTGAACCAGCGCCACCTCTGGAGCAGGCCCGTGTACCGGAGAAGAAGAGAGGTCCTCTTCTAACGGCACCCCTCTCCGATGCTGGACTGTTCGGGACGGCCCTGCAATTGATGACCTCAACGTGCAGAGAAATGGCAGAGGAGCGATCCGTGCTCCAACCCCATTTTCCCCCTCCCGACATCGCCGGTGGAGTCAGACGGCTACCACGTCGTCGAGCTTCCTCCGCCGTGGCTGCTACTGCCTCCACCGCCACTGCTGGCCCGTCGAAGAAGGCCAGGAGGAGAGACGGCGCTGCTGCTGCAGCCGGCCCATCTACGCCTGGAGGAGACGGTAGGGATCGACGTGACCAGCCACCGATTGTCTACCGTCCCTCCGGGGCTTCCCGGGGTGGCAAATCCCGAGCAGCTCGAGGTGGCAGGCGTCGCTAGGCCCAGTGACTTTTTTCCCTGTGGTCCCCTCTGTTAATCCCCTCCCGGCCTCTCATATAATTTGATTTGTTCGAAAATAAAAAGTCCCCTCTAAAGGGGGACTGTATTTTTTGTTAACAAACTGTGTGTTTCTTCACCAAAACATATGATGAGGTTGCAAAGTGTGAATCTTCACTAGTATACATTGATAGAAGGGTTGCGTTCGTGTTATGAGCTTAAGCAAGGTCTGCAGCCCACACTCGGTATAGGAAGGTTTCTACCTCGGCCTGACACTCCACATGCAGGTAGAGGCTGGTTGTATGGTCTGTTGCTTACACAAGAAGTAATGTTGAGCTACAACACTGTTGTGTTAGTTGTAGTAATGCTCGTATACACACGTTCCACGGCCCAGCCGTTCACTCTCTCTATCAGTGTTTTTTCTATGTACAACATTGAATGCGGTTATGCGGGTGTAGGATTCACACACACACGCGACTTGGTTTTGTTGTAAACCCTGTTCACAGTTATCTGTGGGTAGCGTGCATTGTATTCATTAGCATTCTACCAAAGGTTTCATATGCTACAGTTGTTATTGTGTGTAGGGGGAAGGGTTTGTTAGGGGGTGCCGAATAAACCCCTCCTTCCCACTTCTGATTGGTCAGGGGGGTTTTCTCATCTCCTGTTAGGCCAGTCGGGGCCAAGCCGTTAGGCGTCTTGGCAGGGAGGGGGGGGGGGGAAGGGTTGCCCTGACTCTGCTCCTATTAAAAACAGGCGTTGAGTGTTGGGTTTCCCCCCGTCATGGCATACGTCACTACGCACGTTGCTATGACGATGGCTTCCGTGAGTTAGATCTTTACGTACGATCTGTTGTGTCAAAGTGTCGGGATAGAGCGTAGGACTTACGGGTCCACTACACTCGATTTTATGTGTAACTTGAGTCAGTTGGTCACATGACTCGTAGTTACCATGGCTTTTTCATTCTACGACTCACGTGGGAAGGCTCTCTGGGGAATTTCGGTCTAAATCCACTGTGAAAGGGGTGACTGGATGTAAAAATGTAAACAGTTTTTACCCTCGGCTGTGTAGAATGGGATTCATGTTTGTTGGTGCTTCCTTCTTTTTTAATAAAAGAGTTGGAGTATAGGAAGCGCCACACCCCTCTTGTCGTTTCCCCTGGGCGCCTTGGGGATTCACTGAAAGGGCTAAATAGCCTGTTCATTGATGTGGTTGTGTCCCGACGCACGCTTAGTGCTAGCTTGGGGTGTTCTGTTAAAGATCATGCGGGTAGCTAGTACGCCTTGGTTGCTTGTGGTTAAAACAGCGTTTTTATAAAGCAACTGGGATGGAGGTTTTTTCCTCTTCCGACAACCTGTTCGTCGCCCTCTTAAAATAGTGGCCTAAATCATAATTTCTCGTTTTTCAGGAAACATAATAAACTGAACCATATATAGAATATATTATATTTATTAATAATTTCACAAAAAAATCCGCGGGACCCTCCTTGCCCCCTTCAATCTTATTCTGGGCTGCTTGGTCCCTCTCAGCCCCCTCACCCAATTCCCTAACCACCTCCTCCCATTCCAGACCTTCCATTCCCAGATGTTGAACCGCTATCCTAACAATCATCTTCACCATCTCTGTTTTACCCTTAGCCTCTGCCATACCAGTAACTACCCCTGCCACGAAGGCCACAATACCTAATTTCTCCTCCCTTACCCTCTCTCTATCTTCCTGCTCTACCCTCTCTGCCAAATGCCCTCCTCCAACCCCCTGCACCCTTTCTTGGCTGCCCTGTCCTACCCTGCTAACCGCCTCAGCATACGACAACTTACCCTCCCTTCTCACTCTCTGAACCGCGACCTCCTTCTTCATCGCCTCACACCCCCTAAACGCTACACTATGCTCCCCACCACAACTACAGCACATCGGCTTCACTCCCTCTCCACACTTCCCATAGTCATGTTCCCCGCCACACCTAGCGCACCTCTGCCCCTTGCTACACGTGGTAGCTATATGGCCAAACTCCTGGCACCTATAGCACCTAAGAGGATTCTGAACAAATTCCCTAACCCTATACATCCTACGCCCTACAAACACCTCACTAGGAACAGCCCCACCCTCAAACTTAATCACTACCATCTCCGTCACTACCCTCTCTGCTCCCCTCTTCATCCTTTCTGCACTCTTAACTATGCCATTACGCCCGTCCTCCTTTAACTCTTCCACCAGCTGCTCTACGGTAACCTCGACCGGTACCCCAGCTATCACCCCCTTACATAAATGGCTGCTTTTTTTTTTTATATATAGCGCTTTTATCCAAAGCGCTTTACAATTTGTTACTTACATATTACCCACTCACACACCGACGGCGGAGGCGACCATGCAAGGTGCCAACCTGCTCATCGGGAGCAATTAGGGGTTAAGTGTCTTGCTCAAGGACACATCGACACGCTGCCCAGGAGGAGCGGGAATCGAACCGGGAACCTCCGGATTGCCAAACGACTGCTCTACCTCCTGAGCCATGTCGCCCCATTCACTGAATCCCACCTCCCTCTTCTCCCCTACTCTCGCCACCTTACTTATACCCACCCCCCCAATGCTCCTCATCTTCCTAGCCCTCTCCACCTGCCCCTCACTACCACACCCTACGGCCAGATTCCCATCCCACAAAACTCTCGAATTGTGGACTATATATAGAGACACAAATGTTCTAGAATGTTCGGTTATGACATCATACGGTGACATCACCAATGTTCCAGAACGTTCGATCATGACATCATACTGTGACATCACAAATGTTCTAGAACGTTCGGTCATGACATCATACTGTGACATCACAAATGTGACCGAGTCCAGGGTTTGTGCCTACATGTCTCCATTTTCATTTTCCAGATTTTTCCAGATTGTGAAAGTACAGAATGTAAGCTTTCAAATGATGTGTCATACTTTGAAATATGAGAATGTTTTGAATATCATATATTCATTTAAATCTTGTAACTCAGTCTGTTGTCTAAAACACTCAAGGGGAGAAAACGCCTCTCAAAAATGTTCACGCTTCAGCTAGTTTGGGGGGGGGGGGTGTGGACAACTACCCTCACCTGAATGCGTCCATCGTTAACGTTAATGACTCTCTCTGTGTGAATGCCTTTACCTGGCTCAGTGAATCTGAATCCCAACACGCAGCTCTATTCAGATGCAAAAATAAACCCAGCCCCCACCTCTCCTCTGTGGAGAGCACAAACTGTGTTTCAAAACGGCCTTTTTTAAACACAGAATTCTTACAATTAGAGTTATTATATCTGTTCGCTGTTGTACTAAATATGTTCTTCAACTCTCGAACTGTAGTTATATATAAAAAAAAAAAAAAAACACAAAAAAAAAAAAAACACAAAACACTTTTTTTATTGTGTCTATCTGTCATTTCACCCTGGCGACTTGTAGGCTACATCACCAGACTGGATCACAAATGTTCTAGAATGTTCTATTATGACAAATAAGACGGTTCAATGACTTTATCTAAATCCAATCAATATTCCTAATGCCGTTTCAATGTAAGGTTATAAAAATAAACATTCATATAATACAATAACCTAAATATATAGCTTTGGCTCCTACATCACTCTTGGCTAAATCAAACATGCCAGGTGAATCAAACACTGAGGAGGAGGCATGTTCCTCTCCTCACTTCTCCCCCCAGCTCTTCTTTACTGGGTTTTTATTGTAGTTAAATCACTCAAAATCAAACAAATGGCAGGAAAATCAAACACTGGGAGGCATGTTCCTCTCCTCACTTCTCCCTTCAGCTCTTCTTTGCAGAGCTATTGATTGATGCCTATTTATGTGGCAAATTATCGAAGAAGTGATGACACTCGGTGGGCATGACATGTTTCATGGACTGAAGGTCCTGAAACTTCCTCTCTGTGATTGGCAGAGCATGTGGAAACATTCTAATCCATGTCATCAGCTCGTTTGGCACCTGGACCCTCTGTGGCAGTGCTTCCCATGAGTTATCCGAGCAGGATAGCTTGTAATGGACCTTGCCATCACTGCTAAACTGAAGAGCCCACAAATTATGTACAGTCGGATCTCCAGCTTTTTTGCCTGGTCTGATGCTGAGGATGTAAGAGCCATTCAATTTCAGGATTTCATCATGCTTGACCACCTTCACATGGTAGGGTGATGGTCTGATTCTTGCAGTCTGGAGTATGATCACGTAGTCTCTCGGGGTGATGATATCCGTAATAATTTTACGTTCAATGGTACTATGCATGCTGTCACACTCCATTTGTATGTGTCCAGCAACAAGGTACTTCTGTGTTATTAGTACCCCATATTTCCTGGCAAGCTCAGAAAATGCATTCGCCACATTTGCATTGCGGTTCTGATAACCACAATCATCGCTCCACACTACTATCTCCTTGATTTCTGGATGATCTTTGATCAAACCTTCAAAATGGCGATAATGAAGGTGTGCGAATACTTCGCTACTGAGATCGCCCTGAGTCTCGTCCCACATGTAGCAGTACCCTTCCTTTGATTTCAAGTCATAGAGGGTAAAGTTATGGACCTGCAGTTTTGTTTTATAATACAGGCAGCTGGCTTGGGTTTTTGGACACAGCAGCGCAAGTCCATTGTCCAAACGGACTTCTCATTGTTTGCAGAATCCTTGTCGTGTGATTTCTCTTGTCTTGCTTCATCTTTTGCCATCACATGTGCATCATATTTGGCTTTACTGATATTACCATGCTTGAATGAAACACAAACATCACACTGATCTTTTCGAGGAATGAATACGGAATACTTTCCTTCATGGAACACATCTGTAAAATGCCGTATCCCAACGGCCCTCACTCCAGCAGTTGCAGCTGCTTGTTGATATTCCCGATGTAGTTGGGAGATGGTTGTGCCTGGGTGAAGGAACTTCTTGTCTTTGTAGGTCGCTGTGCTTCTGCAGTAATGCGAATCAACAGTGGGCAGGTCCTTCAACCAGTCCTTAAGGAAATCTGTGACGTCAGTTTCCAGCTTTGCATGCTTGCCACTCTTAGGTCCAGATTTAGTTGGCGGGGCTGCTGCTTGTCTGTCATGGTCGATGGCGTCTTCATTCAGCCAGTGTCTAATGGTTCTTTCATGGAGACCAAGTGTAGAAGAAAAAAGTGCCTCGCACACTTTATGACTCGTTCCATCCTGAAGTTTAAGTTGGTAGGACAATGACACATTGCGCCTGGATTCTTCAGCAACTTTCCTTTGCTTTATGGCGACCTTTGTGACCAAAGTTTTGATGTATAACCGATGTTCTTCCCAGGTGTTCATCGACCAAACATTCTGAAATATCCACTGCCTCTGTTCTTCTGTAATGGATTGGCAGTCTCGAGTCTTGACTTGTTGACAACTTTTAATAGACCTATCTCAAACCCTGCCCTCTTTTCTTGATCCTCCAATCACAACTGTCGCTTTGTTTGTCCGAGGTAAGCGACAGTTGTGATTGGAGGATCAAGAAAAGAGGGCAGGGTTTGAGATAGGTCCATTGCAGGGAGGACACTTAGCCTTCGCAGGTATTTTGTTGCCACCTTTGCCCTTGTACGGCATTCCTTTGAGACGTTTCTGCTTGGATTCATTCACTATTTTGTGTTTAATTAAACTATAATTTGTGACAGTAAAAGACTAAATAACTACACATGTATAGCCTGGCCTATATTATAGTAAACCTTATCACTTACCAATAGGGGACGAGCCCTGAATCATGGAAATTACTTCATCCAGACTGTAGCTTTTCTTGCTTCTCAAAGCATCTGCCATCTTGAAAAGTTGTAAAATTGCCTAAGTCGCATGTCTTGTGACTTAGGCAAAAGATAAAACTGCTTAAGTCACACTCTTGACATAGGCAATATTCTTCCAGGGTAGAAACAGCATGATCATTTCAATTAAGGATGTAGACGATTGTACCAGAGGGTGGCCAGCATCATGAAGATATGAGTTAGGCAAAAAAAGAAAAATTCCAAAAAATGTCTTAGGCCATTATTTTAAGAGGGTGACGTGTTGTTGGTTCTCGACGGATTCTCGTTCATATCTGGGGGATGATAACGGAATGGATCTGAACATATGTAGAGGGGTTTCACGCCCTTGGGGTGGGCCACCGAGCGCGGTTCACACCGGCCGTCTGGGTGGCGCCCTCTTTTCATGTTTTAGATCAACACGCATATCTGCCCCTTCTCCTGGAGTAGGCATGTCGGCGTGGTTAGGGCACAGGACTGGTTCTGGTCGCGCTGGTCCAGGTCAGTTAACCCGTTTGTCCGCCGGGGATGCAGATCTGCTGTTCTGGTACCCTGAGGAACTTGGGCTTTTTTCGGGGGAAAGAAATGCCGGTCGGCCTGGGGTGTCACAAGGTTAAGCGTTATAGAGACCCTTGTTGGGTACTCTTTTGTACCTGGCACTATCATAAGGGGCTGGTTCTCTTTTTTCTTCACTCCTCTCTCACGCATGGCGGAGGGAGGGCTGTCGGGTGGTCTTCTGGACCTCCTCTAGTAACCCTGTGTGCGTCCCGAGCCACCGGGTCCGGTCCGAAGTAAAGTTTTGTTGATACCGTAGACCTGGGATAACCCTTTTTTCTTGAGGGGTTATAGGAACAACCACCGCATCTGGTAACGACAGGGTGGTTGGTTCCCTGGTGTGTTGGAGCAGAATCAACTCCCGGGTTACCCGGTTGAGTGTGCCCCTGCACGTTCATGATGTCTGCCAATCATGTCAGCCTTCTCTGCCTCAACCCCTCTGGGTGGGTTTTTTTTAATGGAGGCTTTGTCATGGTGATCAACAACGCCAGCATACGCCCCTTCCGCCGGGGCGGCTGTTTTCAGCCGACTCCTTTGGCGCCTGTCTCGTCCGCAGTGCTCCAGGCTCAGGTTACAGCCTGTTGCCTGGTTTCCCCAGTGCGCTGCCTGCTTCCGTTGGTTGAACTTTTTTGTGTGCTTACGGCCATGCTGACTGCCTGTTCTGCAGGGTCAGTGTGCCAGGCGGTGTGCTATTGGAGGGAAAGGGCCCGCTCTTGGAGGGGCCTTATCCGAATACGCTGGTGATGTGGGGGGCGGTGTCACTAAGTGACCACCTGGTGGGGTCTTGATGCCTGGCGTCATTGACCTCTCCGGGCCCCCGTTTTCCAGGGGATCCAGTCCCTTCAGTGGGTCTCGGTCTTCCTTCGCGCTCCGCTGCTACGGCCTTGCCACGGGGTTGGGTTTGCTCTTGACCCCGTGATTCTGGGGGCAGTAACGAGGTTGTTCCTTCCGTTCATTCCCGGGTGGCATGCGGGTTGTGCGTGTGTGTAGTCGTGGGGTCAAGCCACGGTCTGCTCACCCTGTGCGTTGAGTTGCTTGAGTGCCTCTTCGCACGGTCGGATCCGTCGCCTTCCCGTAAGCCTCCAATAGGGAGGGTATCCTCCATTAGGGAGGGTCGGGGGGGCTCGGTCCTCTCCGATCTGATTGTTGTGGGGGGCCTCAGCGGGGTACATTTGTCGGGCTATGGCTCTCGCTCAGCCTCCCTTGTGCAAGTGTGATGCTGAGCGAGATCCATTATGAAATAGAACGTTAGGTTATGGCTATAACCAAGTTCTATGAGTAATGTGACGCTCAGCATCAGACGCCGCTGCGGCCCTTGATCACACCTTGTGGTGAAAGCTTGGGAAGGAGGCGAGTAGATGACCACACACCTGCTTATGAAGGTAAGCGGATGGGGGTGTGGCCAGACGAATGTTGGGATGTAAAGGTACATGGTGGAATTTTGTATTCAGTGCGCGTGCACGAAGTGAAGTACAGTGCAAGTGTGATGCTGAGCGTCACCATTACTCATAGAACTTGGTTATAGCCATAACCTAACGTTTATACACCTAGCCCTTACCTTAACCTCACTGTTTATACACCTAGCCCTTACCTTAACCTCACTGTTTATAAACCTAGCCCTTACCTTAACCTCACTGTTTATAAACCAAGCCCTTACCTTAACCTCACTGTTTATACACCAAGCCCTTACCTTAACCTCACTGTTTATACACCTAGCCCTTACCTTAACCTCACTGTTTATAAACCTAGCCCTTACCTTAACCTCACTGTTTATAAACCAAGCCCTTACCTTAACCTCACTGTTTATACACCTAGCCCTTACCTTAACCTCACTGTTTATACACCTAGCCCTTACCTTAACCTCACTGTTTATAAACCTAGCCCTTACCTTAACCTAACTGTTTATACACCTAGCCCTTACCTTAAGCTCACTGTTTATAAACCTAGCCCTTACCTTAACCTCACTGTTTATACACCTAGCCCTTACCTTAACCTTACTGTTTATACACCTAGCCCTTACCTTAACCTCACTGTTTATACACCTAGCCCTTACCTTAACCTCACTGTTTATACACCTAGCCCTTACCTTAACCTCACTGTTTATACACCTAGCCCTTACCTTAACCTCACTGTTTATACACCTAGCCCTTACCTTAACCTCACTGTTTATACACCTAGCCCTTACCTTAACCTCACTGTTTATACACCTAGCCCTTACCTTAACCTTACTGTTTATACACCTAGCCCTTACCTTAACCTCACTGTTTATACACCTAGCCCTTACCTTAACCTCACTGTTTATACACCTAGCCCTTACCTTAACCTCACTGTTTATAAACCTAGCCCTTACCTTAACCTCACTGTTTATACACCTAGCCCTTACCTTAACCTCACTGTTTATACACCTAGCCCTTACCTTAACCTCACTGTTTATACACCTAGCCCTTACCTTAACCTTACTGTTTATACACCTAGCCCTTACCTTAACCTCACTGTTTATAACCCTAGCCCTTACCTTAACCTCACTGTTTATAAACCAAGCCCTTACCTTAACCTCACTGTTTATAAACCTAGCCCTTACCTTAACCTCACTGTTTATACACCTAGCCCTTACCTTAACCTCACTGTTTATAAACCTAGCCCTTACCTTAACCTCACTGTTTATACACCTAGCCCTTACCTTAACCTCACTGTTTATACACCTAGCCCTTACCTTAACCTCACTGTTTATACACCAAGCCCTTACCTTAACCTCACTGTTTATAAACCTAGCCCTTACCTTAACCTCACTGTTTATAAACCTAGCCCTTACCTTAACCTTACTGTTTATACACCTAGCCTTTACCTTAACCTCACTGTTTATACACCTAGCCCTTACCTTAACCTCACTGTTTATAAACCAAGCCCTTACCTTAACCTCACTGTTTATAAACCTAGCCCTTACCTTAACCTCACTGTTTATAAACCTAGCCCTTACCTTAACCTCACTGTTTATAAACCTAGCCCTTACCTTAACCTCACTGTTTATACACCTAGCCCTTACCTTAACCTCACTGTTTATAAACCTAGCCCTTACCTTAACCTCACTGTTTATACACCTAGCCCTTACCTTAACCTCACTGTTTATAAACCTAGCCCTTCCTTAACCTCACTGTTTATAAACCTAGCCCTTACCTTAACCTCACTGTTTATACACCTAGCCCTTACCTTAACCTCACTGTTTATAAACCTAGCCCTTACCTTAACCTCACTGTTTATAAACCTAGCCCTTACCTTAACCTCACTGTTTATACACCTAGCCCTTACCTTAACCTCACTGTTTATACACCTAGCCCTTACCTTAACCTCACTGTTTATAAACCTAGCCCTTACCTTAACCTCACTGTTTATAAACCTAGCCCTTACCTTAACCTCACTGTTTATACACCTAGCCCTTACCTTAACCTCACTGTTTATACACCTAGCCCTTACCTTAACCTCACTGTTTATAAACCTAGCCCTTACCTTAACCTCACTGTTTATAAACCTAGCCCTTACCTTAACCTCACTGTTTATACACCTAGCCCTTACCTTAACCTCACTGTTTATACACCTAGCCCTTACCTTAACCTCACTGTTTATAAACCAAGCCCTTACCTTAACCTCACTGTTTATACACCTAGCCCTTACCTTAACCTCACTGTTTATACACCTAGCCCTTACCTTAACCTCACTGTTTATAAACCTAGCCCTTACCTTAACCTCACTGTTTATAAACCTAGCCCTTACCTTAACCTCACTGTTTATACACCTAGCCCTTACCTTAACCTCACTGTTTATACACCTAGCCCTTACCTTAACCTCACTGTTTATACACCTAGCCCTTACCTTAACCTCACTGTTTATAAACCAAGCCCTTACCTTAACCTCACTGTTTATAAACCTAGCCCTTACCTTAACCTCACTGTTTATACACCTAGCCCTTACCTTAACCTCACTGTTTATACACCTAGCCCTTACCTTAACCTCACTGTTTATACACCTAGCCCTTACCTTAACCTCACTGTTTATAAACCTAGCCCTTACCTTAACCTCACTGTTTATACACCTAGCCCTTACCTTAACCTCACTGTTTATACACCTAGCCCTTACCTTAACCTCACTGTTTATACACCTAGCCCTTACCTTAACCTCACTGTTTATAAACCAAGCCCTTACCTTAACCTCACTGTTTATAAACCTAGCCCTTACCTTAACCTCACTGTTTATACACCTAGCCCTTACCTTAACCTCACTGTTTATACACCTAGCCCTTACCTTAACCTCACTGTTTATAACCCTAGCCCTTACCTTAACCTCACTGTTTATAAACCAAGCCCTTACCTTAACCTCACTGTTTATAAACCTAGCCCTTACCTTAACCTCACTGTTTATACACCTAGCCCTTACCTTAACCTCACTGTTTATAAACCTAGCCCTTACCTTAACCTCACTGTTTATACACCTAGCCCTTACCTTAACCTCACTGTTTATACACCTAGCCCTTACCTTAACCTCACTGTTTATAAACCTAGCCCTTCCTTAACCTCACTGTTTATAAACCAAGCCCTTACCTTAACCTCACTGTTTATACACCTAGCCCTTACCTTAACCTCACTGTTTATACACCTAGCCCTTACCTTAACCTCACTGTTTATAAACCTAGCCCTTACCTTAACCTCACTGTTTATACACCTAGCCCTTACCTTAACCTCACTGTTTATAAACCTAGCCCTTACCTTAACCTCACTGTTTATACACCTAGCCCTTACCTTAACCTCACTGTTTATAAACCTAGCCCTTACCTTAACCTCACTGTTTATAAACCTAGCCCTTACCTTAACCTCACTGTTTATACACCTAGCCCTTACCTTAACCTCACTGTTTATACACCTAGCCCTTACCTTAACCTCACTGTTTATACACCTAGCCCTTACCTTAACCTCACTGTTTATACACCTAGCCCTTACCTTAACCTCACTGTTTATACACCTAGCCCTTACCTTAACCTCACTGTTTATAAACCAAGCCCTTACCTTAACCTCACTGTTTATACACCTAGCCCTTACCTTAACCTCACTGTTTATAAACCTAGCCCTTACCTTAACCTCACTGTTTATACACCTAGCCCTTACCTTAACCTCACTGTTTATAAACCTAGCCCTTACCTTAACCTCACTGTTTATACACCTAGCCCTTACCTTAACCTCACTGTTTATAAACCTAGCCCTTACCTTAACCTCACTGTTTATACACCTAGCCCTTACCTTAACCTCACTGTTTATACACCTAGCCCTTACCTTAACCTCACTGTTTATACACCTAGCCCTTACCTTAACCTCACTGTTTATACACCTAGCCCTTACCTTAACCTCACTGTTTATAAACCTAGCCCTTACCTTAACCTCACTGTTTATAAACCTAGCCCTTACCTTAACCTCACTGTTTATAAACCTAGCCCTTACCTTAACCTCACTGTTTATACAACTAGCCCTTACCTTAACCTCACTGTTTATACACCTAGCCCTTACCTTAACCTCACTGTTTATAAACCTAGCCCTTACCTTAACCTCACTGTTTATACACCAAGCCCTTACCTTAACCTCACTGTTTATACACCTAGCCCTTACCTTAACCTCACTGTTTATACACCAAGCCCTTACCTTAACCTCACTGTTTATACACCTAGCCCTTACCTTAACCTCACTGTTTATAAACCTAGCCCTTACCTTAACCTCACTGTTTATACACCAAGCCCTTACCTTAACCTCACTGTTTATACACCTAGCCCTTACCTTAACCTCACTGTTTATAAACCTAGCCCTTACCTTAACCTCACTGTTTATAAACCTAGCCCTTACCTTAACCTCACTGTTTATACACCAAGCCCTTACCTTAACCTCACTGTTTATAAACCTAGCCCTTACCTTAACCTCACTGTTTATACACCTAGCCTCTACCTTAACCTCACTGTTTATAAACCTAGCCCTTACCTTAACCTCACTGTTTATAAACCTAGCCTCTACCTTAACCTCACTGTTTATAAACCTAGCCCTTACCTTAACCTCACTGTTTATAAACCTAGCCCTTACCTTAACCTCACTGTTTATAAACCTAGCCCTTACCTTAACCTCACTGTTTATACACCTAGCCTCTACCTTAACCTCACTGTTTATACACCAAGCCCTTACCTTAACCTCACTGTTTATACACCTAGCCCTTACCTTAACCTCACTGTTTATAAACCTAGCCCTTACCTTAACCTCACTGTTTATAAACCTAGCCCTTACCTTAACCTCACTGTTTATACACCTAGCCCTTACCTTAACCTCACTGTTTATAAACCTAGCCCTTACCTTAAGCTCACTGTTTATACACCTAGCCCTTACCTTAACCTTACTGTTTATACACCTAGCCCTTACCTTAACCTCACTGTTTATAAACCTAGCCCTTACCTTAACCTCACTGTTTATACACCTAGCCCTTACCTTAACCTCACTGTTTATACACCTAGCCCTTACCTTAACCTCACTGTTTATAAACCTAGCCCTTACCTTAACCTCACTGTTTATAAACCTAGCCCTTACCTTAACCTCACTGTTTATAAACCTAGCCCTTACCTTAACCTCACTGTTTATACACCAAGCCCTTACCTTAACCTCACTGTTTATACACCTAGCCCTTACCTTAACCTCACTGTTTATACACCTAGCCCTTACCTTAACCTCACTGTTTATAAACCTAGCCCTTACCTTAACCTCACTGTTTATAAACCTAGCCCTTACCTTAACCTCACTGTTTATACACCAAGCCCTTACCTTAACCTCACTGTTTATAAACCTAGCCCTTACCTTAACCTCACTGTTTATACACCTAGCCCTTACCTTAACCTCACTGTTTATAAACCTAGCCCTTACCTTAAGCTCACTGTTTATACACCTAGCCCTTACCTTAACCTTACTGTTTATAAACCTAGCCCTTACCTTAACCTCACTGTTTATACACCTAGCCCTTACCTTAACCTCACTGTTTATAAACCTAGCCCTTACCTTAACCTCACTGTTTATAAACCTAGCCCTTACCTTAACCTCACTGTTTATACACCAAGCCCTTACCTTAACCTCACTGTTTATACAACTAGCCCTTACCTTAACCTCACTGTTTATACACCTAGCCCTTACCTTAACCTCACTGTTTATAAACCAAGCCCTTACCTTAACCTCACTGTTTATACACCTAGCCCTTACCTTAACCTCACTGTTTATACACCTAGCCCTTACCTTAACCTCACTGTTTATACACCTAGCCCTTACCTTAACCTCACTGTTTATAAACCTAGCCCTTACCTTAACCTCACTGTTTATACACCAAGCCCTTACCTTAACCTCACTGTTTATAAACCAAGCCCTTACCTTAACCTCACTGTTTATACACCAAGCCCTTACCTTAACCTCACTGTTTATAAACCTAGCCCTTACCTTAACCTCACTGTTTATAAACCTAGCCTTTACCTTAACCTCACTGTTTATACACCAAGCCCTTACCTTAACCTCACTGTTTATACACCTAGCCCTTACCTTAACCTCACTGTTTATACACCTAGCCCTTACCTTAACCTCACTGTTTATACACCAAGCCCTTACCTTAACCTCACTGTTTATAAACCTAGCCCTTACCTTAACCTCACTGTTTATAAACCTAGCCCTTACCTTAACCTCACTGTTTATAAACCTAGCCCTTACCTTAACCTCACTGTTTATACACCTAGCCCTTACCTTAACCTCACTGTTTATAAACCTAGCCCTTACCTTAACCTCACTGTTTATACACCTAGCCCTTACCTTAACCTCACTGTTTATACACCTAGCCCTTACCTTAACCTCACTGTTTATACACCTAGCCCTTACCTTAACCTCACTGTTTATACACCTAGCCCTTACCTTAACCTCACTGTTTATACACCTAGCCCTTACCTTAACCTCACTGTTTATAAACCTAGCCCTTACCTTAACCTCACTGTTTATAAACCTAGCCCTTACCTTAACCTCACTGTTTATACACCTAGCCCTTACCTTAACCTCATTGTTTATACACCTAGCCCTTACCTTAACCTCACTGTTTATACACCTAGCCCTTACCTTAACCTCACTGTTTATAAACCAAGCCCTTACCTTAACCTCACTGTTTATACACCTAGCCCTTACCTTAACCTCACTGTTTATACACCAAGCCCTTACCTTAACCTCACTGTTTATAAACCAAGCCCTTACCTTAACCTCACTGTTTATACACCTAGCCCTTACCTTAACCTCACTGTTTATACACCTAGCCCTTACCTTAACCTCACTGTTTATAAACCAAGCCCTTACCTTAACCTCACTGTTTATACACCTAGCCCTTACCTTAACCTCACTGTTTATACACCTAGCCCTTACCTTAACCTCACTGTTTATACACCTAGCCCTTACCTTAACCTCACTGTTTATACACCTAGCCCTTACCTTAACCTCACTGTTTATACACCTAGCCCTTACCTTAACCTCACTGTTTATACACCTAGCCCTTACCTTAACCTCACTGTTTATAAACCAAGCCCTTACCTTAACCTCACTGTTTATAAACCAAGCCCTTACCTTAACCTCACTGTTTATAAACCTAGCCCTTACCTTAACCTCACTGTTTATACAACTAGCCCTTACCTTAACCTCACTGTTTATACACCTAGCCCTTACCTTAACCTCACTGTTTATACACCTAGCCCTTACCTTAACCTCACTGTTTATACAACTAGCCCTTACCTTAACCTCACTGTTTATACACCTAGCCCTTACCTTAACCTCACTGTTTATACACCTAGCCCTTACCTTAACCTCACTGTTTATACACCTAGCCCTTACCTTAACCTCACTGTTTATAAACCTAGCCCTTACCTTAACCTCACTGTTTATACACCTAGCCCTTACCTTAACCTCACTGTTTATACACCTAGCCCTTACCTTAACCTTACTGTTTATACACCTAGCCCTTACCTTAACCTCACTGTTTATAACCCTAGCCCTTACCTTAACCTCACTGTTTATAAACCAAGCCCTTACCTTAACCTCACTGTTTATAACCCTAGCCCTTACCTTAACCTCACTGTTTATAAACCTAGCCCTTACCTTAACCTCACTGTTTATAACCCTAGCCCTTACCTTAACCTCACTGTTTATACACCTAGCCCTTACCTTAACCTCACTGTTTATACACCTAGCCCTTACCTTAACCTCACTGTTTATAAACCTAGCCCTTACCTTAACCTCACTGTTTATAAACCTAGCCCTTACCTTAACCTCACTGTTTATACACCTAGCCCTTACCTTAACCTCACTGTTTATAAACCTAGCCCTTACCTTAACCTCACTGTTTATAAACCTAGCCCTTACCTTAACCTCACTGTTTATAAACCTAGCCCTTACCTTAACCTCACTGTTTATACACCTAGCCCTTACCTTAACCTCACTGTTTATACACCTAGCCCTTACCTTAACCTCACTGTTTATAAACCAAGCCCTTACCTTAACCTCACTGTTTATACACCTAGCCCTTACCTTAACCTCACTGTTTATAAACCTAGCCCTTACCTTAACCTCACTGTTTATACACCTAGCCCTTACCTTAACCTCACTGTTTATAAACCTAGCCCTTACCTTAACCTCACTGTTTATACACCTAGCCCTTACCTTAACCTTACTGTTTATACACCTAGCCCTTACCTTAACCTCACTGTTTATAAACCTAGCCCTTACCTTAACCTCACTGTTTATACACCTAGCCCTTACCTTAACCTCACTGTTTATAAACCTAGCCCTTACCTTAACCTCACTGTTTATACACCTAGCCCTTACCTTAACCTCACTGTTTATACACCTAGCCCTTACCTTAACCTCACTGTTTATACACCTAGCCCTTACCTTAACCTCACTGTTTATAAACCTAGCCCTTACCTTAACCTCACTGTTTATACACCAAGCCCTTACCTTAACCTCACTGTTTATACACCAAGCCCTTACCTTAACCTCACTGTTTATACACCTAGCCCTTACCTTAACCTCACTGTTTATACACCTAGCCCTTACCTTAACCTCACTGTTTATACACCTAGCCCTTACCTTAACCTCACTGTTTATAAACCTAGCCCTTACCTTAACCTCACTGTTTATAAACCAAGCCCTTACCTTAACCTCACTGTTTATACACCTAGCCCTTACCTTAACCTCACTGTTTATACACCTAGCCCTTACCTTAACCTCACTGTTTATAACCCTAGCCCTTACCTTAACCTCACTGTTTATACACCTAGCCCTTACCTTAACCTCACTGTTTATACACCTAGCCCTTACCTTAACCTCACTGTTTATAAACCAAGCCCTTACCTTAACCTCACTGTTTATACACCAAGCCCTTACCTTAACCTCACTGTTTATACACCTAGCCCTTACCTTAACCTCACTGTTTATAAACCAAGCCCTTACCTTAACCTCACTGTTTATACACCAAGCCCTTACCTTAACCTCACTGTTTATACACCTAGCCCTTACCTTAACCTCACTGTTTATAAACCTAGCCCTTACCTTAACCTCACTGTTTATACACCTAGCCCTTACCTTAACCTCACTGTTTATACACCTAGCCCTTACCTTAACCTCACTGTTTATACACCTAGCCCTTACCTTAACCTCACTGTTTATAAACCTAGCCCTTACCTTAACCTCACTGTTTATACACCTAGCCCTTACCTTAACCTCACTGTTTATACAACTAGCCCTTACCTTAACCTCACTGTTTATACACCTAGCCCTTACCTTAACCTCACTGTTTATACACCAAGCCCTTACCTTAACCTCACTGTTTATACACCTAGCCCTTACCTTAACCTCACTGTTTATAAACCTAGCCCTTACCTTAACCTCACTGTTTATAAACGTAGCCCTTACCTTAACCTCACTGTTTATAAACCTAGCCCTTACCTTAACCTCACTGTTTATACACCAAGCCCTTACCTTAACCTCACTGTTTATACACCTAGCCCTTACCTTAACCTCACTGTTTATAAACCTAGCCCTTACCTTAACCTCACTGTTTATAAACCTAGCCCTTACCTTAACCTCACTGTTTATAAACCTAGCCCTTACCTTAACCTCACTGTTTATACACCTAGCCCTTACCTTAACCTCACTGTTTATACACCTAGCCCTTACCTTAACCTCACTGTTTATACACCTAGCCTTTACCTTAACCTCACTGTTTATAAACCTAGCCCTTACCTTAACCTCACTGTTTATACCCCTAGCCCTTACCTTAACCTCACTGTTTATACACCTATCCCTTACCTTAACCTTGACGGTACACAGTGTGAGAAGAGCATTTATGCAGGTGAACACCAGGAAGGCTGCTGGCCCAGATGGTATAACAGGACGCATACTTAAGTCCTGTGCCAACCAGCTTGCCCCGGTGTTCACCGCCATATTTAATCAATCCCTGGCGGAGTCAGTGGTCCCTGCCTGCTTCAAGATGTCTACCATCATCCCTGTACCGAAGAAACCCTCCCCAACATGTCCAAATGACTACAGACCGGTAGCACTCACCTCTGTGGTCATGAAATGTTTTGAGAGGCTGGTCAAGGACCACATTTGTGCCTCCCTCCCCAGTGATATGGACCCTATGCAATTTGCATACAGGACAAACAGGTCCACTGACGACGCGGTCTCCCAGGTACTGCACAGCACCCTCTCCCACCTTGACCGTCAGAAGAGGGGCTATGTGAGACTGTTGTTCATTGACTACAGCTCAGCGTTCAACACCATAGTCCCCACCAGACTGGTGGAAAAGCTGATCGAGCTGGGTCTGAGCTCCGCCCTGAGCGCCTGGGTACTGGACTTTCTGAGTGAAAGACCCCAGGCGGTCAGGGTGGGGGGTCAGACCTCCAACACCATCACCCTGAGCATCGGGTCCCCCCAGGGCTGTGTTCTAAGCCCCCTGCTGTACTCACTCTACACACACGACTGTGTGGCCAAGTTCAGCTCCAACTCCATAGTGAAGTTCGCAGACGACACAGTGGTGGTGGGGCTGATCTCGGACAACGACGAGAAGGCCTACCGGGAGGAGGTTGAGGTACTGGAACGCTGGTGCCAGGACAACAGCCTGCTCCTGAACATTGGTAAAACCAAGGAGCTGATCGTGGATTATAGGAGAGGACAGCAGGAGACACACACACCACTGATGATTAACAGAGCTACCGTGGACAGGGTGAGCAGCTTTAAGTACCTGGGGGTCCACATCTCAGAGGATCTGACATGGTCAACACACATAGACACAGTAGTAAAGAAGGCGAAACAGCGCCTCTACCACCTGAGACAGTTAAGGAAGTTCAGAGTATCGGGGAAGATACTCCAGTCCTTCTACTCAGGAGCTGTAGAGAGCATCTTGACCGGAAACATCACTGCCTGGTATGGAAACAGCACGGCACAAGACAAGAAGGCCCTACAGAGAGTGGTGCGCTCAGCCAAGGAAGACCGAGACCCACTGAAGGGACTGGATCCCCTGGAAAACGGGGGCCCGGAGAGGTCAATGACGCCAGGCATCAAGACCCCACCAGGTGGTCACTTAGTGACACCGCCCCCCACATCGCCAGCGTATTCGGATAAGGCCCCTCCAAGAGCGGGCCCTTTCCCCCCAATAGCACACGCCTGGCACACTGACCCTGCAGAACAGCCAGTCAGCATGGCCGTAAGCACTCAAAAGGTTAACCAACGGAAGCAGGCAGCGCACCGGGGAAACCAGGCAGCAGGCTGTAACCTGAGCCTGGAGCACTGTGGACGAGACAGGCGCCAAAGGAGTCAGCTGAAACAGCCCCCCCGGCAGAAGGGGCGTATGCTGGCGTTGTTGATCACCATGACAAAACCACCCAGACGGGTCGAGGCAGAGAAGGCTGACATAATTGGCAGACGTCATGAACGTGCAGGGGCACACTCAACCGGGTAACCCGGGAGTTGACTCTGCTCCAACACACCAGGGAATCAACCACCCCCTTGGTACCATATGCGGTGGTTGTTCCTATAACCCCTCAAGAAAAAGGGTTATCCCAGGTCTACGGTATCAACAAAACTTTACTTCGGACCGGGCCCGGCGGCTCGGGAAGCACACAGGGTTACCAGAGGAGGTCCAGAAGACCACCCCAACAGCCCTCTCTCCGCCATGCGTGAGAGAGGAGCGAAGAAAAGAGAACCAGCCCCTTATGATAGTGCCAGGTACAAAAGAGTACCCAACAAGGGTCTCCATAACGCCTAACCTTGTGACACCCCGGGCTGACCCGGCATTTTTCTCCCGAAAAAAGCCCAAGTCCCTCAGGGTACCAGAACAGCAGATCTGCATCCCCGGCGGACAAACGGGTTAACTGACCTGGACCAGCGTGACCAGAACCAGTCCCGTGCCCTAACCACGCCGACATGCCTACTCCGGGAGAAGGGGCAGATATGCGTGTCGATCAAAAAACATGAAAAGAGGGCGCCACCCAGACGGGCCGGTGTGAACCGTGCTCGGTGGCCCACCCCAAGGGCGTGAGACCCCTCTACCTATGTTCTGATCTATTCCGTTAACATCCCCCAGATATGAACGAGAACCCGTCGAGAACCAGTAACAGGTTCTCGGAAGAGGACAAACCCTCCATCCCAGTTGCTTTATAAAAACGCTGTTTTAACAACAAGCAACCAAGGCGTACTAGCTACCCGCATGATTCTTATCAGAAACACCCCGAGCTAGCACCATGCATGCGTCGGGACACAACCACATCAATGAACAGGCTAATTTAGACCCTTCATTGAATCCTCAAGGCGCCTGGGAGAACGACAAGAAGGGTGTGGTGCTTCCTATACTCCACACTCTTTTATTAAAAAGAAAAGAAGCACCGACTGACATGAATCCCATTTGACACAGCTGAGGATAAAATTCTTTTCACATTTTTATATCCAGTCACCCCCACCACAGAGGATTAGACGGAACTCCCCAGAGAGACTTCCCACGTGAGTCATAGAGTGAAAAAGCCATGGCAATCTTGAGTCATGTGACCAACCGACTCAAGTTACACATATATCGAGCGTAGTGGAACCCACGCTCTATCCCGACACTTTGACAACAACAGACCGTACATACAGGTCTAACTCATGGAAGCCATCGTCAATAGCAACGTGCGTAGTGACGTGTGCTATGACGGGGGGAACCCAACACTCAACACCTGTTTAATAGGAGCAGAGTCAGGGAAACCCTTTCCCCCCCCCCCTCCCTGCCAAGTCGCCTACCGGCTTGGCCCTGACTGGACTGACAAGAGATGAATAAACCCCCTGACCAATCAGAAGAGGGAAGGAGGGGTTTATCCGGTACCCCCTCACAAGCCCTTCCCTTGCACACAACAACAACTTTAGCACATGATACCTTTAGTAGCAATGCTAATGAATAGCGCAAGCTAATACAATGCATGCTAACCACAGACAACTGTGAACAGGGTTTACAACAGAAACAAGTCGCGTGTGTGTGTGAATCCTACACCCGCATCCATGTTGAACATAGAAAAACACTGATAGAGAGAGCAAGAACGGCTGAGCCGTGGTACGTGTTCATACAAGCATTACTGCAACCAACACAACAGTGTTGTAGCTCAACATTACTTGTGTAAGCAACAGAACATACAAGTAACCTCTACCTTTATGTGGAGACTCAGGCCGAGGTAGAAAAAGCCCTTTTTCAACCGAGTGTAGGCTGCAGACCTTGCTTAAGCTCTTAACATGAACGTAACCCTCCTATCAACCCATACTAGTGAAGATTCACACTTTGCAATCCCATCATATGTTTGGTGAAGAAACACACAGTTTGTTAACAAAGAATACAGTCCCCCTTTAGAGGGGACTTTTTATTTCTGAACAAATCATACGGTAAGGCCGGGAAGGCCGGGAAGGGAAAACAGACGGGACCGCAGGGGAAAAAAGTCACTGGGTCTAGCGGCGCCTGCCGCCTCGAACCGCTCGGGATTTGCCACCCCGGGGAGCCCCGGAGGGACGGTAAGCGATCGGCAGCTGGTCTCGACGGTCCCTACCGTCACCTCCGGGCGTAGATGGGCCGGCTGTAGCGGAGGCGCTCTCTCTCCTCCTGGCCTTCTTCCTCGAAGGACCAGCAGTGGCGGTGGTGGCAGCAGCAGCCACGGCGGAAGACGCTCGACGATGTGGCAGCCGTCTGACTCCACCGGCGACATCGGGAGGGGGAAAATGAGGTTGGAGCACGGAGCGTTCATCCTGCATCTCTCTGCACGTCGAGGTCATCAACTGCAGGGCCTTCCCGAATAGTCCAGCATCGGAGAGGGGTGCCGTCAGAAGTGGAAGCCTCTTCTTCTCCGGCACACGCGCCTGCTCCAGCCAAAGGTGGCGCTGGTTCAGAGATGCCAGGGCGCGCACTTTCCCAGCGGCTATGGCCTGCAGCTGAGTCAGATGCAGGATAGCTCCTGCCGCCTGGGAGAGCTGGTCATGTTGTACATCACTCTGCTCCATGCCGCCCGTCAATATCCCGGACATGAATCTTGCCAGCTGCGCAATGTTAGACGCGGCAGCTAGAGATTGTGTTCCGGAGATAAATGACTGGTCGCTCCAGTATGCCAACCGCCTAGCCGATTTCCCTTGAGGAACCGGCTTCCATAACGGCTCCCACACCATCTCCGGACAGAGGAGCGCAGCCATCGGCCTATCAAGCCGTGGCACGCCCTCCCTCATACCGTCGACCAAACCCGCCACCCGCGTAACTTGTACGTAGGCGGGGGTGAGGCCTATGATGTGGGACACCACCTGGCCCTGACGAACATAGGCCCCCATTGAGGGGAAGAATGGATAGACAACGTTCACCCCTCTCACCGGGCGACGCTGCCATAAATGACCTATGAGATCATCAGGGACAGGAACAGGCAGTGGCTGCGGCAGCGGCACGCCGTTTGTGACTGCCGCCACCGCCATGAGCTCGGGAAACAAAGCCCGCAGTTCCCCCTGCAGACTTTCCTCCACCGAGCCCGCATCCCTCACATACAGCAGGCTTCCACTGGTCAAGGAGCCACACTCCGATGTGGCTGATAGCAGGGCATCCCGCCGACGAGTCAGAGGTTCTTCTCCAACGTCTTCAAACGAGGCGCCCCAAGGAGACATCTCACCCCCCTCCAGTGTTACCTGGACGGGCGGGATACCTGTCTCCACCGGGCCTTCAAATAAGAACCCGTCCGCCTCTACCATGTAATCCTCTGTTTCCATCGGGCATGTAGAGACCGACGCATCCTCACTGGGCTCCAGCAACTCACCAAACCCGGGCCGTTCGCGTCTGCAAGCCACCATCTTGTGACAGGAGCAAGCCGACGCAAAAAGTTTGTGTCTCAAATCCCCTGGAACCAAAGGAACCGGCCGCCCAACAGCGGACGATTCCTCGGAAACAGAGGAACCAGAGCCAGAACCAGGCCATCGCATAGGCGACGGCACCGGTGCACCAGCTCCTTGGAGAGGCAAACTACCCATCGGACGCCTACCGGGCGTGGCTGTCAACCACGAGAGAGGCAACAGCCCCGCTCCAGGACATACGACGGAGGCGGAAATGGAGAACCACTGGTGGAGAGTGGCGCTGCGAACACGACTCTCCGGAGTAGACATTATGACTTAGGTTTTTCTATCGAATATATGAGAAAAATAAGCACAATGTAAACACGTCTCAACTTTCTTCAGCTAACAACCTCGTCAAGTGGGGATCTACCAAAGGCACTTCCTTGTGGTGAAAATGAAGAAGGAGGCGAGTAGGTGACCACACACCTGCTTATGAAGGTAAGCGGATGGGGGTGTGGTCAGACGAATGTTGGGATGTAAAGGTACATGGTGGAATTTTTTATTCAGTGCATGTGCACGAAGTGAAGTACAGTGCAACTGGTGCTGAGCGAAGCCATAACGAAACAGAACATGCCTTAAACACTCTGACTACGACGTCATCTTTGACAGAGGATGTTAGTCGAACCTACACCGGGAGCCCTGCCAGCGAGGACTGCGTCAACATGGAGAAACGTAGCGGCTGAGTGGCGCAGCGACGTTACCCTCGTCGCCAACACAGGAGATGCATGTTCAACTTCGGTGTCCCGTTAACCAGATTGCAGTTCTCTTGGCCTGCGCTCAGGGTAGGAGTCCCGACCGGACTTTAAACACTTCTTTTTTCCTTCCCTTCTAAATGTTTTGTAATAACGATGTTTTCCAAAACGTGTGTTGCTGCAATACATTGAGGATACGACGCATGTTGTGTGTGAATTGTCTTGTCACTGGTATAGCTTCTCTCTCCATAGAAATCGGGTTGTTGTTTACATGTGTAAAAATGATCTGGTTAGTTGTGATGAGAACATGTGTGTTCATGTAACGTGAACTCACAACTAAGGGGTTAATTAACCTATGAAGCTATGCTTAGTGACATGTGATTGAGGAATGAATTATTTTCTCAGCCTGTAATGACAATGAACAGTGTGTTCACATATTAACAGGGTTACCTGTTCAACTTGGTCGTATCAAGGATAAGGAAGGAGGGGTGATCCCCCGGTTTCCCTGGGGCTTCCCCCCCTCCTCTCAGACATGTTGTTTACAATATATTGTGTCACTGTGTTTGTGGGGATACGATGTAACCGTCAGCTTAATTGCTGGGGTTGTGCTTTCCGCTTGAGAAACTTTTTTTTTCCTAAAGAAAAGATTGTTTGGTCACTTATCATGTGTGCTTAGCAAGGCCTGTGGCCAATACATAATCGAGGACTTCTGTCTTCTCTCGTTATGAAAAACGGCGTTCCTCTGTAGTAGGAGTGTACTGTGCCATTTTTTGTTGTGATGAAGGGTTGTGTGTGTCTTTGTGATCTACAACTGGGTTAGGTTTGGCCCACAGAAGCACATGTGTAAGTCTGGACCGGGGCTCTTAAAGGGGCCCTCTCTGTTCTGTGTTTTTCCTTAGTAAAACTCAGGTAGCAGGTTATCACATGAGCTATGTGAGGCTGTTCGATGCTTCATGTAGCAGGCTATGACTGTGTCATGCTCTACTTGTCATTACATCGTATCATGGGTGAGGGGTCGTAAAGGGGTGAACTGGTAATCCTTTCCTCCCCTTTTCTGATTGGTCAGGGGTTAAAACCTCCTGTCCTTCAAGGTTCCTGTCACGTTGCTGTTCGGCACGTTACAGGGTAAGAGGGGGGGGGGGGGGGGGGAGTTTCCTGGTCCCACGCCCTGGAAGATTGGGCGTGTGCACCGCGGAAATTCCCCCGCCATAGAGTACGTCACTGAGCGCGTCTCTAGTGGTAAGACTTCCGTGGGTTGTTCAGGTCCATGTTATGGATCTGTTTCAGGGAGTTGTCAGAGCTCCTCCTCACGAAGCTCCTCCTCAGAGAGAAGTGCCTTCTGTGAGTTCGGACTCTCCTTCCCAGTGAGGGAGCCTCCTCAGAGTTTCAGAGCCTCCTCCTCAGATTGTCAAGGTGAGTAGAACTTCAAAAAGGAGTTCTGCTCTATTGTGTGTGTATTCGATTCAATTAGATTATTGAGTGTGTATTGGTTCAGTGCCTCCTCAAGTGTTACATAGCTCAATGTTGCAATATTCTTTTCAATCTATACAGCTCGCGTGGGAAGTCTCTCTGGGGATTCCAGTCTCCTCCCTGTGGAGAGGGTGGTGGGATGTAAAAATGAAAATAAGTTTTACCCTCAGCCGCGTCACGTGGGATTCATGTCAGTCTGTGTTTCTTTCTTTTTTAAATAAAAAGAGGAAAGAACATGAAGCATGACGGCTCCTTGTCGTTCTCCCAGGCGACTTGGAGGAACAATGCCTGGTGTCTTGTTAGACCAGGGGTGGGCAATTATTTTTCCCGGGGGGCCGAATGAGCAACTGAAAATATGTTGGAGGGCCGGGCCAAAATTCCAAACTCAATTATGCATAATATACATTTTATTTCTATATAAAAAGCAGTAAATGGCATTGTTTTGACCCCTGGTAAGAGTGTATGTTATTATTTGGCAATTAAAAGGTGAGGTTAGCTTTCAAAAATATCATTTATTCAAATAGAATTTATTTCCAAAATGATAAACAAAATGTGAAACATTAATAACAAAGGCCATGTATGAAAAAGTGCTATACAAATAAAGTTATTATTTTGAGTTTCATATACTATTGAAACAAGGATTTTCTTAGCTTTCTAAAGACATCACATCATCTTATAGCCAAAATAAACAAGACGTGTCACTGAACTGTGTAAAGAAAAGTGTCCCAGTAGCCTTTTTTACTTTACATGCCTATATTAAACATTTAATGTTTTCAGAACTGTGCAAAAAAAAGAAAAAGAAAATATCAAGTGTCCCATTTCACTTGTTATATTTCCACATTTTAGTGTTCTTCAGCTCTTTTTTTTCATTCAGTGTGATAAATCCAGTCTCTGTTGAGCTTTAACAAGTCCATCAAAGTCAGGTTGCATGTCTGAGGTGGAGATGCGAAGCACAGCTGCCAGATGTTCATCAGTGAGAGAGGATCTGTACCTGGACTTGGTAAATGTCATGACTCAGAATGTCAGTTCACATATAGGTGGATCCAAAGAGAACCAACATCTTCTGAGCATGTCTTCTCATGTTTGGAAAGTTCTCCTCCTTGAGAGCAGAGTAGAACTCTAGCAGTGATGCTGACTTAAAGTGCTCTTTCAGTAGTGAATCAGACTGCAGGTCAATGAGTTCAAGCTGAACATCAGTGGGTGCACTATCAACACTGCAGGTAAAGGGAGAGGAAACCAGCTGCATTTCATCCTCAACCTTTTTGAAATCTTGAAAATGCCTTGAAAATTCATCATGCAGTGCTCCCAACATGGATGAGAACCTGTGCCGGTGATCAGCTGATGGTTTGACTTCTTTCAGGGTTTTCATGTGTTTGAGATTGTTGCTGCCTAGTTGCCTTGAAATTAATTGCAACTTTGTCATGAAGGCTTTCACATGGCTATGCATTTCATGAGCAAAAATGCCCTTGCCCTGCAGTTGTGTGTTCAGTAGGGATGGGTACCGTTCACATTTGAACCGATACGGTACCGGTACCTGTGAATCGATACCGGTACCCAACGGTACCCTTTTTCTGTACTTTAGTCTCCAAACATTTTATCTACCTACCTCAGTTGTGAAAAAAGAAATCCAAACTTCAAATAACCACACTTTCGACCGTTTTCGGCTTGCCCCGACTGCTTTGTTGTTGAATCAAGTCAAATCCTAGGTAAGCGTATATTGTGCGTGTGAACGTTGACATGAAAAAAAAAAAGTAAAAAAAAAAAAAAAAAAAATTATTATCATGTAATCTTTCGCGGGCCGGTCTGAATCATCCCGTGGGCCGTATCCGGGTGTTTCTGATGGGAATCACGCATGAGGCTGGTGCGCCTTGGTTGCTTGTTATTAAAACAGCGTTTTTATAGGGCAACTGGGATGGAGTTTTGTCTCTTCCGAGCGCCAGTTTACTAGGTTGTCTCGACTAATTCTTGTTCATATCTGGGGGATGTTAACGGAATAGATCAGAACATAGGTAGAAGGGTCTCACGCCCTTGGGGTGGGCCACTGAGCGCGGTACAAATGGGACCGTCTGGGTGGCGCCCTCTTTTCATGTTTTAGATCGACACGCATACCTACCCCCTCTCCTGGAGTGGGCATGTCGGCGTGGTTAGGGCACGGGACTGGTTCTGGTCGCGCTGGTCCAGGTCAGTTAACCCGTTGTCCGCCGGGGACGCAGAGCTGCTGTTCTGGTACCCTGAGGGACTTGTGCTTTTTTCGGGGGGAAAAATGCCGGGTCGGCCCGGGTGTCACAGGGTTAGGCGTTATGGAGACCCTTTGTTGGGTACAGGTTGTACTCTGCACTATTGTAATGGCTTACGGCCATACCAACCTGAACACGCCCGATCTCGTCCGATCTCGGAAGCTAAGCAGGTTCGGTCCTGGTTAGTACCTGGTTGGGAGACCGCCTGGGAATACCAAGTGCAATACGCTTAGGGCTGGTTCTCCATTCTTTTTGCTCCTCTCTCACGCGTGGCGAAGAGGGGGCTGTTGGGGTGGTCTTTTGGACCTCCTCTGGTAACCCTGTGTGCTTCCCGAGCCGCCGGGCCCGGTCCGAAGTAATGTTTCGTCGACCCGTAGGCCTGGAATAACCCTTTTTTGAAAACTGAAACACTTGTACTGCGGTATAGCCAGTATATACCCGCAGGTGTGTTTTGGAGTTTTTTCTTGAGGGGTTATAGGAACGACCACCGTCTGTGTACCAAGAGGGTGGTTGATTCCCTGGTGTGTTGGAGCAGAGTCAACTCCCGGGTTATCCGGTTGAGTGTGCCCCTGCACGTTCATGACGTCTGCCAATCGTGTCAGCCTTCTCTGCCTCGACCCCTCTGGGTGGGTTTTTTTTGATGGAGGCTTTGTCATGGTGCTCAACAACGCCAGCATATGCCCCTTCTGCCGAGGGGGCTGTTTTCAGTTGACCCCTTTGGCGCCTGTCTCGTCCGCAGTGCTCCAGGCTCAGGTCTACAGCTTCCGTTGGTTAACCTTTTTTGAGTGCTTTACGGCCATGCTGACTGCCTGTGTTACAGGGTCAGTGTGCCAGGCGGTGTACTATTGGGGGGAAAGGGCCCGCTCTTGGAGGGGCCCTGTCCGAATACGCTGGCGATGTGGGGGGCGGTGTCACTAAGTGACCGCCTGGTGGGGTCTTGATGCCTGGCGTCATTGACCTCTCCGGGCCCCCTTTTTCCAGGGGATCCAGTCCCTTCAGTGAGTCTGGGTCGTCCTTTGCGCTCCGCTGCTACGGCCTTGCCACAGGGTTGAGTTTGCTCTTGACCCCATGATTTTTGGGGGCAGTAACGAGGGTTGTTCCTTCCGTTCGTTCCCTGGTGGCATGCGGGTTGTGTGTGTGCGTAGTCGTGGGGTCAAGCCACGGTCTGCTCACCCTGTGCGTTGAGTTGCTTGAGTTCCTCTTCGCACGGTCGGATCCGTCTCCCTCCCGTAAGCCTCCAATAGGGAGGGTATCCTCCATTAGGGAGGGTCGGGGGGGCTCGGTCCTCCCCGGTCTGATGGTTGTGGGGGGCCTCAGCAGGGTACATTTGTCAAGCTTTGGCTCCCGCTCAGCTCCTGTTATGCAACTGATGCTGAGCGGAGCCATAATGAAATAGAACGTAAGGTTATGTATATAACCAAGTTCTATGAATTATGGTGACGCTCAGCATCAGGACGCCGCTGCGGCCCTTGATCTTTCATTGTGGTGAAATTTGTTGGGAAGGAGATGAGTGTGTGGCCCCACCCCTGCTTATGTAGGCAGCAGATGGGGGTGTGGTCAGACGGATGTTGGTATGTAAAGGTACATTTTGAAATGTATTCAGTGCATATCCACTGAAGCGAGATATATGCAACTGATGCTGAGCATCACCATAATTCATAGAACTTGGTTATAAACATAACCTTACGATTTGTGTGGTCATTGATTTTTTTTTTTTTTATGATGCATTTCAACAAAACGATTCAAAAACGTTCTAGCCATGATCCTCTGGGACCTCTTGATTTTCAGGGTCAAAGGTTGAGTTTGGGGTCAGGAGGTTCAAGCCATTGGTTTAGATCACCTAACATTGATTGATTGATTGAAAACTTTATTAACAGATTGCAGAAAGGGTACAGTACAGTACAGCTCAATACATACAATTGTTAAGGGGATGCAGACCAGAGAAAGACTTTCGTCTTGTTTACATCAGGGTCCCCCATTTTCAATTCATCATAACATATATGACACACACGACATACAGATAGACAGTACTGCTACATCTATACATTTATGACATACCAGATTTGCAAATACAGTACTGTTTGTGATACAAAAAGTGTCCAGAAAAGAGTGTATATACATTTGACGTAGAAACTGTACATTGGAGGAGGTTGGGTAGGTGGGGTGGGGGGGGGGGGGACTGTACATTGGAGGTGGGGGGGGGGGGGGGGGTTGGGTAGGGGTTGGGTGGGGGACACTGTACATTGGAATACTGACAAAGCCATACTTGGTAATTAACTGTACAACTGGGTTAGGACATTTGTAGGGGCCAGTTTCGAATTGCAGTCTCCCGCAGGTGTTCTTTGAGAGTGTTTTTGAAAGTGGGTAGTGATTCACATTCCTTTACAGCTTTGGGTAGGGCGTTCCACATTGATGTGGCATAATTGCGAAACGTGTTTAGTCCCTTGTTTGAGCCGAATCTCGGTTTAACATGATTTGTGGAGCTCCCTCTGGTGTTGTGATCGTGGTATTCACAGACCTTTGGGAAGTATTTTGACATGTACATGGGTACCTTGGTCGTGTAGTGTATCTTGTAGACCAGGCCCATTGCAAGTTGCTGTACTCTGTCGTCTACTCTAAGCCATCCTAGGTTGTCAAAGTGGGCAGGGGTGAGGTGGGTTCTAGGAGTCAGGTCAAGCAGTAGTCTGACTAGTTTGTTTTGAGATGTTTGTATCGTAAAAAAGGAATAATGGTTTCTATCTTAAAAACCATCTAATCTAATAGCCTCTGCGTTGTGTTATAAATTACACCTTAAAACCTATTTACTGATAAAACCATCACGGTTTGTAGGACGGCAGCTAAACAGGAGAATGAAAAGGAGAAGTTGTATCAGCATCTGTTTTTAATTCAAAGTAACAAATGAAATTACCATGATTCTGTTCTCGTTCC
>NC_140166.1:8455353-8512853 GCF_963971535.1 Notolepis coatsorum
TGACATGTACATGGGTACCTTGGTCGTGTAGTGTATCTTGTAGACCAGGCCCATTGCAAGTTGCTGTACTCTGTCGTCTACTCTAAGCCATCCTAGGTTGTCAAAGTGGGCAGGGGTGAGGTGGGTTCTAGGAGTCAGGTCAAGCAGTAGTCTGACTAGTTTGTTTTGAGATGTTTGTAATTTGGTTTTTAGTGCCTTTGAGGTGCTTTGGTACCATGAGGTGCAAGCATAGTCGTAGTACCCTTGAATGAGTGCTCCTGCCAGAGTCTTCAGGGTATTCTTGTTTACCAGAGAGGAGATCCGGTACAAGAATCGAGTTCGTTGGTTGACTTTTTTTATTACATTGGATGCCATTTTGTCACAGGAAAGATTAGCCTTTAAGATGGAACCCAGGTAGGTAATTTCATCTTTCCTTGTGACAATATTGTCACCCACTGTAACTGAGAAGCCGTTGGTCTTGCTGAGTTTGTTATTTGAACCGAAGAGAATGGACTCCGTTTTGCCCATGTGTAATGCAGTGGCGGCTGGTACTATCTTCCATTGGTGGGTCGCAACTCGACGTTAGGTCGAGTTGAAAATGTAACGTAACGTTAATAAATGCTCTGGAGCAATCTCTCTCTCTGTCTCTCGGATCAATCCAATAAATAATTAACACATGTATATGTTGTCATTTTAAACAACTCACCATTCATTCATTCATTCATACATTATGCATCAGCAGCAGCTAAATTAATGTTATAGTTCACAACACAGCAGCGCGTTTTGAAGTGCTATTATCATCTCAGCATTTCATAGCCGCATTTCTCGGAGACACAGGATTGTGAGAGAGAGAGAGAGAGAGAGCGAGAGGGAGAGAGAGGGAGAGAGAGAGAGAGAGAGAGAGAGCGAGAGAGAGAGAGAGAGAGAGAGAGAGAGAGAGAGAGAGAGAGAGAGAGGAGAGAGAGAGAGAGAGAGAGAGCAAGCAGAGAGAGAGATGATAGAGAGAGAGAGAGAGAGAGAGAGAGAGAGAGAGAGAGAGAGAGAGAGAGAGAGAGAGAGAGAGAGAGAGAGAGAGAGAGAGAGAGCGAGCGAGCGAGAGAGAGAGAGAGAGCGAGCGATATCGCAAATCTACCTTGTTGTTGTTAAGTTGACAGCAGGCAGAAGTCCACTCCATTGTCCAGACTGTGTTGATGTCCATTGTCCATGCATGTCCCTCCACACTGCATCCATATATAGCTTATAGCCAACAAGTACTGTGTGAGCTAACAACAAATATCTGCATCACAACACAACAGCATAAACTCACTTTGTTTAATTGAAACGTGGTGGGCTTGATAAAGTGTATAATCCGCTGTTGATGATGTATATCCAGACCACTGTCCACTGTCCAGACTGCATCCGCCATATAGCTTGTTAGCCAAGTGTTAGCTTAGCTGTTAGCACCACACAACAACAACAAGTACTTGATTTCTTTGTCCATTTCCGCGTCGAACAGACTGCAAACTACCTGGCGTTCTATCGCCATGCTCTAAGACAAACTCTAACCTTAACCAACTTTGAAAGAGTGCCTAAGCTTAACCGTCGAAAGAACTTGCAGTCACGCTCTAAGACAAATAGCTGCATCTCACAACAACACAACTATCTCTACCAAGCTAGAAAACCTAAAATTGGAACATAGAAAAGTGGCGTCGGCCAATCAGAGAGCGTCTCCGCGAAATGCTGCTACGGGAAAAAAAACATGGCGTCGGCCAATCAGAGAGCGTCTCCGCGAAATGCGGCTACGGAAATTCTTGACGCTGCTGCTTAGACCGCTTCAAATCGCGCCCGGTTTCCAACATAATACATCATATTTCAACGCACAGCGCGTTACGCACTGATTGGCTGCGACGGATACAGCGATCAAACAGTGACGCGCACTCAGAGCGCTATTGCGTCTAGCCCGGGCCGAGAAATACGGCTAGGAGAAATGCGGCAGGAGAAATGCGGCAGGAGTGAGTCACTTCCTGTTCAGGAAAACGAGTATTTTTTATTTTATATATTAACGTTATATTGTGCATTGGAAACACAAACATACTTAAAATGAGTAAATATTATTAATTTTAAACATGTTTATATTATTTATAGGGCTATAAAACAAAAAACAAAAAAGTTTTTTTTTTTTTCTTCTTCTCTCATTTAACAGGTGGGTCGGCGCCCTAGTGCCCCCCGGTGGCCAGCCGCCACTGGTGTAATGATAGTTTGTTATCGGCGAGCCATATGCAGATTTTGCCTAGTTCCGAGCTGAGGGTTTTTTCAACCTGTAACTTGTTCTTATCAGAGACCAGCAGGGCTGAGTCCTCCGCAAACAGGAACAAGTTGCAGTCACAAGCTGATGACATGTAATTTGCATAAATTAGGAACAGTAGCGATCCTAGTATGCTTCCTTGTGGAACACCACAGCTCACTGGGAGGGGGGGGGGGGGTAGGGTACATTCATCTACTTATTGTAAGTTGGTCAGAGAGATATCGACTTCAGCTCTGAACCCTTATCTGGTCAAAAGACAAAGACAAAAAAGACACATAAATTGTAACTTAAGTATTCAGCTTTAAAGTGAAAACATCTGCCAATAGCTCAGCTTCAGCTCAGCTTTATTAACAGATTGCAGAATGGGTACAGTACAGTACAGCTCAATACATACAATTGTTAAGGGGATGCAGACCAGAGAAAGACTTTCGTCTTGTTTACATCAGGGTCCCCCATTTTCAATTCATCATAACATATATGACATACACGACGATAGACAGTACTGCTACATCTATACATTTATGACATACCAGATTTGCAAATACAGTACTGTTTGTGGTACAAAAAGAGTCCAGAAAAGAGAGTATATAAATTCGACGTAGAAACTGTACATTGGAGGAGGTTGGGTAGGTGGGGTGGGGTTGAGTGGGTGGGGACTGTACATTGGAGGTGGTTGGGTGGGTGGGGTGGGGGGGGGAGGGGTTGCGTAGGAGGGGTGGGTGGGTGGGGGACACACACTGTACAACTGTACAAGCAAAACTGTACATTGGAATATTGACAAAACCATACTTGGTAATTTACTGTACATTGGAGGGGGTTGGGTTAGGAAATTTACAGGGGCCAGTTTCGAATTGCAGCCTCCCGTAGGTGCTCTTTGAGAGTGGTTTTGAAAGTGGGTAGTGATTCACATTCCTTTACAGCTTTGGGTAGGGCGTTCCACATTGATGTGGCATAATTGCGAAACGTGTTTAGTCCCTTGTTTGAGCCGAATCTCGGTTTAACATGATTTGTGGAGCTCCCTCTGGTGTTGTGATCGTGGTATTCACTGACCTTTGGGAAGTATTTTGACATGTACATGGGTACCTTGGTCGTGTAGTGTATCTTGTAGACCAGGCCCATTGCAAGTTGCTGTACTCTGTCGTCTACTCTAAGCCATCCTAGGTTGTCAAAGTGGGCAGGGGTGAGGTGGGTTCTAGGAGTCAGGTCAAGCAGTAGTCTGACTAGTTTGTTTTGAGATGTTTGTATCGTAAAAAAGGAATAATGGTTTCTATCTTAAAAACCATCTAATCTAATAGCCTCTGCGTTGTGTTATAAATTACACCTTAAAACCTATTTACTGATAAAACCATCACGGTTTGTAGGACGGCAGCTAAACAGGAGAATGAAAAGGCGAAGTTGTATCAGCATCTGTTTTTAATTCAAAGTAACAAATGAAATTACCATGATTCTGGTTCAATTAAAATACAGTGTGCTATAGTCGTGATCACTAGACACTATGCCGTCTGCAATCAAAACTAGACTAAAAAAGTAGATTAAAGAATAATACTCTTCATCGTTGAGTTGTGGATTGTCTTTGTTGTCTGGTGACAAACAAAGAGATTCTGTTCTCGTTCCAAAAAGCTCCTTCTCTGTGTGTTTTCTCTGCTTGCTGTTCCCGCCGTCCTCCTGCATGAATGGGGAGGTGTGTCTTCTTGTCGGAAAGAAAGAAAGAAAGAAAGAAAGAAAGAAAGAAAAAGAAAGAAAGAAAGAAAGAAAGAAAGAAAGAAAGAAAGAAAGAAAGAAAGAAAGAAAGAAAGAAAGAAAGAAAGAAAGAAAGAAAGAAAGAAAGAAAGAAAGAAAGAAAGAAAGAAAGTGAGGGGTGGCAGAGAGAGGAAGGAGGGAAAGGGGGAAGAGAGAGGTCCTGGCAGAAAGAGAGATGAGATGAGGTAGCATGACAGAGAGAGAAGATAGAGAAAGAGACAGAGAGAAGCGGAGAAAGAGATATGGAGGTGGTGAGAGAGAGAGAGAGAGAGAGAGAGAGAGAGAGAGAGAGATGGAGAGAGAGAATTTATATATATGCGTGAGCCATTTCCCCAGAGCAGTTATGGACAGGTTTGTAAGCAATGCAACTCATCCTAATCAATGATGTGTTTATTGATGAGAGGAAACAGTCTTGTCAATGCACTCTCTCTGATTAGCTCACTCTCGTCATTGACACTATTGACTATTGATGGACAGCATCAGAGTGCTATCCAGAAGGAGACGGGGGGGACGCTGATCTGTCTATCTGGAACCTGGGGGACTGTTAACATTAAAAGCATAAAAAGCCAATACACGTCAGACTTCCTGTATAGAAGAGATGGCTTCACTGTAAAAATTACAAGCTGCGTAAGTGTTTTCATCTTGTCTTCAGACTTGTTTTAGCTTATTATGAAATGTTACGAATCAAATTATCATCTACAAGCAATACTCTTTAAATACATTTCTGTTATTTGAGATTATAATGTGACTTGTTTTGACAAATTAAACTTGAAATAACAAACGTGCCTCTTGTATCAAAATGGATTGCATTAGCATGAAAATCCAAATAGGGAACAACTGTGCTGACGCTTCACAGCTGCTCAGAGGGAGGTCGCTGAGTGTCTAGATGACTGATCTAGCTACAGTAGGCCGACTGTGTGAGGAGGTTTCTTCTGTTCCTACAGCACTGTACTGTATATCAAACAGTACATACAACATCAGATCAAACAGTACATACAATATCATACTGTATCAAATCAGTACATACAACATCAGATCAAACAGTACATACAACATCAGATCAAACAGTACATACAATATCATACTGTATCAAATCAGTACATACAACATCAGATCAAACAGCACATACAACATCATACTGTATCAAAACAGTACACACAACATCAGATCAAACAGTACACACAACATCATACTGTATCAAAACAGTACACACAACATCAGATCAAACAGTACACACAACATCATACTGTATCAAAACAGTACACACAACATCAGATCAAACAGTACACACAACATCATACTGTATCAAAACAGTACACACAACATCAGATCAAACAGTACACACAACATCATACTGTATCAAAACAGTACACACAACATCAGATCAAACAGTACACACAA
Source organism: Notolepis coatsorum (assembly GCF_963971535.1). Lineage (NCBI taxonomy): Eukaryota > Metazoa > Chordata > Actinopteri > Aulopiformes > Paralepididae > Notolepis > Notolepis coatsorum. Next base: position 8,460,758 of record NC_140166.1, read on the forward strand.
CATCATACTGTATCAAAACAGTACATACAACATCAGGGCCCTATTCCCCGTACCTGGTTCAACTAAGTCGATCAAGAGTCCCATTATCCAGATTCAATTAACCCGATGTTTGAATCCGGGATTTTCCTGTTCCTCGAAGGTGGATTCAGTCTTGTTCATTTGAACCAGACTTGAGACTCCGGATAATTGCGCGCGCCCGCCTCAGCTGAAAAGACAGCAAGTGTCGATAGCAGAAATCCTGATCTTCTAACGGCATTGATTGATTGATTGATTTAAAACTTTATTAACAGATTGCAGAATGGGCGTGCCTGCTGGCAGTATAGGCTTATGGAATGAATAATCAAATGAGATCTTGCTAGCGAAAATAATTAGTTCAGCTCTTTCAGAATAACGATAAAAACAAGCCCAAATAGTATATCTAATTGATACGAATTATATCATGAGGATATCTGTATATGCTTAGGTATTAATATTATGTACTATATAAATACATGGTTTCCAAAGAGAGGCTTGGAGGGAGGCTTGCAGTTACACTATTAATCAGGTTTTAATCTGTTTCGGACCTAATCCATACATGCATTGAATTGATTACCATTTGGTTTATACCAGTGACACCTCATGTTCATCATCAGATAACAGTGCTTGAAAAGCTAAATGCATTTTCTCGAATTCATTCATCAAAAACGTCAAAGGCTCATTCAATTTATCAAGTCACGTCACGTCATCAAATCCATCAAACAGCGCATCTCCTCATATATTTTAATCCCAGTTACAATATCACAATAACGTGTGACACTATCACAGTGATACAATTAAATATTCCACAGATTCAGATTCCTCATAATTCATATCCACAATCCGCGCATAGACGCTTCAGCTTGAATGAAACGCATCCGGGTGCTCCCTTAAGCAAATACACAGCGAAGAATATTAATACTAATCAGAGCCAAACACCCGATAGGTTTCATTCATTAAAAATATCCCAGCGGGATTCACATTTGCAATGATCCGTTTAGTCCGTTATTAAAATAACTGTGTGTCGCGACTCGCGAGCGCCGTATCCGTATAAATATGACGTGCATTATATAGGACAAAGTAAATTCATAGGCTGAATATGATTTATTATCAGCGTTACTGCAGACATAATATTTTACATTTCAAACGAAGCACAAGAACATAATTCAGAATGGTATAATGCAGATCTAGACTGTGAGAATCATTTCAGGAAGCGAGCTGGCATTTCTTTGCGGGGGGCGTGGCCATGGTTCATCCAGCTAACTGAACTTAACCCTGCTCCGGACCAGGTTCAAACTTTTTGATCTGTTGTCATAGTGATTTAGACAATCGAGCGTCAGGGAATGGAAAGGTCTGGCTTAAGTCAGGCTATGCTGGATATTATCCGGCTAACTCAGTTAGCCAGGTACGGGGAACGGGGCCCAGATCAAACAGTACACACAACATCATACTGTATCAAAACAGTACACACAACATCAGATCAAACAGTACACAACATCATACTGTATCAAAACAGTACACACAACATCAGATCAAACAGTACACAACATCATACTGTATCAAAACAGTACACACAACATCAGATCAAACAGTACACACAACATCAGATCAAACAGTACACAACATCATACTGTATCAAAACAGTACACACAACATCAGATCAAACAGTACACACAACATCATACTGTATCAAAACAGTACATACAACATCAGATCAAACAGTACACACAACATCATACTGTATCAAAACAGTACACACAACATCAGATCAAACAGTACACAACATCATACTGTATCAAAACAGTACATACAACATCATACTGTATCAAAAACAGTACACACAACATCAGATCAAACAGTACACAACATCATACTGTATCAAAACAGTACATACAACATTAGATCAAACAGTGCATACAACAATCAGATCAAACAGTAGTACATATCAAACAGTACATACAACATCATATCAAACAGTACATACAACATCATATCACAACAGAACATACAACAGCACACAGTAACAACATAAAATAACACGGTTCAATCAGTACGTACCTTGGTTTGAAGTCTGGTTCGGTACGGTACGTTTTCTGTACAGTAGGGGAAAGTTTGCAAAATGGGACTTTCGATGTTCCACTCAGGGGTGATGTATGATGATGTGTGCAGCTACTGTTAAGTAGGGCTGTCAACGAATATTCTATATTCAAATTAATAATCGACTCGTAAGTGTGGAGGGGTGGGGGGGAGGTCTTCTAGCTCTGGCTTGTTGTTTGCGTTCACCACACTATGAGGCTATGCTAAATGACAGGTAATCGCTCAGTGTGTGCGTGGGCTGAATGAAAAACATCCGGCCCTTTGCACAAGTTATATTTTGGGAAGGGGGGAACTTGGAGTTTTGAATTATGTTCTGCACGCAAAAAAAACTTCTGCTAGTTGTATTCGTTCAGTACACAGCGCATACTGAACCGAAGGACCCTTACTGAAGCGGTTCGGTACGTATACGTATACGTGTACCGTTACACCCTCATCAGTAACGGATAGTAATTTAAAGGACCCTTTAACACAGTGATGAGTTTTGGATACTTATGTTTATTTATTTGTTCTTGTTCTCGTTTCCATTTTAAAGGAAATAAAAAGTGGCGGTCTGGTAATCAGAAGGTTCCCTTTTCGATTCCGGTTCCTTCCGTTTGGCACCTTGCGTGGTGGCCTCTGCCATCGGTATGTGAACGTGTGAGTCAATGTGAGGCATAAGTTGTAAAGCGCTTTGATAAAGTGCTATGAATGCAGTCAATTACCGTTTTAATAAACAACAACAAAACCTACAAAACAAAACAAAACATTTAACCTAAGTTAATGAATCAGTGACTGGGCCCTTTAAACCTGTCAACTCTGAATTAAAATTTTCTTTTTTATTACCACTGATCTCATCCAACCCTCTCTTTCTCTGTCTCTCTCTTTCTTTTTCTCTCTCAAATGTTCTCTCTCTCTCTTCTCTCTCTCTCTCAAATGTTCTCTTTCTCTCTTTATCTCTCCCTTCCTCTCTCTCTCTCTCTCTCTCTCTCTCTCTCTCTCTCTCTCTCTCTCCACTCCCCCCTCCTCCCCTCTCTTTATAATGCATATTAGATTAAAGATTTTATTGTCACACTCAATGCACTTAGAGCAAACTAAATCACAGCCCCGCCGGCGTGTCATAAAGGAGACACCTTGGTTTGACGAAGTCACAGGAACAGCCAAGACAGAAATCAATGCAGGGGGGGGGGCTAATAGGGATGGATCTGCAGGGACAGGACCCATGTCCTGCATCCCAATGATGATGGAGGCCAGATGGGGACTGATGTTGGTGATTAGGACGCCATCAGTGCTGGATCAGACAGGGGTTTTTTTCATCCACGATTCTGTTTATTTCAGTATGGATTTACAAGGTCCCTCTATTCAGCAAGGGAAATGAGAGAGAGAGAGAGAGAGAGAGAGAGAGAGAGAGAGAGAGAGAGAGAGAGAAGAGAGGAGAGAGAGAGAGAGAGAGAGAGAGAGAGAGAGACAGAGAGAGAGAGAGAGAGAGAGAGAGAGGAGAGAAAGAGAGAGAGAGAGAGAGAGAGAGAGAGAGGAGACGAGAGAGAGAGAGAGAGATAGATGGCTAGAGAGAGATATGGGTAGAGGGAGGGATAGAGGGAAAGAGAGGTAAAAAGAGAGATAGAGAGAGAGAGAGAGAGAGAGAGAGAGAGAGAGAGAGAGAGAGAGAGAGAGAGACGAGAGAGAGAGAGAGAGAGAGAGAGAGAGATTTTTGAATATTCACAGCAAACAGCAAACTTTAAATAGTCAAGAGATGCAATCATTAGAAAATGGGAAGTTTGGTTTGATGGTGGCGCTAGTGGAGCGGTCATGGGGTCACCAATAGCTTTCTGCTCTTTGCAGTCCAGCAAATGTATGTCAATCTGGCCATTACCTTTTGAGATATCTTGTTCTCAGTTTGGCCTGATGGTGGCGCTAGTGGAAAGGTCATGGGGTCACCAAAATCAAAAGGAAGTTTCGACCTCCTGGGGTCATGATTGTGCACATCCAAATTCATGGCAATTCGGCCATTACCTTTCAAGATATCATGTTCACAGACACACATACTTACAGACCAATAGCACATAGACAGACACGACTGCTTATATTACCTCCGCTTTGGCTTAGCCTTGGCAGAGGTAATGAATGAATGAATGATTTATTTATTTATGAATTTGTCATGTCAGATAAGTGGCCAATCACATATCAATGGAATTACAAGGCACCTACTGGAGAATGCGAAATCGGTACAGGACCCCAGAATATTATGGATGTCGGTAAAGGATTTATCAAGGATTTTACCGGGAACTTTTCCTCCAAAATACGCAAGAATCGTTGTTCAAAACTGGCAGAGCTGGAAACGCTTTACTCTACGTTATTTTCCTCTTTACAATACAACTACTCGGTTCGATTGGAATCTCAAATTAATGTGTTAAAAAAAGAGATTAATGCCATTTTTAAACAACAATCTGAAGTTCAAATACGTAGCACAAGACAACAGCATTACTTTCATGGTTCTAAACCAAGTCACCTACTAGCTAAGTAGCTATGCAGTTACGAGCCAACGCAAAATTTGCAGATATAACTACTATTAAGGCACAGCAAGGACTTGTTACAGACCCTAAAAAAATCAACGAGACAGTTCAAAGAGTTCTACTCCAACTTGTACAAATCAGAAATGGCCTTTGATCAAAACAAAATGGACATATATCTTAATCAAATTAACCTTCCTAAACTATCAGAGGATGACGCAAAACAGTTAGAAACACCCATCACACTAGATGAACTTAGGGAGGCCATATCTGAAATGCAAAGTGGTAGGGCTCCTGGATGGGACGGTATCCCACCAGAAATGTACCTCTCATGCTGGATGTACATTGGACCCCTATTACTTAATATGATTTTATATTCAATCAAGGAGGGGAACTTCCATAAGATCGACAATATTGCACTCATAACAGTCCTCCTTAAAAAAGACAAAGACCCCACCGATTGCGGTAGTTATAAACCCTTAAGCCTCCTCGGAACCGATATCAAGCTGTATTCCAAGGTATTAGCCATCAGACTCAAAAGCATATGACGTCTTTAGTTCATCCTGATCAGACTGGCTTCATAAGAGGCCGCTTGATCACGGATAATATAAGACGGTTACTACATGTGCTTGATGCCAGCAAGGATGACACCACACCTATAGCGATGCTGTCCCTGGATGCGATGAAAGCCTTTGATAGGTTGGAATGGTCTTATTATGGGCAGTATTAGAAAGGATGGGGTTAGGAAAAGGATTCATTGATATGATTAAAGTATTATACAAAGACCCATCGGCCATGATTACAACAGGTATAATCACCTCCGAAATCTTTCCGGTATCGCGCTCCTCCAGACAGGGTTGCCCTCTTAGTCCCAGACTATTCGCTTTATCATTAGAGCCTTTAGCACAATATATAAGACAATCCCAATCTATAGAACCAATCGCAATTAAGGGCACACAACATCATATTAGTTTATATGCGGATGACGTAATATTGTTCATACAAAACCCTAACACCTCAATGCCTCATCTTCTCAAGTTGATTGATGACTTTGGCAATCTATCGGGATTTAGGATAAATTGGCCAAAGTCGGCTTTCCTTCCACTTAATACCCCTGCAAAGAATACACTCCTTCCAGAAAAAATACCAATGGTTAAACACTTCAGATGTTTAGGAGTTGAAGTATTCCCTACTATAAGCCAAACGGTGAAGTACAATTACATAAAATTCCAAGATAAGATCAAATACGACTTTGACAGGTGGTCCAAACTCAAAACTCAGTACAGGCACGGGTATCAATAGTTAAGATGGATGTTTTACCTAGAATCAACTTCATTAGCTCAATGTTACCGTTACCCCCTCCTGATGGTTACTGGAAAAAATTACACTCCACGCATACAAATTTATTTGGAATAACAAACCTCCACGTATAAAAAGATTCACCGCCCAGAAAGCCGACGGAGGTATGGCATTTCCAGATTCAATTACCACTATTTTAAAGCATACTCTTGTGGCTTCCTGGTCATGTTCCAGGTCTTGTGTGTGTGTGTGAGCACAGCGGTGTCTGTGTTTATTATTATTTCATGAAATTGGGAAAATATATTCATTTTACATATATGTTCATTATGTCAAAGGCTATGATTTGAAACACTCTAAAACAAAAGTTAGAGTGGTTAGAACCAATGGTGGACCTGGCGTCACTTTTCCTCTACACCGCTCCATGTTAAAAGGCATTTTTAATCTGCTCTCATTCGTTAAATTCTAGATAGAATTACCAAATGCAATGTATAATGCACAACGTCAGGACTCAGTGTAATTTAAAAATGTGCTGTTACCGATGTAAAACACAAGGTGGTGCAATTCCTCTACAGCTCACTTTGCCAGCAACTAGGGAGAAGGGGGGGCGGTGCTCATGCCGGCCAAAGTGACTGAAAGTGTACCATTTTGCTCTGGTGAGTGGGGGGGGGGGGGCGGGGGGGGGTGCGAGCGAGCTTTCAACACAGAAGCACCATAACATCCACTCCCTCTGGTCTACGAGCCCCCCCGGCCCGCGTCGCTTCTATGAGGAAGTGTAAATCACGGAAGAGCTCTGGTAGTCGACCGACCAGCGACCCGTGTTCAGAATTCTACCGGGAGATTGACTATCTCTTTTATCATAACTTGGCTTTTATTTCTTTTATCAAGAGTTGCTTTTAAGGTTTTGCGGATTTTCTTTTAACATTAGTTAACTGTATGAGTTGTCAGGTTAGGTGTTTTTATACACATTTTTAGGATGTGTCCTGTCTAGTGTACATGTCCATTTGTGTTTCTGTGCCTTTTTATGTTCCACAATAAAATGTATGGACCACAATGGAAACAAGCCTTGGCTTTATTGTGTTTTATCCATTTTTGACCAGCGTTGTTGACACTGTTATTGTCTTGTCTTTTTAAAATGTTTTTGTCCTTCGATTTGTGTCAAAATAAAGTATTCAATCAATCAATCAAATGCTCGCCCGCAGAATATTCTAGTAATAATAGGCGTTTACTAACGTTTAGCATCTCCGCTATTTCTGACCGAATTAGTCAACCTTTCTTTTTTCTAATGGCAGATTCTTATTCAGAGGTATTTCGTCAAGTTTACATACGCTGTAATGTGGTATCAGAAATGTATAGAAATATGATAAATATGACTATTTATCTGTTTTCTTTCAATAAAAACGGACGTGGTATCAAACAAACACAAATTTAAGTGGTTACAATTCCGAAATATATGTAATTTGTTACAGATATATTGAGATTAGGCTATTACTGTTAATCATTTTTGTCAAAATCCTTCAAAATCCTTAGGAAGCCACAAGGGTTAAGACCACTGACAACCTGGTTTGATTCCCAAGCATCTGTATCCTGGAGAAACTTAGAAGTAAATATAGTAGCACCACATATACTGCAGGACATAGTATACACCATATTATCAATTAAGCAATGCAAATTGAAATTTGGCCCCCTTATTACTCATGTGATCCGAATATGGCATGAAACACAAAAAAAATATTCTAACCAACATAAATGGCATAGTCATACTCCCCTATTCAATAACAATGCACTCCTGATTGGAAAACGACCTATACGATACCCTAAATGGGAAAAGCAGGGCATACACACATTAGGAGATGTTTTCAACAAACGGGGTTTTTGTAGCTATAAAGACATACATAAAATGTTTATCTCACCAGTTCCACATATTATTTTTACGCACAGTTATTGGTTTGTTTGAAGGCTCATGGAGTCCCATTAAGGATACCAATTGAGCACCACAGATATCACAAATTCTTCTATGAAAGAGAGACATCGAGAGGTTTCGTATCAGATTTTTATCATCACTTACTAACGTCCTCGTATGGAATCCTCCCCCTAGACTCAGTCTGGAGGAGGGATATACCAGACTTGGAAATACATTTTTATTGGCAAGAAGTCTGGGCAAACATTCGAATTGCGTCACGTAACCCGGACCATCAACAAATTAATCTTAATTATATTCATAGGACATACCTGACTCCTATAAGATTGAACAGAATGGGACTTAAACAAGACTCCAGATGTTCCTTATGTACAAATGGGGATGAGGGTACATTTATGCACATGTAATGGGATTGCCCACCAGTTAAGATATTCTGGAAAGAAGTGGCCCAGCAATTATCAAATTTCTTATTTCTGAACATACCTGTACACCCCTCTGTATTGCTGTTGAATGATGTTTTTCAGTTTGGAGCCCCTATACAGCTAAAGAGATTAGTTTTATCTGGTCTCACAGCGGCTAAAAAGCTGATAGCATCACGATGGTTTCAACCGGAAAAAATGTGTCGGAAGGTATGGGTTCTTACATATCTCGATGTGATCTATCTAGAAATATCTACAGCAAGAATTTTAGGTGTCAGTGAAGCCAAAATTGCAATCTGGTTAGAAGTGCTGGAGAGAATAAAAGCTAGCATATGAATTGTAGTGCCTGGTTAGGAACGAATGATAATGGATGGATTATCCAAGTGGGGGTCCGGGGGGGGGGAGGGGGGGGGGGGTGTGGGCGAGCGAGAGCATTTGTATGTAGGGTATTAGATAGCAAGTATTAGGTGTATATCTCGTATACTACATTTATTTAAATGGTGATTTCATTGGATGTTTACTGTTAATGCTTGTATGTCTAATTTTATGTTATGTTTAAAAAATAATTAAAAAATAAAATACAAAAAAAAAGGCACCAATATACACAAAAAAAGGCCACAGCCACATACAAACAACACAAGCACAACATCCTGTACAAAGATACTTCAAGTGAGGTGTGTGTAATAACAGAAAGTCTGTGAAGGCTCCTTAGAGCACTGGCATGTTTTGATAACTCTCAGCACTTGCCAAACAAAAAACTGTATCTTGCCTGTGATTTAGAATACCCAAAAAGCAATACAGGCCACAGGGGCTTAAGAAGTTGGAAGATGAAGAATTATTTTTGAGAAGATAAACAACTTTAAGCAGTTCGCTTGAGGCATTGATGCTTGTGTGAAAGCAGCTGCGCTGCGTCAGTCCTCCATACAGGCCAAGATATACTCTCCCAACCTGTCTATCTCTTCTCCTCATCTCTCTCTTCTCTTCTTCTCCCCTCCTCTCTTTTCATCTCTTTCACTCCTCTCCTCTCCTACCCTTTTGTCTCCTCTCCTCCCCTCTCCTCTTGTCACCTCTCTCTTCCCTTCTCTCCTCTCCTCTCCTCTCCTCTCCTCTCTCCTCTCCCCTCTCCTCTCCTCTCCTCTCCTCCCCTCCTCCCCTCTGCTCCCCTCTGCTCCCCTCTCCTCTCCTCCCCTCTTGTAACCTCTCTCCTCCCTCCTCTCCTCCCCCTCTCCTCTCCTCTCCTCTCCTCTCCTCTCCTCTCCTCTCCTCTCCTCTCCTCTCCTCTCCTCTCCTCTCCTCTCCTCTCCCCTCCCCTCCCCTCCTCTCCTCTCCTCTCCTCTCCTCTCCTCTCCTCTCCTCCTCCTCCTCTCTTCTCCTTTGTACACCTCTCTCCCGAGCAGTATATAGTGTTTATGTGGCCTGACTGTAACTAAGTGGTTTGTTTCTCTATGCTTGAGCGCAATGCATCATGCTATGGGATGTTTTATCACACAAAACACTATTGACATCACCTCCAGCTGGATCGTGTATGTGTGCATGTCTGCATGTATGCGTGTGTGCATGTGTGGGGGCGTGGGTACAATTTAAGAGCAACATTAAAAAACGAGGCCCCCTTTATTGAGTTACTTTTTCATCTGTTCCAAAAAAAACATCACTCTCCTGGAGCACATTACACCAACCGCCAGGGGAAATAAAGGGTTAACGATATAGGAGGCGGAGCTCGGGCTCCAACCTACATCCATTAAAGATGGAATCCTCGGTAGGCGTCCGACTCACCGCCAGGACCTGTGGGACATGTCGCCGGCGTGCAACAACAATAAAGGTGACAGGGTGAGAGTTGTCCATCTGCGTGTTATGAGAATGCTACTAACGCGGGTCATAAAACCAAATTATTAAAGACGAGGACGCGGATACGGCGATACAGATATCACGAGCGCATCGTCCCCCTTAACGCTCACGCTGCCTCCACCTAGGCTCCTCTCTCCGTTCTCTGTGGAGTGTAGCGCTTACAAGCAGTTATGTTGAAAGAAGAAGGCCTGAGAGGCGGGGAGGCTGCTGTTCTTATATCTCCGCGCTCTATCATTAGATAAATGAACGGCACGAAAGGCTTTGATTGGGCACGTCGCTCAGCACAGCCGCTCCGCCACGGGCCCCGGTGCCCGTTGTCCCTTTGAAGTGGAATGAAATGGACGTTCCGCCGCTTCTTTACGGCGGGGGCCCTCACAGAGGAGGCATGTGTGCATAGATACGCATGGGGGGCCGGTCAAAGCTTACGGGTGGGACGCTGTTCAAAGGAGAGGAATAGAAGCATATTAGGTTCTCTGTATGTGTCAAAGAAACATTAATCTCTTCTTAATACAGGTTGGATCTCTTTTCAACCTGTACACACACACTCTCTCTCTCTCTCTCTTTCTCTTTCTCTCTATCTCCTCCCGCTCTCTCTCTCTCTCCCTCCCTCCCTCCCTCTCCCAGCGTCAAGCAGCATGTCTCTACATCATTGATAAGGGACACAGTATCATTAGCTCAGCCTGCTAATTCCCCTCAGCCATTATGGTTGAGTTTTCTAATCAGCCGGTTTGTAATTCAGGCCCCATAAAGGGACGAGCCCCAAATCAGGGCTGAATGAGAGGCTGAACAAGAGAGAGGGATGAAGATCATTCTCTCCCAACAGGCACCGAGATAACAAGAATCACAGTCGGCATGCAGTCAGTATTTACAGACAAACGTAACCCCTTTGGAATTGTTGAGAGGTGTTGTTGGTACCAACACGGTCTCATCAGAAGACGTAAATAAAGTGCTACAGGGAAAAAAGGTACTTAATGTATGTTATGTTATAGCCATAAGTCATATAATTACATATTGTATAAGTCATATATTTATGTTTCATATTGGCAAAAGTCCAAAACAAATAAACTGGGACTGGGACAACAATGACTGTGGTCGCAGGCAAGGGTCAAGGGTTAGGGTTTAGGAGAGGCTACCGAAGAAGTGTGAGGTAAAGGCCTCCCATGTGATCGCCCCGGATCATTTCTAATATGTACACATTGTACACTTTCGTAAATACGTCAATATATTACTTGGCTATATAACATAACATAAAATACATGTACCTTCTGCCTGTATTTACATATAGTACGTACTGTACTTCACAGGGGCGAGAACTAGACGTGTGGCGGTCTGCCTCTGCGGTAGTGGCTCAGGAGGTAGAGCAGTTGTCTGGTAATCCGGAGGTTCCCGGTTCGATTTCCGCCCCTCCCGGGCAGCGTGTCAAAGTGTCCCTGAGCAAGACACTTAACTTAACCCCTAATTGCTCCCGATGTGCAGGTTGGCACCTTGCATGGTTGCCTCCGCCATCGGTGTGTGAATGTGTGAGTGAGCGGGTAAAATGTGAGTAACAAATTGTAAAGCGCTTTAGATAAAAGCTGTTATATAAATGCACCATTTACCATTTAGCAGGGGTGTAAAGTACTTGAGTAATTGTACTTTGTTACAATACTTAAGTACTGTTTTTGGGGATTTGTACTTTACTCAAGTATTATTAGGTTTGTATACTCAATTACATTTCAGAGAATCTTTTTTAACTTTTTACTCCTTACATTTAAAAGTACAAATCTCGCAGGTCCAACAATTTTAATTAGTATTTGTTTCTCTTGCCGAACTAACGTTAACATTATTAATCCTGCGGCCGCACTTTATTTAAAAACAGCCAATCAAATCCCCATCAATGGAAAATTAACACGCCCATACCCATGCTGATTGGTCCTTGTGCAAGACTAGAAAGCGGGGTTCTTTGATTAAACACCTGCTATCAGAAGAAAAGACAGTCAGAGTGACTAGCTACAGAAGATGGCCACAAACGATAGTACGAGTGATGAAGAGGAGAAAAACGGAACATTTCATTGCCCCGGAATGAAAAAAAAAGTTTTTACTTTTACTTTTTGGTACTTAAGTACATTTAAAAGTAGAAACTTTTTTACTTTTACTCAAGTGCGTTTTTAGCCAGATACTCTGACTTTTACTTGAGTACGATTTTGAGACGGTACCCATACTTTAACTTAAGTATAATTTCTGGGTACTTTTTACACCCATGGGCCCTCATTTATCAATGTTGCGTACGCACAGATATGTGCGTAACCCGTGCGTACGATCATTTCTAAGCAAAGTGCGTACCTGGCGCCCAGCGGTAGAATATGGAGACTGCAGACACGGAAATAAGCTTTCGTCCAACACTGGCGAGTGTTCTGTATGACCCGTAATTCATTATAGTTAATTGTAAAATAGCGACAGTAGCTATATTTTAATGGGCTCACGCTCGAACAAGAGGTTGGCCTTCTTGTTTGGCACAGGGGGGCAGACGCAGAACACCCACCTCCAAATGCGATTAAATATTGTTTAAAATAAAAAGCTAAATACTATTATTTTGTGTGCCATGTTTCCAAATAAGATTGGTCACAACTAAATGCTTTCTACTTCAATTTGTTGGTTAGAATAGATGACCTCCGTTGAAACTTCACTGAGACTAAAAGACTATTTGTGAGCTCCCGCACAGACGTGATAATAATAATAATAATAATAATAATAATAATAATAATAATAATAATAATAATAATAATAATAATAATAATAATAATAATAATAATAATAATAATAATAATAATAATAATAATAATAATAATAATAATAATAATAATAATAATAATAATAATAATAATAATAATAATAATAATAGCTTCATTTTATATAGCGCCTTTCAAGAGACCCAATGTTGCTTTACATAGGGGGGGGGGGGGAAATAACAAAGTTACAAACATAGTGGACAGAAACAACATATAAATATATGATGGGATTCAAGTTCGCGTTTTTATTGATCACATAGGCAGGCTATACATAGGCTACATGGCACGGTCCATCGTGATATTGGAGATGGATCGAGCAATAGACTGTTACCACCCATGTAGCTGTCAAAGCTCCATCACAAATGCAGTTATGTGAATAGAAAGGTTCTTGTATATGCTCTCGTATTATTGTTTATATAGGCGACCTAATACCGACATCAAAATAGATTGTATGCCTCTACAAATCATATGCAGGTCGAACATTTTCGGAAAATCCGTCGCGATTTGGAATGGAATTGACGGAGAACTTTAATCCCTGGGTATTAATCGAACGAAACGAAGATAAAAGGAGTAATATTCATGGTTATTAATGACACCAATGGCAAACAGTAGTTAACGGCCTTTATTAGTGTTAGCGCTGCCCAGCAATCACTGTGTACATGTCTGTCAGCCTGTCGCGTAACCTGTGTACGCACGTGTGATAAATCCCGATCTTTCTTTACGTACAGTACACACATTCTAAATTCTGTGCTTAAGAACGAAAATAGAACACTTTCTAAGAATTGTTGATAAATGAGGGCCCTGGCATTTAGCAGCGTCAGCACTGAAAGACCTCCTCCGCAGTTGTCACCGAAATTAAGGAATCCCAACGCCAACACCTTAATGGCTGAATTTATATAGCAGCTTTTATACAAAGTGCTTTACAATTTGTTCCTCACATTTTACCCATTCACTCACACACCGTTGGCGGAGGCAACCATGCAAGGTGCCAACCTGCTCATCAGGAGCAATTAGGGCTTAAGTGTCTTGCTCAAGGACACTTCGACACGCTGCCCGAGAGTAGTGGGAATCGAACTGGGAACCTCTGGATTACCAGACGACTGCTCTACATCCCGAGCCACTGTCACCCATTGTGGCTTTTAACACTTCCCTTTCCCTAGTTAATTTGTTTTTTTCCTGCTGGAGATTGTCATAATATGGTCAAATTAATGAACAAACACCAACTGACCTGCTATAATTCTATAATGAGCCAAAACTATTTGGCAAAAACAAAATACAAGTCAAGTCAAGAGTTTTATTTGTCACGGCATACAAGTATACAATGAAATGCGGGGGGTCTTGCCCGCAACGATTGTGCATAATACAATAATAATAATATAATAAGAATCCAATAGAATGACATTGTGCAATAATACAAGTAATCAAAGTAGGGCATATCGGTATATGTACATGAGTTTTTACAGAGCATGGTAGGACATGCTAGGTCCTGTGATAGTGCAATACACTGTTAGCTACGGATGAGGCACTGGGTCTTTATGTACACTGCTATACAATGCTATATTATACAATCTCAAGTTATACTATACTATTCTTAAAGTGACCTTTCCTTTTGTAAAGTGACCATAAGTGTGAGCGTGTGCAGCATGAGTGTGTGTGTGCTCATGTTAAAGTGGCTGCTAGTGTGTGAGCGTGTACAGTGTGTGTGTTGTGTGTGTGCTCATGTGTGCTGGAGAGTTCAGTGTTCAAGGCTCTGATGGCCTGGGAGAAGAAGGTGAGCCGAAGTCTCTCTGTCCTAGTTGCTGGTGTTCGCAGGCGTTTGCCTGACCGCAGCAGCTTGAACAGGCTGTTGTTGGGGTGGTAAGGGTCTTTCATTATTCTGCAGGCTCTGGATTTGCACCTCTTGTTATATAGGACGTTGAGGAGTACTCTGATCAGATCTCAGATCAGCCTTTCCACTTAATTAAAGCCCTTAATAATTGAGTAGGATTTCAACATCAATACCATGGCGAGATTACTGTAAAAAACACGATGAGATTCAAAACAAACAAAAACCTCAGGGGTTTACCATTTGAGAATTACACTACCATTTGTCTAACCATTTGTTTGACCAAATTCGAAATATCCTTTCTATCCCCTTCATAGTGAGTTTGACAAGCTTCCATCTGGAAGGCGCTATAGAGTTCCCCTGGCCACGAAAAACACATTTCAAAAGTATTTCATCCCACATGCCATTGCTCTGATGAAATATTGGATTTGTCTGTCTGTCTGTCTGTCTGTCTGTCTGTCTGTCTGTCTGTCTGTCTGTCTGTCTGTCTGTCTGCCTGCCTGCCTGCCTGCCTGCCTGCCTGCCTGCCTGCCTGCCTGCCTGCCTGCCTGCCTGCCTGCCTGCCTGCCTGCCTGCCTGCCTGCCTGCCTGCCTGCCTGCCTGCCTGCCTGCCTGCCTGCCTGCCTGCCTGCCTGCCTGCCTGCCTGCCTGCCTGCCTGCCTGCCTGCCTGCCTGCCTGCCTATCTGCCTGCCTGCCTGCCTGCCTGCCTGCCTGCCTGCCTGCCTGCCTGCCTGCCTGCCTGCCTGCCTGCCTGTCTGCCTGTCTGTCTGTCTGTCTGTCTGTCTGTCTGTCTGTCTGTCTGTCTGTCTGTCTGTCTGTCTGTCTGTCTGTCTGTCTGTCTGTCTGTCTGTCTGTCATCGTGTCTGTCTGTCTGTCTGTCTGTCATCGTGTTTTCCACAGTAATCTCGCCATGGTCCGTCCATCCGTCCATCGGTCTGTCCGTCTGTCTGTCTGTGTCTCTCTCTATCTCAATCTATCTCTCTATCTATCTATCCAGGTGCGGCTGACTCATTATGGCTATTTGTACGTCGCCCTCTCTGCCACAGGTGATTATTATTATATATATATATTTCATAAATGTTTTGTATGATAAATATAATAATAATAAAAGAAAATCCTGCCTCTGAAGATCATAGTCCAATCAGCCGCAGCATCTAATTTTGTTCTGGAATGAATCTCAGAATCACTGTCTGAAACTCCATGGGCGATTTCTCAGTCCTCTCGTTCATTCGTGTGTTGCTGTTTTAAAAGAAAAATTGTTTAACACGACCAATGTATTTCTATGGGTTGTTTTAGTGCAAGCCCTTACATGCTTTTGTCATCGTCATACGTAAGTGGTGCATTCATGTGCTGCGTCACTCTCTCTTTCACAGTCTAGTTAAAAATGGCTAACGTTACCGTCAATACCTGTGAGAGGAGCAACATGATCGTATCATTAAAAGAAGTACCGTGGCGTTCAGTCGTCGTAGTAATCAGGATAAAAATAAAAAAAGGAATTAGGAGCACCCAGATCAAATTAAAACATAAAGCAAGTATCTACAAGGGGAGGGAAAAGTGGCTAGCAGGATGCTACAATGCCATCCAGAACTTCACAAGCACTATTGTAACTGAGGGGTACAATTCCCTGACTGTATTGATAAGTATGGTATTATTAAACCACTACCTCTTGTACTTTAACTTCTGGCCATCCAGTACATGATATAGATATGATGAACACTTTCCCACCTGATGAAACGAAGTCCACACAAATGTACAAATCGAATATTTTATATAGCAAAAGGTATATACAACGTTCACTTGACGACATTTATGATTTGAAATGCACTTGTATGGCAAATGAGTATTCGTAGGTAAATCAACATTGAATGTCCAATCTCTGGTTACGCAGGGAGTAAGTATACAACCCGGTTCTTTAGGGAACTATAGCGATGGTACTTAAATGATTATAGCTGGATACACTAAGGGGGGGGGGGGTCCCGCTGGTTGTAAGACAGTAGGAGGGGGGGTTAGAAGAGCCGCTGGCGGTATCCCATCTGGCCGACGATTTCTTGGGAGAATTCAGAGTCCTGAACACGATGCCCACAGAACCTCGGTCCGCAGATGAATACAGCTGGACCCTCTGGTGGACGGTAGCTGCCGGTCCACAACGGAGAGACGTGAGGCGACCTCACTGGTGTAGAGCGCCGTCTCACCTGGACTCCTCTCCGGGGGGTAGTTCCAACACTCAGCAGTGTTGGCCGTTATCCATGGAATAATCAAAGCACCCAAAGCATGTAGATAATCCAAGCCGTGGAAGGCTCGCCGTCGTCCGGGTAAAGTAATCCAATGTACAGGTCCACTCGTCCTGGCCCGGAGCTCCTCGGATGCAAGCACCACAAGTGGTCTGCCCAGCCTGGTTAAGTGCTGCTCTCTTTATAACTCTAACCGAACGATGCACCATACATAATAGACTATTATTAGCTTAATAGAAATACGTCCAACTCGACGGTATAGTGCCAAACTATGACAATTCAACTATTAATCCACACGATATCTCAATGCCTATTCTGAGGCCAAGTAGGCCTTACTGCACCACACGTGCGTCGTGGGTGAGGCTTCGCGTCTGTTACTAGGTTGGAGGGTAAAGAACTAATGGACTAAAAGAAAGTTCTACTTTACTTGCGCCATATATATATGCGCTGTGAACAAATAGTACCATTCGTATTTCGCCAGACGTATTCCTACGCGGAACCGGGCTTGCCCCGACATGTTGGTCGGCACGATTGAACTTGAACCTAGGGGTATGGCTGCTGGCGCCAGGTTCTCGTCCAATGGTAGAATGAAACTATTATGGGCTGTTTAGTAGACTAAAGGGATATTCAGTGCATATTGTACAAGGAATATACAGGGGATATCAAACGATATACAAATACTATTAAATATATATCCATAAATAAATATATATATTCGGTTTAATCTGATCCTTCACAACAGACGCCCCCTAATTAGTCCCACCTAATTAGCTAAGCAGAGACAGATTAACCGCACTGTCTACCACTCAAGGTCCGCTGTAAGGGTCAGTCAACTCACAAAGTCATGGGGTCATGGTCATCATCGATAGTATCTGGGAGTCGGGCAGTTCTATTAGCCTCGCCACGGGTCGTGTGTAAGTTCGCCCTCGGACGAGTACTGCAGCTGCTCGGACCTTGCCATCGGCACCGGTGATCACTTTGCTTACGCGGCCAGCCGGCCACATAGCTCTGGGTAGTGACTGGTCGATAATCATGACGACTGTTCCTTCTGTCAAATTGTCTCTCTCTTTTACCCACTTCTGGCGGGTCTGTAGAGACGGTAGGTAGTGGAGTAGGAAGCTGCTCCAAAACTTGTCAGCTAGTACTTGACTGTACCTCCACATTCTTCGGCCGTTCGCTTCTTCAGGCCTGTACATTGTCTGGGGTAGCGCGGGGTCCAGCCGCCCCATTAAGAGTGTGTTGGGGGTGACTGGGTCGACATAGTGTGTTGGGGGTGACTGGGTCGACATCTGCTACATCACTGGAGACGTAACCGAGGGGTTTTGAGTTCAATACTCCCTCGATCTCCGTGATGACTGTCATTAGGACTTCCTCCGCCACAGTCTGGGCCCCAAGCACGGCGTACAGGGCTGTCTTTATAGAACGTACTTCTCGTTCCCAGGTTCCACCGAAGTGGGGTGCGTTCGGGGGATTAAACTGGAAGTCAATCTGGGATGGAGCTAGGTGGGTCTTAAGTTCTGGGCCCATAGCTTGGAAGCTCTCTCTCAGCTCTCTTTCTCCGCCTTTGAAGTTTGTCCCGTGATCAGACAACAATGTAGACGGTTTTCCTTTCCGTGATGTGAATCTTCGGAAGGCCATAAGGAATGAGTCTGTGCTCATGGTCGGAAGGAGCTCGATATGTATCGCTCTGGTGGTCATGCATTTGAATACAATACCCCACCGCTTCTCAGTTCCTCTTCCTCTCTTTATATACAACGGGCCAAAACAGTCCATGCCTGTGGAGTGGAATGGCTTGTCGCCGAGTCGGAGGCGACAGGGGGGTAAGTCAGCCATCCGTGGTATGCTGGGCTGCGCGCGCCACTTTCGGCAGTCTAGACAGGTTCGCTGGAAGCGTCGCACCGCTTCTCTTCCTTGAAGTATCCAATAGCGACGTCTGATCTCCGCGAAGACTCTCTCTGCTCCTGCGTGGTGTACATCCTCGTCGTATTTCTTTATGATCAGCTCTGTGACCTTGTGTCGGCTGTTCAAGACTATCGGGTACTTAATGTCATCCGGTAGATCGGGGGCTCTCCGCAGGCGACCACCCACTCTGATGAGATTATGGGCGTCACTCTCGGGTGCCAGGTGGAGCAGTCTGCTGTCTGATGGGACGGGCTTTCCTCCCTGTAGACAGTCTAGCTCATCGGGGAACGAGTCTCTCTGGGCTCGTTGTAGTAGAAGAAGTTCTGCTTCTTCGTAGTCAGCTGCTGAAATGTCAGTGGTGGACTGAATCTCTGGGTGGTGCCACAGGAATGTCTTTTGCTGCGCACTCTCTAGGGTAATGCAGTCATCTATGTTGGGGTCTGTGGAGGCGACTGTGCTCAGTCCACAGAACATAGGTTTCTTGTTTTCAGCCTCCTCGTTACTTGCTTCCCGTGGGGTGGGCGTAGGCCACTCTTCTTCCGGGAGCTTGAGGAATTCTGGTCCGTCACTGTAGATGTTGCGACGGGTGAGGTCATCCAGAGACATTCCCCGGGTGATGACGTCAGCTGGGTTGTGTTTGGTGTCCACATACCGCCAGCTCGCTGCTTCTGTTAACTCTTGAATCTCGGTGACTCTGACTCCCACGAAGACTTTGTATCTGCATGAATCAGACTTGATCCATGTGAGTACTGTCGTGGAATCTGACCACAAGATTGTTCTGTGCACCGGAATGGTGAGTTCACGTTGGATTAACGTGGCTAGATGCGCTCCTGCTAGGGCTGCGCAGAGCTCTAGACGCGGGATAGATTGTTGCTTTCGTGGGGCTATTCTTGAGCGAGCCAGGATGAAAGCAGTGTGTATCTTTCCTCCCTTCTCTTGGGCACGCAAGTAGGCCACCGATCCATAGGCTACTTCGGAGGCGTCGCTGAAGATGTGTAGATCAATCTTGTATGTCTCTGGCCTCACTGTGGATGGGAAGTAGCTGCGGCGTATATTGACGCCTGGGAGTGAGCGGAGTTCCGTCTCCCACTCTCTCCATGTTGAGGCAAGGTGTGCGGGTATGGGGTCGTCCCAGCCCTGGTCCTTGTCCCATAGTGCTCGTACAATCATCTTTGCCCTGGTGGTGTAAGGTAGAATACATCCCAACGGGTCATATTGTCTGGCGAGTGTTCTGTACACACTCCGTCTGGTGGTCGGTGTCGCCGTCGACCTTCCCTGCTCTGGAGTCAGGGGTTTGTGTCTATAGTGGAGCGAGTCTGTTTTGAAGCGCCAGACTAGTCCTAGTGTCATTTCTTGGGCTTCTCCTGGGATGGTCGCCATCCAGGTCTCGCTGCTGGCAGCCTTGTCTGCGGGGGAGAGGCTGCGCAATACGTGCGGGTCACTGCTGGCCCACTGCCTGAGATCAAAGCCGCCTTTGATCAGGGAGGCGCGTAGCTTGATTAGGAGAGCCTCGGCTTCTTCTTGAGTCGAAACGCTTTGTAAACAGTTGTCCACGTAGAAACTGTTCTTCACACTGTGTCGGACCTCTTCATCTGCTGCTGGGTCCTCTGCGACCTCTGGGTTGAGGTTGCGCAATACTGGGGGGTCGCTGCTGGCCCGCTGCCGGAGATCAAAGCCGTCTTTGATCAGGGAGGCGCGGAGCAGCGCACAACGTCGCCAGTCAATTTTCTTCTCGACATGCTGCAGGAGTGTGGTGTCTTCTTCTGTCGTTCTGGAGTGGAGGCAGCTAGTGGCTGCTGTTCGGTTGAGAGATTTAGCGAGAGGGCCTTGTAGTGTCCACCCTAGGCGGGTCTCGACTGCTGCAGGACAGCCTCGGGGTCCTGTATGGACCCGGTCAATCGGGACTATGAGTTCTGCATGGTCGGAGCCTATCAGCAGGGTCGGGGTAGCGCCGTCTATGAGCGGGATAGGTAGTTGACGCAGGTGCACATATTTATCCATCAACTTGGCGATAGGGTAGGTGTACTGCGATAGTCCTATTTCTTGGCTGGTGAAAGCATTTGTAATCCTATACCGTCGCTCTGGCTGCCCGTTTGCTGCGATAGTGAAGGAGACATTCTCGCCCTTTATCGTCTTTAAATCTCTTCTTATTGTCCGAATCGTCATTTGGTTCTCGCTCCCCCGCAGTCCCAGCTGGGCCGCAGCGGACGCGAGCAGAAGGGTCTTCTCTGACCCGTCATCAAGGACGGCGTAAGTGTCCATGACTTTATCTTGGTAGCTCAATGTCACACGGACTACCTTTAAGAGCACTTGGGCGCCGCTGCTGCTGGCGGGGTCAATGTACATGACACTTGCCTTGGTGCCGCTCGATGGTGCAGGTGAAGGCCGTCTTCTGTTACTGTCGTGTAGTATATCTAGATGGGCTCCGTCGCACCGACTGCACCTTTTCTTTAGGCGGCATTCGGCTGCCATGTGACTGCGCGCACATCGGTAACAGCGCCTGTTGGACTTTATCCATTGACTCACTTCTTCTGCATTCATCTTTGTGAACAGGTCACATTGTGACAGCCAGTGTTCTTTCTCACAGTAGGGGCACACCATCTTCCACTTCTCTTTTCTCGAGGGGGTACTGTGGCTCTTACTGCTCGGTACTGACTCTGATTGGTGCATGACAGTCACCGATCTTCTTCCATCATTTATTCTCCTGGGTCCCTCTCTGGAGCTTGGCGTGCTCCGCCCCAACGTATCCAGTCGTAAGCTGCTGACTTCTCTCGCCAGGAAGTCGGCTAGATCAAGGAGGGATGGTTCGGGGCCGTTAGGATCCCGGTAGTCCCTCTGCCGCCTAAAACGCTCTTGTCTTGCGGGTGGCAGCTTCTCCAAAATCCTCTCGACGTTAGAGTTGGCGTATAGCTCATGCATGCCCTTTTCCCGTTGCGCTCCCAGCATCCCTACCAGGGACTGCACTTTGATTGACAGGTCGTCTAATGAGCGATTGTCTGTTGCTGGGGGTAGGCGATCAATATGCCTTATCTCTTGGATTACGTAATCCCATATACGTCCATATCTCTGGTCCAGCGCTGCTAGGGCCGCGGTGTATGGGGTCGTAGAGGTGGCATAGGCTAGCGCTATATTGTGCGCTCGCGGTACTTTCAGGTGCTTCAGTAATATTGCATACTTGTGGCGCTCATCAGCGACATCCACCATCATTGTCTCTAAGCACATCCGGAGCTCCGTGTACTGTGCTCGATTCTCATAGGTGAAGTCTGGAAACGACGGCGTGGCAATGTATGACGCCGTGGATGGCTGATACATCGGCGAGCGTTGGGGGAGAGACCTCCTAGGCGAGTCTCCTCTTGCGCCTCTCTGTGGGCTGGTACCGACAGGGTACCATGGCCCGCTGGTCCAGGTGCTATTCCTCGGGGCTGGTCGTGCGTCGTGCTCACCCGTGAATAGAGTCGGGGGTCTGTAGCGCAGCACCGCGGGGGTATAGCCTGGGCTGTACTGGACCTCCTGGTCCGGTGGAGTACTGTGCTGTCGTCGGGCTTGGTTCTCCTCCTCTCCCTCTTCTTCCTCTATCAGGTCTTCCAGATCCTGTAGTCGTTTATTTAGCTTCTCCGCAGTGTATGCCGCTCCTTCCTTGTAGCTGGGTCTCGCTTGGACCGGTCTGGGAAGGGGGTCTGCGGGGGGTATAGGCTTGGTCTGTTGGTTAAGTTCAGGGTCGCTTGCTCGGTTAGGAGACGCTGCCCTTGACTGTTGTCTCTACGAGTTCCTTGAACCCCTGGCGGAGGGAGAGGGTGTTGCCTTGAGGATCAGCTGCTCCATTAGCTGCGCTTGTAACTTGTCGCGCTCGACTTCGCGCTTGGTGAGATCTGCTTCTCTTTGGGCACCGGCAGCGGCGCGCTGGGCGTCGGCCCGGTCTCTTGCCATATTCTCTTCCGTCTGAAGGCGTCTCATCTCCAGGCGTATGCGCTCTTCTTCGCTCCGTTGCTGTGCTTGGAGTCGATCGCGTTCGCCCTGAAGTCGATCGCGTTCACCCTGAAGTCGATCGCGTTCGGTAGAGGCTGTCAGGCTGACGAGGAACGCCTGTTGTAGCATCCTCTCCGCTTCGCTGGGGGAAGGCGGTTGTGGAGGTGAGCCGCTCCTGGGTGAGCCGCTCCTGGGTGTACTCGTTGGGGAGTCCTGGAGCTCTATTTCCTCGGCGCTCTCCTCCTCTTCTTCCGTGCAGAGTTCTCTCTCTGT
This sequence comes from Notolepis coatsorum, assembly GCF_963971535.1. NCBI lineage: Eukaryota > Metazoa > Chordata > Actinopteri > Aulopiformes > Paralepididae > Notolepis > Notolepis coatsorum. The sequence goes on from NC_140166.1 coordinate 8,483,803, forward strand.
AGGGTTGTCTTCCTCCCGGGGCTGGTCGGGGACTACTTCTTCGGTATTGGCGGGGGGTAAAGGCATGTCAGCTCCCTCCTGGTCCCCACCGTGAGCTTGGTCAGTTACATTAGAACCTACTAGGGCTTCTGTGGTCGGGGAAACCTGGTCGTTAAGGTCAGACATAATTTGACTTTCTACTTTTACCGCGTTTACCGTTTGTCGAAGGCTAGGTAGTTGACTGACAGCGTAATCCTCTAAGTACTGAGGTGGCTGTCGTCTGCGCTGCGGGCGTTCTACGTTAGGAGGACCGTTTCGTGGAGTGTTCATCATAGGCCATTTTAATATTAATAACACTATATTAATATTACACTAGTTACCCTCCGGCTCGAAGGACCAATTGTAACTGAGGGGTACAATTCCCTGACTGTATTGATAAGTATGGTATTATTAAACCACTACCTCTTGTACTTTAACTTCTGGCCATCCAGTACATGATATAGATATGATGAACACTTTCCCACCTGATGAAACGAAGTCCACACAAATGTACAAATCGAATATTTTATATAGCAAAAGGTATATACAACGTTCACTTGACGACATTTATGATTTGAAATGCACTTGTATGGCAAATGAGTATTCGTAGGTAAATCAACATTGAAAGTCCAATCTCTGGTTACGCAGGGAGTAAGTATACAACCCGGTTCTTTAGGGAACTATAGCGATGGTACTTAAATGATTATAGCTGGATACACTAAGGGGGGGGGGGTCCCGCTGGTTGTAAGACAGTAGGAGGGGGGGTTAGAAGAGCCGCTGGCGGTATCCCATCTGGCCGACGATTTCTTGGGAGAATTCAGAGTCCTGAACACGATGCCCACAGAACCTCGGTCCGCAGATGAATACAGCTGGACCCTCTGGTGGACGGTAGCTGCCGGTCCACAACGGAGAGACGTGAGGCGACCTCACTGGTGTAGAGCGCCGTCTCACCTGGACTCCTCTCCGGGGGGTAGTTCCAACACTCAGCAGTGTTGGCCGTTATCCATGGAATAATCAAAGCACCCAAAGCATGTAGATAATCCAAGCCGTGGAAGGCTCGCCGTCGTCCGGGTAAAGTAATCCAATGTACAGGTCCACTCGTCCTGGCCCGGAGCTCCTCGGATGTAAGCACCACAAGTGGTCTGCCCAGCCTGGTTAAGACTCCAGATAACGTCAGGAACGATGGGGGGTGCTGCTCACTTTATAACTCTAACCGAACGATGCACCATACATAATAGACTATTATTAGCTTAATAGAAATACGTCCAACTCGACGGTATAGTGCCAAACTATGACAATTCAACTATTAATCCACACGATATCTCAATGCCTATTCTGAGGCCAAGTAGGCCTTACTGCACCACACGTGCGTCGTGGGTGAGGCTTCGCGTCTGTTACTAGGTTGGAGGGTAAAGAACTAATGGACTAAAAGAAAGTTCTACTTTACTTGCGCCATATATATATGCGCTGTGAACAAATAGTACCATTCGTATTTCGCCAGACGTATTCCTACGCGGAACCGGGCTTGCCCCGACATGTTGGTCGGCACGATTGAACTTGAACCTAGGGGTATGGCTGCTGGCGCCAGGTTCTCGTCCAATGGTAGAATGAAACTATTATGGGCTGTTTAGTAGACTAAAGGGATATTCAGTGCATATTGTACAAGGAATATATAGGGGATATCAAACGATATACAAATACTATTAAATATATATCCATAAATAAATATATATATTCGGTTTAATCTGATCCTTCACAACAACTATGCAGGCCATAAGGTAAGATATATAGAACCTTGTCATAACCAAATGTATCCATGCTGTAATGTAAGCCTATGGTAGCTAATGTTAAGTAAGAAACACATTTAGTTATCTGCATCTTTGGAAATTATAATAACTCTTTGTGTAACAATGTGAAGTCAGCAATTTTGGTATTTTTCCCAGCCATTCCCATATAAAGTCATATTATCTATAAAACAGAATAAAAGCGACAGTTTGTATTTCTTCTGGTTTTTAACACAGGAATTGTAGGTATTGTCAATGGCATGTCTCACTCATTCTCACTCACTCACAAAGAAACACTATTGGCCTGTGTGCCTTCAGAGACCGGATTTAGGGGGCTTTCACACTAGCCATTTGGGGTCGAATCATAGCGCGATCGCACCATAATAGGGTGTGATCGTCCCTGATGAGAATGCTCCCCACGTCCCTGGGGACGCTGATTCGCTCCAAACCTGGACCGCTGGAATAGGTGGTCTCGGGTGCGAACCAGCGTCCCCAACGACGGAGCGGGGGGCGTGGTGTACAAGCTTGTACCAAAACACGGAAGAAGCTTGCTGTATCAAAAAGTGGCTGCTAGTGTGTGAGCGTGTACAGTGTGTGTGTTGTGTGTGTGCTCATGTGTGCTTGTGTGTGGAGAGTTCAGTGTTCAGGGCTCTGATGGCCTGGGGGAAGAAGCTGAGCCTAAGCCGCTCTGTCCTAGTAGCTGGGGTTCGCAGGCGTCTGCCTGACCTGAGCAGCATGAACAGGCTGTTGTTGGGGTGGTGTGGGTCTTTCATTATTCTGCAGGCTCTGGATTTGCACCTCTTGTTGTATAGAACCTGCAGGGGTGGTAGTGCAATACCCGTGGTACGCTCGGCTGAGCACACCACTCTCTGTAGGGCCTTCTTGTCCTGTGCCGTGCTGTTTCCATACCAGGCAGTGATGTTTCCAGTCAAGATGCTCTCTACAGCTCCGGAGTAGAAGGACTGGAGTATCTTCCCAGATACTCTGAACTTCCTTAACTGTCTCAGGTGGTAGAGGCGTTGCTTCGCCTTTTTTACGACTGAGTCTATATGTGTTGTCCATGTCAGATCCTCTGCGATGTGGACCCCCAGGTACTTAAAGCTGCTCACCCTGTCCACGGTAGCCCCGTTAATCCTCAGTGGTGTGTGTGTCTCCTGCTGTCCTCTCCTATAATCCACGATCAGCTCCTTGGTTTTACCAATGTTCAGGAGCAGGCTGTTGTCCTGGCACCAGCGTTCCAGTACCTCAACCTCCTCCCGGTAGGCCTTCTCGTCGTTGTCCGAGATCAGCCCCACCACCACTGTGTCGTCCGCAAACTTCACTATGGAGTTGGTGCTGAACTTGGCCACACAGTCATGTGTGTATAGTGAGTACAGCAGGGGGCTCAGAACACAGCCCTGGGGGGACCCGATGCTCAGGGTGATGGTGTTGGAGGTCTGACCCCCCACCCTGACCGCTTGGGGCCTTTCACTCAGAAAGTCCAGTATCCAGGCGCTCAGAGCGGAGCTCAGACCTAGCTCGATCAGCTTGTCCACCAGTCTGGTGGGGACTATGGTGTTGAACGCTGAGCTGTAGTCAATGAACAACAGTCTCACATAGCCCCCCTTCTGACGGTCCAGGTGAGAGAGGGTGCTGTGCAGTACTTGGGAGACCGCATCGTCAGTGGACCTGTTTGGCCTGTATGCAAATTGCATAGGGTCCATATCACTGGGGAGGGAGGCACAAATGTGATCCTTGACCAGCCTCTCGAAACATTTCATGGCCACAGAGGTGAGTGCCACCGGTCTGTAGTCATTGAGACCTGCTGGGGAGGGTTTCTTTGGTACCGGGATAATGGTGGACATCTTGAAGCAGGCAGGGACCACTGACTCCTTCAGGGATCGATTAAATATGGTGGTGAACACAGGGGCTAGCTGGTTAGCACAGGACTTAAGTATGCGTCCTGTTATTCCATCCGGGCCAGCCGCCTTTCTGGTGTTCACCTGCATAAATGCTCTTCTCACACTATACCGTCAATGAGAGAGCGTCCCCGCCCCCCGCGGATGCCCCCCCCCCCCTCCACAACAGCCGGCGCGCCAGTGACGTCACTAGCCGTTGAGCTAGCAGCGCCACTGTTTGCACCAAACCGCTCGTAGAAGGTGTTGAGCTGGTCCGCGAGGGAGGCGTCGTCGCTCCCCAATGATGGGGCGCTGACTTTGTAGTCAGTTATCGTCGTCAGTCCCTGCCATAAGCCTCTTGTGTCATTCTGTGCCATTTGTGCCTCCATCTTGTCAGCATACGTCCTCTTAGCAAGTTTAACAGCCTTGTGCAGAGTGTAGACTGTTGTCTTGTACTCTTCCATGTTTCCTGACTCTCTGCCAAGGTTATAAGCAGTGGTGCGAGAGTTCAGAGCTGCTCTGATAGTACTGTCCACCCATGGTTTCTGGTTCTGGAACACCCTCGCCTTCTTTGTGGGGACAATACTGTCAGCGAGTGTTGTTATGAAGCTCACAACGGTGTCTGTGAACTCGCTGACGTCACTGGTGCTTCCCTCGAACATTCCCCAGTCGACGTCATCGAGTGCGTCCTGAAGCATGGCCTATGATTGGTCGGTCCATCTTTTTACCTCACGTGACACGACGGCGTCACGTGATCTTTGTTTGTATGCCGGCACTAGGGTAATGGCGGCATGATCCGACGTGTTCGTCGCTCCCGCTAATCGTGGAGCCGGTACAGCCTTGTATCCGGCTCTGAACGGGGTGTAGCAGTGATCGAGTGTATTTCCTCCCCTTGTGGAGCAGACGATGTGTTGAAAGAAAGACGGCATGACTTTTTTCAAATTCGCCTGATTGAAATCCCCGGCTACAATCTGTCTGGATGTTTGATCTGATGTGTATTTAGATGATCGTGTAGCTCCGCCAGCGCCCTGACGACGTTCGCTTGGGGAGGGATGTATACCGCAGTCATGATTACTGCAGTGAATTCGCGTGGAAGATGGAAGGGGCGACATTGGATCGAGAGGTGTTCCATGTGGGGGAGCATGAACGGGAGAGTATCTGTACCTCCTTAGGGCTAGTCCAGCCGTTGTTGGTCATAAGACAGACACCCCCGCCGATGCTCTTCCCGGAGGCCTCTGTACGGTCTGCTCTGAAGACGGTAAAGGAGTCGGAGGGAGAGATGCTGTGGTCCGGAGTCGCTGGTTTCAACCAGGTCTCCGTGAAACACAGGATATTGCAGTCCTTCATCTCTCGCTGGAATCGGACCCGTGCTCGTAAATCATCCATCTTACTCTCTAGCGAACGTGCATTCGCCAGGAAGATAGATGGAATAGCCGGACGGTAAGCAGATCTTCTTAGTCTTAATCTGATCCCTCTCCTCTTCCCTCTGTGTTTCTTCTTTGTCCTGCCGCCTTTGTCTCCCTCGTTGTCTTTGTCCCGCCTGATCTCCGTTGGCCAGTCTTGGCATGATAAAGTGTCTCTAAACTCTTCTTTGAGTCCGGAGTTTAGGTCAATAAATGATTGGCGGTCGTATGACGTCCCCGCCAGTGATGTTTCGATAAAAAGAGTAGTAAAAACAAACATAATAACAAAAAATTTGCACATTCGTTGCTGAGCAAAACCCACGGCGACTGACTCGAGTCACGCCAAGATAACTTCATATTTATTGGTTATTCGTTTCTTTATATCGGGCATTCAGTTTCCATCACCGTATGTATGTTCAACTGCTCGTGTTGACGTTCCAGAGTGACATCATCGCCTACGGCAGCTTACACGCTCAAAACGCAAACCGGAAACAAAAACCGGAGCGAACCAGACTGCAGTGTGTACACAAACCAGGGGGGGAGAGGGAGGGGGGGGAGTTCGCACTGGAGTTCGCACTCAGGACGGAGCGAGGACGGAGCGGAGTCTGTCTGTCTGTCTGTCTGTCTGTCTGTCTGTCTGTCTGTCTGTCTGTCTGTCTGTCTGTCTGTCTGTCTGTCTGTCTGTCTGTCTGTCTGTCTGTCTGTCTGTCTGTCTGTCTGTGTGTCTGTCTGTCTGTCTCATTTGTTTACTGTAATAATACCAAGATAGACAACTAATCTGACAATGATATATGATTTATTATTCTCCTTGTAGTGGCTTTAAGATACAGGAAGATAAGATAATATATTATTTTATTGATCCCCTCGGGATTCGGGTGTCATAGCGGGTGGGGTGGGGGGGGGGGGGGGATATAGGTATGGACAGGGTAATAATAGAAAAATTATCAAATAAAATGTTTATATAAAAATATAATAAAAATGAACAGTGTAAAGAATAAAATGAACTCTGAATATATAAATATGAGAACAAATGAGCAGTCTAAACAAAGGTGAAGATGAGGGTCTGTTTGCGTTCTAATATATGTTGCAAGAATAGGGTGTTGTGAAGGGCCAGATTAAACCGAATATATATATTTATTTATATATATATATTTAATTGTATTTGTATATTCTCTAATATTCCCTGATATCCCTTGTATATTCCTTGTACAATATGCATTGAATATCCATTCTAGCCTACTGAACATCCCATAATAGTCTCCATTCTACTATTGGTCGAGACCTTGGTGCCAGGCTGCCATACCCCTCAGACCCAGTTCAAACGTACCGCTCCACATGTACGAACAAGTCCTAGTTCCGCGTAGGAATCTGGCTACCGCACCACTAATGGGACTATTTGTTCATAGTGCGTATATATACTGCGCTACTAAAGTAGGACTTCCTTTTCAGTCCAGTTTCTTACCCTCCAATAGAGTCACAGACGTAAAGCCTCCCCGCGACGCCACGTGTGGGAGTAAGGCCAAGTTCGCCTACCATCGGTATTGAGACATCGTGTATATTAATATTTGAATAGTCATATTTGGCACTATATCGTCGAGTTGGACGTAGTCTATTAAGCTAATAATAGTCTGTTAATATATAGTGCTTCGTGCGGTGAGAATACTACCGTAGTCAGTACCCCATCGTTTCGAGCAGAGAACTGGCTGCTTACCCAGGGTGGTTGACCCCATGTGAAGCTGCACCCGAGGAGCCCCAGAGCCGACGAGCGAGTGGACCTGTATACCGGATTATTCTACCGACGACAACCCGCCTTCCCAGGCACGGATTATGCTTTGTATACTTTGATTATTCCATGGATAAAGACCCCCGACACTGCCGTGTGTTGGAACCCCCCCCCCCTGGAGAGGACGCAAGGTGAGGAGACGCTCTGCAAGACGAGGTCGCTTCACGTCTCTCCCCCGTGGACCGGAGAGAGCCGGCCCACAAAGAGTCCACCTGCTTTCATCTGTGGTCCAAGGATCGCCGGCGCATTGAACGGCACTACAGTGGGTTCACCTGGGATACCCTTGGCCGGACGAGGCAGCCGGATTCTACCCCCCCCCCCCTCCTACTCCTGTCGGCTTACAAGCGACCGGATTAACCCCCTCTAGTGTATCTAGTATATAATCATTAAAGTATCATTGCTGTTATTCCTTAAATATTCCAGGTCGTATATTTACCACCTGCGCCTTCAGAGATTGGACATTCTCTATTGATATACCGACGAATACTCTTTGCCATAAAAGTGCATACTCTTTCAATTCATAAATGTAATTAAGTGATTAAGTGCTTGTTCTACACACCATCGCTGTGTAGAAATAAAGACCTGTTTCGACTTCGTACATTTGTGTTGGATCCGTTTCATCTACGTGAGAGTGTTTATGATAATATATTTATGCCGTGTACTGGGTGGCCGAATATTAAGTACAAAGGTAGTGGTAGTAAGTATCATATCTAGTAATACAGTCAGGGAATTGTACCCCTCAGTTACATAGGGAATACACTTTAATTGGATTTGGTTGTGAGAAGTCTAACTGGAGCCGCTTGTTCACGTCTGCGGCACGTAGACTCATCCTCTCCAGGAGCACCGCTACGGCCATCAGACAGAGGGAGCGCCATCCTCTCTGTGGTGTGAGAGCTTGGCCCCATTGAGTCACTCATACATTCCTCAACATCTGTTCGAATATGAGATGTTTAATTTCCACGCCGACCCTGCTCTAATCACCCCCCCTCCCCCCTTTCCACACATCACTCATAGCCCTGATGACCCGCCTCCCTCTGCTTGTCCAAATTTGTCTTTATTTTTTTATAGGAGCAAACAGCAAGTGGAAGACGTGGGAGGAATGTGAGCCAGAGACACAGAGAGACATGCATCCACAGACTCACGCTGCGTCTCTCTCTAACACACACACACACTGTTCACACTGTACACACACACACACACACACACACACACACACACACACACACACACACACACACACACACACACACACACACACACACACACACACACACACACACACACACACACACACACACACACACACACACACACACACACACACACACACACACACACACACACTAAATCAGACAAATACACATACACACTGTGGCAGATATCATCCCCCGTTCCATGGCTACGTGGAGGAAGGGAGATACTACTGCCACGGGCAGGGGAGAGGCAGGGGAGAGTCAATTAGGGAGCTGATTAGGACTGATAGAACACACCTGTGCACCACGTGATCACACACATCCCACACACACACACCAGACACACATAACATAAAACCCTAGGACAGACAGAGTAGAGTTGAGTGGAGGTGAGGAAGGAGCAGAGTGCAGAGAGAGTGTTATACAGAGTTTGTGAGGTGAGAGGTAGTTGGAAGGAGAGGTGAAAGCGAGAAGGTGTTCGTGGTACTGGACCCTAGACTGGCTGAGATACCCCCGTGTGACACACACACACACACACACACACACATACACACACACACACACACGCATAGACAGACCCACCTACACACACACACACACACAGATCAACACACACACACACACAACACACACAGACCCCCCCTCACACGCACACACATACCGACACACACCGACACACAGACCCACACACACACACACACACACACACACACACACACACACACACACACACACACACACACACACACACACACACACACACACACACACACACTCACTGACACACACACACACACACACACACACACACACACACACACACACACACACACACACACGCGCACACACACACACTCACACACACACACTCAACGAATGCTCACTCATATTTAAACACTATTGTAAATGCTGCCTATGCAGATTACAGGGTGACATACTTTAAAGTCTTCTCTCTTGTCGTTCTAAAAGAAGACCTTTTAAAGGAAGCATCTTTGCTTGGAGAAAACCAGGCCCTGGTCTGAGTGCACTGGAAGAATGAAGATGTCGTGAGAAAAGCATGCAAGAATTCAGCCATAAGTAATGTAGGATCTGAGAACACATGCACACGCACACACACGCACACATTATACACACACACACACAGTGTGAGAGCCACCACCCACTGTCAGTTAAGCGGGGATACACCCATGCCTGTCCACACCTGCTCTGTGATGTCATCAATCCCCTCCTTAGTCTTGAGATATGATGTCATTATTCGGCGGCCTGTCCTGTGATGTGTAGCAGGTAGGTGTGAGGTCACTCCTGTGTTTCTCCACAGGGACATCAATCACCTTAACGAGTTTGCTGTCACTTAATTCAGAGGGGTGAGAATTTTCATAATGTATCTTTTTTTCTTTTTTGTAACTAAACACCTGGTTACTCTGCTGCCCTCTAGTGGTTGGTCTTTTCCGCCCGCGGCACACTGTCAGAACACCTCTTTTTTTTTTTTTTTTACCTCTTCAGACTTTTATAGTACTTCCAGAGAGGTACTCTGACATCACAGATCGGTGTGAGGCAGAGTGCGGAGTGGTGAGAATATAAACCACTAGAGGGAAGCAAAGCGATCATGTTTCAGAGGCCACTCTGGAGCGCTTGGAATGCTTTCCGATGTTAATGGGGACGTAGGGAGGAGATAAACAAGACAGTGTTTGGGTTAATGGAGTTGGGCCACCCCCCCCCCGGCAGCAGGCAACAAGGTGAGACGGATCAGAAATCAGAAATCAATTTAAATGCTTCATAGAAACACGTTGTTTAAAGGGTCAGTTCACAATTCTGGACCCCTAAACCCTATTTCCTACTGAATTACTTCTCAGCACAATCCATGCTCTTCTTCATACTGGATACCTGCAGCTCTGGCTAGTTGACCACAACCCTAATATAATTTCATCTACTTTGGGTGCCCCCTTGTATGTATCCCACCGATCGGGCCCCTCTGAGCGGCCATGTTGGACCGTAATACCTGCTTGTCAACGCCATGTATGTATCCCACCGATCGGGCCCCTCAGAGCGGCCATGTTGGACCGTAATACCTGCTTGTCAACACCATGTATGTATCCCACCGATCGGGCCCCTCAGAGCGGCCATGTTGGACCGTAATACCTGCTTGTCAACACCATGTATGTATCCCACCGATCGGGCCCCTCTGAGCGGCCATGTTGGACCGTAATACCTGCTTGTCAACACCATGTACGTATCCCACCGATCGGGCCCCTCTGAGCGGCCATGTTGGACCGTAATACCTGCTTGTCAACACCATGTATGTATCCCACCGATCGGGCCCCTCAGAGCGGCCATGTTGGACCGTAATACCTGCTTGTCAACACCATGTATGTATCCCACCGATCGGGCCCCTCAGAGCGGCCATGTTGGACCGTAATACCTGCTTGTCAACACCATGTATGTATCCCACCGATCGGGCCCCTCTGAGCGGCCATGTTGGACCGTAATACCTGCTTGTCAGCGCCATGTAGGCCTGCAGCTCAGGATATTGGAAGCAATTAGCTTCACCTGGCACCTTTTAGGAGTGCCGGGGTCACCGGCGCCCCATTCATCTGGTGGACCCCATCAAATGCAAAATTTAACAGCGCTAACGGTGACTTGTTAGCGAACAAGAGGCCGCCGTAATTAGCCGTGACATCTGCTGACAGGGAGGGCACGCGGGCCTGGCCTCTGCTAAAATGCTAGAGAGGAACAGAGGGAGAGAGAGAGAGAGAGAGAGAGAGAGAGAGAGAGAGAGAGAGAGAGAGAGAGAGAGAGAGAGAGAGAGAGAGAGAGAGAGAGAGAGAGAGAGAGAGAGAGAGATCTAATAGATAGTTGTTTTCCACAGCTCTCTCTCTCAGATGGATAGCAGTGGCCTGAGGGTCCTTGCTGCCAATCAGGAAAACTTCCCCCGCGAAACGAGTTGCATCGTAAACAGATGCTCTTAATGTGTTTTGAATGAATTTGTCGTTTGTGTCACAAACAGCCTCAAAAGGGGCGTTAGTGACCCAACCGCTTAGAAGAACCTGAGGATTCCAGAGGCAGTGGGAATCGTTTCCACAAAGTCCAACGGGAGAGAAGGACCTGAAATGCAGAAACTTTACGATTCTTTCAAATGCCTCACGACAAAACAGTCAAAACGGGGATAAAGGGAATTATCAATTATGCATTTGAACTTTGCCCTTCCGACTGTTTTAACAGTCAACTAAAAGAGACAATTCAAGTAGGTGGACGCAACACAGCTCTGAACACGCGTGTGGGGAGGTGGCACGTGCTAATGATCCTCCCAGAGGGGGAAACACAGCAGATCGCCACGCGGCAGATCGGTTCCTCTCTCTCTCTGTTCTGTCTCCGACGGTCTCTCCTGCCTGATCACACGGCCGTCTCTCTCCGCGGGCAGACTGTCGGGTGGCACACGCTGTAGAAAGTGACGTGTTCAGTGTAAGTGGTTTGATCTTCTGTTCTGTCTCTGATCAAGCTTGTATGTTAAAGGGGTATTAAACCACTTTTAAAAGCCACCTGTGTGGACTGTTGGACAGAAGGGTGGAGTGCTGCACCACCAGCAGAGTGTAAACCCAGCAGAAGGGTGGAGTGCTGCACCACCAGCAGAGTGTAAACCCAGCAGAAGGGTGGAGTGCTGCACCACCAGCAGAGTGTAAACCCAGCAGAAGGGTGGAGTGCTGCACCACCAGCAGAGTGTAAACCCAGCAGAAGGGTGGAGTGCTGCACCACCAGCAGAGTGTAAACCCAGCAGAAGGGTGGAGTGCTGCACCACCAGCAGAGTGTAAACCCAGCAGAAGGGTGGAGTGCTGCACCAACAGCAGAGTGTAAACCCAGCAGAAGGGTGGAGTGCTGCACCACCAGCAGAGTGTAAACCCAGCAGAAGGGTGGAGTGCTGCACCACCAGCAGAGTGTAAACCCAGCAGAAGGGTGGAGTGCTGCACCACCAGCAGAGTGTAAACCCAGCAGAAGGGTGGAGTGCTGCACCACCAGCAGAGTGTAAACCCAGCAGAAGGGTGGAGTGCTGCACCACCAGCAGAGTGTAAACCCAGCAGAAGGGTGGAGTGCTGCACCACCAGCAGAGTGTAAACCCAGCAGAAGGGTGGAGTGCTGCACCACCAGCAGAGTGTAAACCCAGCAGAAGGTTGGAGTGCTGCACCAACAGCAGAGTGTAAACCCAGCAGAAGGGTGGAGTGCTGCACCACCAGCAGAGTGTAAACCCAGCAGAAGGGTGGAGTGCTGCACCACCAGCAGAGTGTAAACCCAGCAGAAGGTTGGAGTGCTGCACCACCAGCAGAGTGTAAACCCAGCAGAAGGGTGGAGTGCTGCACCACCAGCAGAGTGTAAACCCAGCAGAAGGGTGGAGTGCTGCACCACCAGCAGAGTGTAAACCCAGCAGAAGGGTGGAGTGCTGCACCACCAGCAGAGTGTAAACCCAGCAGAAGGGTGGAGTGCTGCACCACCAGCAGAGTGTAAACCCAGCAGAAGGGTGGAGTGCTGCACCACCAGCAGAGTGTAAACCCAGCAGAAGGGTGGAGTGCTGCACCTACAGCCGAGTGTAAACCCAGCAGAAGGGTGGAGTGCTGCACCACCAGCAGAGTGTAAACCCAGCAGAAGGGTGGAGTGCTGCACCACCAGCAGAGTGTAAACCCAGCAGAAGGGTGGAGTGCTGCACCACCAGCAGAGTGTAAACCCAGCAGAAGGGTGGAGTGCTGCACCACCAGCAGAGTGTAAACCCAGCAGAGTGTAAACCCAGCAGAGTGTAAACCCAGCAGAGTGTAAACCCAGCAGAGTGTAAAGCGTAAATGGATAAGTTAGTTGACATTGCCATGAATTCTTTCAACCTTTATTTTTACATAAAATCATTAATAATCATCATTAATAATCATCAACAATCATTAATCAATACACAAGGAAGAGAAAATTAAAGAAATATGTATACTATACTAAGTCCAACACATTCAACACAATTTAAAAACAGATGGTGGTGACCTGCTCTACATCAATCCATGGACACTAGTCCCCTGTAGGGCGTTCCATGATTCAGGAGCACAGAAGCCAATAGCAGATATGCTAAGTTCAGTACTAGGCACTTTAAGTGTAAGGCAGTCATGTGTTTGTGTACCAGAGGGTCTACAGGTCCATTCCAATAATGAAGTCATGTACTTTGCACAATCTACAATACATGGCTTAAAAAAAATAAAAAAATAACCTTACTGTCATGCACTTATGACAGTAAGTGTCTAATAATAAACTAACCTACACTGTAGCACTCAACACTTTGATGAACATTGTTACTCAGCTGATAGAGTTGTACCCTTCTTGCTGTCTTGTCGTACAGAACTTGTAAGTCGCTTTGGATAAAAGCGTCAGCTAAATGACTAAATGTAAATGTAAATGTAAGTAGAAATACTCAGATAAGGTATACTATCTTCCCGAGCCCCAAGATGGCGATTTAAATCGATGATGCTTAATAACAAGGAATTCATTACACAACTCAAAGAAGCTCTTATAGTATTCCTACGGGAGAATGCAAACTCGGTGCAAGACCCCAGAATAATATGGATGTCGGTAAAGGGAATGATCAAGGATTTCACTGATAGCTTTTCCTCCAAAATGCGCAAGAATCAATGCACAAAACTGTCTGAACTGGAAACGCTTTACTCAACGTTATTTAATTCTTTAAAATACAACAACTCAACTCGACTAGAAAATCAAGTTAACGTACTAAAAAAAGAGATCAAGGCCATATACAGACAACAATCGGAAATACAAATACGCAGCACAAGACAACAGCAGTACTCCCAAGGTTCTAAACCTAGTCACCTATTAGCCATGCAATTAAGAATTAATGCAAAATTTGCAGATATAACTACCATTAGAGCACAACAAGTACTTGAAACAGACCCTGAAAAAATAAACGATACATTCAAAGAATTCTACTCCGACTTATATAAATCAGAAACGACCTTCGATCAAGACAAAATGGACACATATCTTAATCAAATTATTCTCCCTAAACTTTCAGAGGATGACGCTAAACAGTTAGAAACACCGATCACACTAGAGGAACTCAAGAAGGCCATATCCGAAATGCAAAGTGGTAAGGCTCCTGGAAGAGACGGTATCCCACCAGAAATGTACCTTTCTTGTTGGGACATAATTGGACCCTTATTACTAAATATGATCTTATACTCAGTCAAGGAGGGGAACTTCCATAAAAACGACAATATTGCACTCATAACAGTCCTTCTCAAAAAAGACAAAGACCCCACCGAGTGCGGTAGTTACAGACCCTTAAGCCTCCTCGGAACCGATATCAAACTGTACTCTAAGGTATTAGCCATCAGATTACAAAAGCATATGACGTCTTTAGTTCATCCGGACCAAACTGGCTTCATAAGAGGCCGCCTGATCACTGATAACATAAGACGAATACTGCACGTACTAGATGCCGACAAGGATGACACCATACCTAAGGCGATGCTGTCCCTGGATGCAATGAAAGCTTTTGACAGGCTGGAATGGTCGTATCTATGGGCAGTATTAGAAAGGATGGGGTTAGGAAAAGGATTCATTGATATGATTAAAGTGTTATACAAAGACCCATCGGCCATGATTACAACAGGTACAATCATCTCCAAAATCTTTCCGGTATCACGCTTAGCCAGACAGGGTTGCCCTCTTAGTCCCGGACTATTCGATCTATCATTAGAGCCTTTAGCACAATATATAAGACAATCCCAATCCATAGAACCAATCGTAATCAAGGGCACACAACATAAAATTTGTTTATATGCGGGCGACGTAATACTGTTCATGCAAAACCCCAACACCACATTGCCTCATCTGCTCAAGTTGATTGAGAACTTTGGTGATTTATCGGGATTTAAGATAAATTGGCCGAAGTCGGCTTTCCTTCCACTTAACACCCCTGCAAAAAAAGATATAACCCTCCCAGGAGAGATACCTATGGTAAAACATTTTAGATGCTTGGGAGTGGAAATATTCCCCACCATAAGACAAACGGTGAAGCACAATTACACAAAAATCCAAAACAAAATCAAAGACGACCTTGATAGGTGGGCAAAACTTAAAAACTCAGTACAGGCACGGATATCAATAGTTAAGATGGACGTACTACCTAGAATCAACTTCTTCAGTTCAATGCTACCGTTACCCCCTCCAGAGGGTTACTGGAAAAGATTACACTCCTCCACATACAAATTTATTTGGAATAACAAACCACCATGTATAAAAAGATCCACCGCACAGAGAAATAAAGCAGACGGTGGCATGGCATTTCCAGATTTTTTCCATTATTTTAAGGCGAACACATTAAGACCATTGACAACATGGTTTGATCCCCAAGCATTAGTATCCTGGAGAAAATTAGAAGAAAACATAGTAGCCCCACATAGACTGAAGGACATAGCATACACTAAACTACCAATCAAGCACTGTGAACGGAAATTTGGCCCCATAATTACTCATGCGATCCGGATATGGCGTGAAACACAAAAAAAATATCCTAACCCACATAAATGGCACAATCATACTCCCTTATTCAACAACAATGCACTCTTAATTGAAAAACGACCTATAAGATTCCCTATATGGGAAGAGCAAGGCATACACTCATTAGGGGATGTTTTTAACAAACAGGGTTTTTGTAGTTATGGAGAAATAGGCAAAAAATGTAATCTCACCAAGTCCACATGGCTTTTTTACATACAGTTACGGCTATGTTTGAAGTCTCACGGTGTTCCATTAGACATACCAATTGAACACCACAGATACCACAAATTCTTCTATGAAAGAGAGACATCGAGAGGTTTTGTTTCAGATTTTTATCATCAATTACTAACGTCCTCGTATGAAACCCTCCAACTAGACTCTGTCTGGAGGAGGGATATACCAGACCTGGAAAGTGACTTTGATTGGCAAGGAGCCTGGGCAAATGTCCAACTTACATAAAGGAACCCGGACCATCAACAAATCAATCTTAACTATATTCACAGGACATACTTGACTCCTATAAGACTGAACAGAATGGGTCTTAAACAAGACTCCAAATGCTCCCAATGTACAAATGGGGACGAAGGGACATTTATGCACATGTATTGGGACTGCCCACCAGTTAAGATATTCTGGAAAGATGTGACCCAACAATTATCAAAACTCGTATCTTGGAATATACCTGTACACCCCTCTGTATTACTATTGAATGATGTTTTTGAGTTTGCAGTACATCCACAGCTAAAGAGATTGGTTTTATCGGGTATCACAGTAGCTAAAAAGCTGATAGCATCACGCTGGTTTCAACCAGAAAAAATGTGCCGGAAAGTTTGGTTTCTTACATATCTTGATGTGATTTATCAAGAAATATCTACAGCAAGAATTCTGGGTCTCAATGAATCCAAAATGACAATGTGGTTAGAAGTGGTGGAGAGAATAAAAGCTAGCTTATAATGGTAGTGTCTGGTTAGGAGCGAGGGATAATGGAGGTACTATCCAAAGAGGGGTCCGGGAGGGGGGGGTTCGAGCTGGAGCATATGTGTGTAGGTTTTTAGATAACAGGTATTAGGGGTATATCCTGTATAAGACATTGGTATAAATGGTAATTTCGTTGGATATACACTGTGTATTAATGCTTGTGTATCTTATCGTGTGTTGTCATGTTTGTTTATATGTGTGTTTAAAAAAAAAAAAAAAACTCAGATAAATGAGTACTCTAAAAGTAATTCTAAAAGTAGAGAAGTATTTGCTATTGAATGTACTTAAGTATCTAAAGTAAAAGTACACATTCTACGTGTCTATGTCTGTGTATCCATTGACCTCTATAGGTTATGTTAAAGTGGTACGTGGTCCAGTTATGCTGCTCTGATTAAAGGTTATG
This sequence comes from Notolepis coatsorum, assembly GCF_963971535.1. Taxonomy (NCBI): domain Eukaryota; kingdom Metazoa; phylum Chordata; class Actinopteri; order Aulopiformes; family Paralepididae; genus Notolepis; species Notolepis coatsorum. The sequence goes on from NC_140166.1 coordinate 8,500,778, forward strand.
TTAACACTTTGAATGCCCAGCAGGGGGCGCACATTTAGTGCTTGAATGCCCACATCCACTCCAATGTTAACGTTAATATCGCCTAATCTATGTTTTAAATTATGTGTCTAATCTGCCCGTCGCATTATCAATGACCCATTTTCAGTCAACATTGTCGAAGCAGATTGTTTTTTTATGGGTTCATTTCCGTTTGATAGCATTTTGAAAAGCACTAGTTTTCACGGAAAAAAAAAACACATTCTATGATAATCGCTCTTTACTGGAATATTCAAGAACGTTGTCATTTTGCGGCCTATTTATGAATAGTTTTTAAATAAACGCTAGATTATCGATAGTATATGTGTACGTGTGCACGCTAGTGCCGCGCGCTGAAAATCGATTCTCTCAGTTCCTGATCACTCTTAGTGTCAAACAGCCATATCACATAATCACATAAAAGCTTATATCTCCGTGGAAACGAGTCTGATTATCCTAAGACTGGTAACATAGATTCCTTACCTGAGATCAGATGGTATCCAAATGGATTATTCCAATTCCTGATCGCCATTCGAAAAAATCGATACTTTTATTGATCCCACGAGTATACTGTAAAAACACATAATCCCCGCTGCTCTGAGGCTCTAGAGTGGAGCTGATCGACCCCGGCTGCGTGAGTGAGAAGTAAAATGTGGAGTCCGGGTTTTTTTTTCTCATTAATTTTCTCTGAGTCCAATCCAAAAGGGTGAATTACCATCTTGGAGACGACAGGAGGCGCTTTTTTCACATCTGAGCGCCTGGAGTGGCTGAATTTCCAACGGTAGACTCGGTTGATGAAATATGATTTCAGATCGCTAATAAAAGAATAACTAGAAAATACGAGAATTCTCGTGAGTGGGCATTCAACTCGCGGGGGGTAAACCCGAGGAAACTTGGGTTGGGCAATCAAAGTGTTAAAGCGGTATGTGGTCCAGTTATGCTGCTCTGATTAAAGGTTATGTTAAAGTAGTATGTGGTCCAGTATTACGCTACCATTGATTAGCATAAAATACCAAGTTGTCTGGTATCAATGGAACATAATATGAAACGGTAGCCAAAAGTAACAAAAAGGTTTTTAATTATAATTACCCTCCGGTTTGAGGGTGCAGGAATAACATCAATCAATCAATCAAATGTATTTGTATAGCACTTTTAAACATGACACTTGTCAACCAAAGTGCTTTACAGTGGGTCGCGTAGCAAACAAAAAAAGAAAGTACTCCTGAAGTATAAATAAACAGAAAATAAACAACCAACAGACAAACAAAGAAAGTTGAAACAGAACAACACGTCAAACAAACAAGGCAAGAGTCATAGTGAGTCAGGGAAGGCTAAGGAATATAGGTGAGTTTTGAGTTTAGATTTAGTTAGGAGACCCTTATCAGCAGATCTAAGGGCCCTGACGTTGGTATAGGGGGTGGGGAGGTCTGTTAGGTAAAAGGGGGCCTTACCATTAAGAGCTTTGTAGACGAATAGGAGAACCTTGAATTCTATCCTGTGTAGCATAAAAGGATAACAAACAAACAAATGACAGGACTGTGCAGACAGGATCAGCCAGCAGGGGAGAACAAAACAGATATCCACAAGGGGATGATGAGAACAAGAAACACCTGGGCCGATTACAAATGGACACAGCTGGGAGGAAAACAACAAAGAACTACAGGAAGCCAAGACAAGGAACTACAACTAAGGCACAGGACAGGGAACACAATACAAAACACTGGAGAACACAGATCAAGATTACATGAACACAAGATACAGTACATGGAACAGACGACCAACCTACTAACAGGGATACATATACCACACATAACATCCAGTTATTCTGCTCTGATTATGTCCTCTTCAAGTTGACAGGCTTCAAATGTGAAAGTATATAATCTTCATACATTTTTTATTTTGTATATTATGTTTTCAAAGCAAAATCCTTTTCTTCAAAGTAACTAGTAACTGATGGGTTCAGATAAATGTAGTGGAGTAAGTACAATATACAAAAGTACAATATTTCCCTTGAAATGTAGTGGAGTAAAAGTATAAAGTTCCCTAAAATGAAAATACTCACATAAAGTACAAGTAGCTCGAATTTGTACTTAAGTACAAATACTTAGTTACTTTCCACCACTGGTCATAGATGTGAAATTATGCATTTTGGGGGCGCTGCAGCTGGTGTTGCCTGCAGGGGGCGCTACAGCTGGTGTTGCCTGCAGGATGTGGGCCGGGATCACAGAACACGGGTCTGTCAAACTGGGTGTTGCACATCAAATATGAACGAAGATTCAACGTGTCGCCTATTTCTCAGATAAAATGTTTTCAGGAACATATTTTTGTGGATTGTTTAGGTCCACTAAAGAATGTCCTGCTTGAAACACAGAGACACAAGTGAAGGACCACCCACTGTCAACACCCAGCATCCACTTTAAGCCAATTCCCACTGTCAAGACTTTTGGTTTATTTAATATAAGGATCAGATATGTAAAGGGGTCTAAATGAGTTAACAGCTGTTTGTGATTGTGACTTGAGCATGCGCAGTTCACGCAGCTGCCTTTCAAATGGTGGCTGGCTGTCATTCTCACTATAGCACTGACAGGATCACATCGCCCATTGGTAAGTGGACTTTATTAAGGGATTGCAATGTTAACTTGGCTATGTCACATATGTACAATGTAATGTATCACGTTGGCTGCTGGCTGCTAATGCAGCCTGCGGATAATATTTGCATAGTGCACGGTGTTAGTGATGCTGGCTGAATGAATGAACGTTGTGTCTGAATGTTTGCCGCTAGCTTGTGGCTAGGCTAACGCTCCTTGCCGAAGGTGCAAAGCTGAGCTAGTGTCTTGGTGGCTTTCCCGGTTTGTCACGGTGAGATTCATGTGGGGAACTTTGGTGTGTGTGTGTGTGCTTTGATGAATGAGCACTGCTATCTTGTCCGCTCAGTGTGTGGGTTGCGCTCAGTGGCTCACGTTACGGAGGAGGAAGTAAACATTGCCATGCATTCTGGGAAATGGAGTCATTCTAGTTCTCCCTCCTTTCACCCACAATTAAAGGGGACATGACATGCTGGTTTGATAAAGTGTATAGTGTAATGTATATTTATAAATAATATAAATATAATTATATATATATAATATAATATATATAAAATGTGTATGTATATTTGATAGTGGTATTGATATATTAATATGTATATTGATATTAATATGAATTGATTGATTGATTTGGTATTGATATTAATATATATTGTATATTAATATTATGATTAATGTGTATGCACTGCATTTGTTCTGTTTCACAGGTTTTTGACCTATGGTAAGCCTGTGGTCAACTGTGGGAATTATAAAGGTTGTATTGTAGAGAAAACATCTCAACTAGTTTGTTTAAATAAACAAACTCTAATGACTAACCATTGAGTCATCCATTGTGTGGTGCCTGTCAGCCCTTTCGGAGGGATTCAAATAGAACATTCTTGAAAGATCCGAACAGTCAAAAACCACGTGACGCAGTCAACCAAGTGACGCAGTCAAAACCAAGTGACGCAGTCAACCAAGTGACGCAGTCAAAAAACCAATGGTTCAGTTATAAACCAGGAAAGGTTATAAAAGTCATAAAACAATGTGACAACCAAACCACTGGTCCAACCAAGAAACCATTGGTACAGTCATAAAACAATGTGACAACCAAGTTATTATTTCAACAAATAAACCATTGGTTCATCATAAACCAAGGCCGGATGACCTTGAAGCAAGGACCAAAATAACTAATTAAAGAGACTGCTTAACCCATCTGACTGTTAGCTAACAGCCCATCCATACTGCCCCCTGTACATCTGCTAAACCTGCTAGCCGAAGACAAAGAGCTAAAGCCAATAAAAGGGAACAGTCAGAAAACGAGACTATTAAGCCCAGTTGGGAGAAAAGCTCATAAGTCAATAACGGTCGAAGAAGGAAAAGTTAGCAAGATGGCAGCGACAGAGGAGGAGCTGGAGAAGCTGAAGCAGAGGCGTTCAGCAGCCCAGACCGCTTTTGCCAGAAGAGCCAACCATCTCACCTCCAGGGCTCACGCACTAAATGAAAGTGAACTGAGAGGTGCATGGTCGAACTTCAAAATGGAGCATGCCAGAGTCTCAGATGCTGGTTCTGATTATGGCACGGCCCTGAGAGAAGCGGACGGTGAAGAGACCACAAAGAAGGCGGTGCAAGTCGACGAGAAAATGGCGGAGTGCGACCGTACGTTTGATGGAATTAACGACATCGTCGTAAAGAGCTTCTGGACCAGGTTTGCTGAAAGGGACATTGCTACCCTCTCTAAAGGGGCTGAAGCAGCATTGGACCAGGCCGAGGCAACTGACCATAAGAAGATGACTAGGAGGGAGCGCGGACGGAAGATTGAACTGTTGAATAAAATGCTGAATCGGGAGATTGGCGAGCTCTACAAAGCTTTGAGTGAGTGGACAGACCTGATTCCAGTAACTAATTTAATGGAGTCAAGGGACCGTAGCAAGGAGCTAAAGCAACGACATGAGACACTGTGGGAGGAATGGTCGCGGCGAGACTGGGACCAGCCCGACAACGACGACGGCCTGCGAGAACAGGTAAAGCCTGAAGGCAAAGAGCACAGCGATAAACAAGCAGCAACGATCGGTGCTCACCCAGACCCTGACCAGTTCTCCCCTGTAGTCACTCAAACCCCTGTAGGCGGCGTCCAGCCTAGCTTGCCCAGCATGGCCCCCAGTCTCAACTATGGTGCACTTCTGAATGCCATGAGCACACCATATGACATCTTCCACGCACCGCAAGGTGGTTCCGGCACATACCCCGGTGCTTACAACTCCAGGCCCCTGACCACTCTAAACTTCTCCCTCAAACCGTGGGTCTTGTCAGCCCAAAGTGGGAGGTCTGGAACTGTGGACAGCTCCAGTAACCCAAAGACAACTGTGTCTGCACCCAAGACTCTGGTGTTATCCAACCAGATGCGGGATGAAGAAAGCAAAGCACTGGGAGTTGGCTATGAACCAGAGACTGACAAGCTTCGCATAATGACGTCCATCAATTTCTCGAGAAAGCGAGGCAAGATGAGGACTGGACTCGATCTGCGCCAAGAGGAAGTGAGAAGTAACACTCCAAACCCCTTGACCCGTCGAGTACTGCTAAGCCAGGTCGCTGGATTCTACGACCCCATGGGTCTTGCCACACCCGTAAAATGGAAAGAAGTGATGATCGTGAGAGACTCCTACCAAGAAGCGGGCAGAGGAAATCCCTACAAATCTGACATCGTCACAAGGGGAGCAACTCCAGAGGAGCATTATGAGTCAGAGTGGCAACAAGGCTCAAAGTTCTTGGGATGGCCTGAAGCTGAGTGGCCTGTCAAGATGGCCAGCAAAATTGTGACTAACGTCGCTGATGACATCCAAAGACTGCAGAGAAAGGCATCCTCAGCTGTAGTCACCAGGGCTCAATCACAAAAGCTCTCAGGCCCCCGCAACACTGACGTTGGTGCAGACTCGAGAGACTCTGCGCTGCAACCTCCGCTGAATGACCAAGGTCCAACTTCAGCAGCAGACAGGCCGAAGAGGAAACCACCCTGGGGTGTTGTTCTTGTGAGCCTTGTCGAGCCCAAATGGTTCGACAAGCCTGTCGCCCAGGTTCGACGAGCTGCGGAATCCTGGCTGAAGGCAAAAGACCAAGCAAACAGGCCAAAGAGGAAACCACCCTGGGGTGTTGCTCTCGTGAGCCTTGCCAAGCGCAAACTGTTCAGTAGCCTGAATGCTAAATACCAAGCCTCAGATTCAGCAAAGTGAGGGGCAATGGGACCAGAGCTCTCTGCAAGAGAGAGAACGGTGGCCTTCCAAGACTTGACCCTTGCAGCCCAAGACGGCGTAAACTTTCAGGACACAACCCTGAACCGCCTTGTTGTGACCAGAGATGACAATACAGGACTCTTGCTTTGTGGCTGTAGAGTCCAATCGTGGAGTGAAGACGGAACAGCTGTACCGTTAATCCCTTACAAATCATGGCTGGGGACCTTGCTGGCTAGAGAAGCTCATGAGGCCAATCATGAAGGCATTGCAGCCACACTGCTGCGCACAAGAAGAAAGGCTTGGGTAGTACAAGGTCGGAGAACTGTCAAAAGGGTGGTCAACGAGTGCGTCCCTTGCAAGAAGCAGAGAGCCAAGCTATGCCGGCAAGTGATGGGAAACCTCCCTCCGGAGCGTACCAGCAGGGCAAACCCATTTGAGCATACCACACTGGACCTTTTCGGCCCCTTTGAGGTGAGGGACGCCGTTAAGAAAAGAACCAGGAAGAAGGTATGGGGAGTTGTGTATTGCTGCATGGCTTCCAGGGCCGTCCAGGCTGACCTTGTCGACGACCAGTCTTCGGAGAGCTTTCTTCAGGCCTACTCCCGATTCACTGCTCTAAGGGGGCATCCCAGGAGGTTATGGTCGGACAGAGGCTCAAACTTTGTGGGCGCCAAGCCTGCCTTGAGAGAGTTGGACAGGCACCTAGCATGTGTGCAAAAGGCATCGGTCGAGAATGCAGCCGCCAAGAATGGCACTGAGTGGCAGTGGGACTTCCATCCTGCGGATTCGCCCCACAGGAACGGAGCAGCAGAGGCAGCTGTTAAGCTCATAAAAAGAGCTCTCAACAGCCTCGACGGAACCACCGGTTGCTACACCTGGGGGGAGTTCCAGACCCTCCTCTACTCGGCAGCCAACTTAACCAACGAACGACCCATCGACGCCAAGGCACAGGAACAAGAGGACACAGTCGAGTACCTAACTCCTAACTCCCTTATCCTGGGGCGCACCGGACAAGGAGGAGACATGCAAGGGATTGATGTGGAAACTCATCCGTGGCGCAGGCTGAGGGCTGTCCAGGCTGGGGTGGACAAGTTTTGGTCGAAATGGAGCGAACTGGCATGTCCAAACCTGTTCATCCGCCATAAGTGGCACAGAGCAGAGAGGAGTGTCAAGGTTGGAGATGTGGTCTGGATCGCAGACCAGAATGCCTTAAGAGGACAGTTCCGGCTCGGCCGGATCGTCTTCACGTATCCAGACAAGAAGGGGGTAGTCCGTGACGCGAACGTCACAACCTGCATAGGGTTTCCTGCCCCCCATGTATCCAGGCCCCGGGGAAAGGACTTTACCCTGGCCACAACCATTGTCCTTCGCAGGGATGTGCGGAGGCTGGTGGTCCTGATTCCGGTTGAAGACCAGCAGAAGAAGTCCTCACCATCGGGTACCCAAAAGTCTTTGTGACTCTTTTGTTTAGTTAGCGGGTAACCCTGTGAGGCAACTGAGTGGTTCAAGGGCAAACCTACACTCAGTTGGAGGAAAGGTGGTGGGGCCCACCTCCTTAGTTAGTTTGTGTTCATGATGCGAGTTGTGGTCACAATGTCCCACTTACCTTTGAAGGACACTTTAATTAAAAGCACTTATGTAGATACTTACAACAGTTTGATTTAAGGCTGAGATGCCCATTAACACTCTAGTGCAGGGGTCAGCAACCTTTTTGACATGGAGTGCCTGTTTGAAATATAGTTGTAACTAGTGTGCCTCAACAATATTCCATGCATCGTAATATTTTTTTCTCATAATCAGGTCTTTTTAATGATAATTTTTACATTATTACATCATTATTGTTATTGTTATTATTAACAATATTTTTATGATGGTTGTATCAACCCTAAATCTGAGTTGGGGGGGGGGGGGGGAATGCAATGCAGACAAACAGCTGCATACAGTGCGACCATTTCACTCACATTTGCCCATTCATTTTTGGACACATCACACACCATTGGTGTGTGTACTGTACGTGTGCTGTCATAGCTCCACCTACAGGCCTAATGGAGAACACCAGGATGTGAATGGAGGGTGAATGTGAGGTATATCGTGTAAATAAGTTTTGATTGATCGCAAGACTACACTGTAAAAAAAATATAATAAGTTACCAGAACTTAAAAATATTGAGTTCAGTTACTGTGCATTAAGGTTTTCAGTTTTCAATCCATAATAAGTTAACAGAAAAATAAGTACACAACCACATTATTTCAACCTAATAAAACTATGTTTATTGTCATTGTTTTAAGAACACAAGTTGACTTGGTAATACTCACATTTTGAGTAAAAAAAATGGCTTTTAACATGTGCAATGTTCAATGAAATAGAAAAATAAATAATACAATTTGTTGATTAATCCCACTGGTCACAATGGTGACCGTAATAATGTTTTTGTTATAAGGCTCTGCAAATGTTACTGAATGATGTAGCAATGTATTTCCAGCTAAATTGAAATAATAAACAAATAAAGGGTCTCAATTAAATATGTGGTAGTAAAAAGAACCTGTGGGAGGATTTCAACAAGATAAATGCGACAACAGTGCAAAATATTTCACTATAATATTTCAAAAAAAAATAATAAAAAAAAAAAAAAAGTATAATTATAATTGTTTATTTTTATTTTTTTTAATGCTGCCCCCTGTGCCTATGCAAATGCCCCCGCGTGACTAGGGTTGCCTACCCCTGCTCTAGTGACTTGTATTTATAGTGGCCTGTATTTTAGTGGCCTCCTTGGATTGTATCAGTCGGCCAAGTGGGAGGTGTCAAGACTTTTGGTTTATTTAATATAAGGATCAGATATGTAAAGGGGTCTAAGGCTACGTTTAGACGAGCGTTTTGTGAACAGAAACCGCAAAAGTCGTTTTGCGGTTTCACTTTGAATTTTACGTTTAGACGAGCGTTTTGGGGTGGAATTCTCCGTGCAGACGACGCTGTAACGACGGAGCCTCGCTGTCACACGATTGGCGCATATGTCACATGACGTGCTGTGAAGACCCGCCCTACTCTGCCTCTGATTCGCAGACTGTGGATGGGGAATGTGATTGGACCAAAGCAGAGTCACTCAGACAGTGAGTCCACTCACGCCGCGGGACAGAGATTCTTGTGTATTTAACCCTTTCACTGCCACACGACAGTCGGTTGTGTTGTGTGATAGTAAAGGGTTAACCTTCTGTCGTGTGGCAGTGAAAGGGTTAAAAGTACTGCCAATGTAGCCTTCAGGTGATCTCCGTTGATAATAGTCAGACATACTTGCTTTGTTTACGTCTCGGCTACTGGCGCATACCTGCTACCTGTGACGTAAGCAGTACGCGCGACCAGAGCCGTGACAACCCTTTCGTCATCGTTTTAACAGATTTATACGGTTTTGACAGTTTAGACGAGAGCGCAAAGCTTTTGCGTTTCTAGGAATTCCACCCTGGAAGGTAGTCTCACTTTTTTGCGGTTTCACCCCGTAAAAACGCCGTTTCCGTATAAACGAAAGGCACATCCGAAAAAATATTTTTGCGGATTCACCTGCTAGCGTTTCCGTCTAAACGGGGCCTAAATGAGTTAACAGCTGTTTGTGATTGTGACTTGAGCATGCGCAGTTCACGCAGCTGCCTTTCAAATGGTGGCTGGCTGTCATTCTCACTATAGCACTGACAGGATCACATCGCCCATTGGTAAGTGGACTTTATTACGGGATTGCAATGTTAACTTGGCTATGTCACATATGTACAATGTAATGTATCACGTTGGCTGCTGGCTGCTAATGCAGCCTGCGGATAATATTTGCATAGTGCACAGTGTTAGTGATGCTGGCTGAATGAATGAACGTTGTGTCTGAATGTTTGCCGCTAGCTTGTGGCTAGGCTAACGCTCCTCGCCGAAGGTGCAAAGCTGAGCTAGTGTCTTGGTGGCTTTCCCGGTTTGTCACGGTGAGATTCATGTGGGGAACTTTGGTGTGTGTGTGTGTGTGCTTTGATGAATGAGCACTGCTATCTTGTCCGCTCAGTGTGTGGGTTGCGCTCAGTGGCTCACGTTACGGAGGAGGAAGTAAACATTGCCATGCATTCTAGTTCTCCCTCCTTTCACCCACAATTAAAGGGGACATGACATGCTGGTTTGATAAAGTGTATAGTGTAATGTATATTTATAAATAATATAAATATAATTATATATATATAATATAATATATATAAAATGAATAGTGTATGTATATTTGATAGTGGTATTGATATATTAATATGTATATTGATATTAATATTAATTGATTGATTGATTTGGTATTGGTATTAATATATATTGTATATTAATATTATGATTAATGTGTATGCACTGCATTTGTTCTGTTTCACAGGTTTTTGACCTATGGTAAGCCTGTGGTCAACTGTGGGAATTATAAAGGTTGTATTGTGGAGAAAACATCTCAACTAGTTTGTTTAAATAAACAAACTCTAATGACTAACCATTGAGTCATCCATTGTGTGGTGCCTGTCAGCCCTTTCGGAGGGATTCAAATAGAACATTCTTGAAAGATCCGAACACCCACATCGTCTTCATCTGATCTGATGAAACATATCGTAAGCTGCCACTAGGGACAGAGCTCACTCTGGGACGATGTTGTTATCACTTTTAACTCTCATAGCACTGTTTTTACGAATCGGCTGAGTACAACTTTAAGACACTTGTTCCATGTGAAATACATTCAAACAAATGTATTGAGACAAAAAGGCTTGGTAAGCGTGTTATTTCTTGCAGTGAAGCGGTGCGAGGGGTGTTGTCCTGCTGGAGGCCTGATTACCCTGCTGGAGTGCTGATTACCCTGCTGATGTGATTAGCCTTGTGTTGCTTCACGTGGGACCCATTCACAGCACTACTGCCAGGGGAGAGAGGGATGATGAGAGGGACGGAGGGAGGGAGGGAGGGAGGGAGGGAGGGAGGGAGGGAGGGAGGGAGGGAGGGAGGGAGGGAGGGAGGGAGGGAGGGAGGGAGGGAGGGAGGGAGAATAACATGTGTCTGAACTGCAAAAATTCTAATTTGTACATTTACTATAAATGTTGTATTTGGGTTTATACAAGGCGATAAAACACAGTCATCATAATGCACTTTAAGGAAGCAGTCAATTAATTGTTAATTGATACCACTACTACTACTACTACTACTACTACTACTACTACTACTACTACTACTACTACTACTACTACTACTACTACTACTACTACTACTACTACTACTACTACTGTTCAATTATCTAGCAGTCACTGTCAATGTGTCAACTAGATGTCCCCATTGGAAGGGCGTAGGCAAATTACTGATAATAGGAACCAAAGGAAACAATTCCGACGTTGCAAGAATGGTGATTTTATTCTGACTCCATGTCCAAACATTCAGTCATAAAGACAACTGTATTGCCGTTATCACCAGGTGGCCAATTAGCCAGCAGTTAGCTGGTACTGTAGCTAGCAGTCAGTAGGACTAGCAGCCTAGTCGTAGCTTTCAGCAGCAGCCAATAGTTAGTAGTATTTAGCATAGGCCAGTTAGCAGCAAGCATTTAGCAATGGTCAGCAGTTGGCAGTACAGTCAGTAGCTAACTAATAGTAGATGTAGCATACAGTCAGTTACTAGTCAGAGTCGATAGAGTACATAGTCAGCAGTAGTCAGCATTAAGCTTCAGTCAGTCGATACAGTCAGTAGTCAGCATTAAGCTTCAGTCAGTCGATACAGTCAGTAGTCAGATTATTTACCTATACAAAAAAGGAAATAAAAGGAGCGGTGGCCTGGCAGACTGGCATGGCCTGGCTGCCCTGGCAGACTGGCAAATGCTTTTTTAATTTTTTTATTTGTTTGTTTGTGCCCGCAGTCAGGCCACTGAACTCCGAAGCAGGCCAGGTCGGTATACATGTTTCTATTTACGCATATATAAGTTCAGGCAAACAGGCAGGAATGCGTGATTTTTTTAGTGATACTATAATGAATCGACTAGATCACAGAGAGCGCCAGTGAAGTAGAGAAACTTCTATAAAGGACACTTTCGTATTATAACCCGACATTTGGACAATCCATTATTTGGAAAGTAGTTATTCTACACTTTGGTGCAACTTGTATGGTCCGTTTGGTGATAGCGTCGCTGTCCATGGTGCTGAAGGTCGCATTTATACTAGTGCATACAGCCTCTACAGTGCCACCACGTGATACAGCCCAGCAAGATACAAAACGCAGTTTTTTTCCCGGGGGGGTATGGGTATG
>NC_140166.1:8514589-8519589 GCF_963971535.1 Notolepis coatsorum
TCCCCAACAGCAGGGATAGGCTGCAGAGGAGCCTGAGGAATCTTTTGGTTTGGTTTACCAACAACCTGACACACATGGCACGAGCGGCAATATTGTGCCACATCTGACTTCAAACCAGGCCAACAAAAATGTCTTAGCACACGATCATACGTTTTCCTGACTCCCATGTGACCAGCAAGATCATGATCATGTGCTAGATGCAGTATATCAGGACGATACACGGCTGGAACAACAATCTGAAACACACTGCCCCAGTCATCCAGACTGGACAGGTTAGGTGGTGTCCACTTTCTCATGAGCACATCATTGCTAACAAAGTATCCTTGAGACGTATCTATCATGGCATCCTCTAAAACCGCCTCTTCAAAGAGGGACGACAAGGAGACATCCTTGTTTTGCTCTAGTACTAGCTGCTCATGAGACGGTATCACCTTACCAAAACCCTCATCAGGGCCACTTTTCAACTCAACAAAGAACGTGTCAATAAGTGTCATATCACAATCTGAGTTACCAACATCATGGGTGTCACATTGACCTTTGACATTGCGCGTGTTACAGCACACACAGGGAACACTCCTGGGTGTTTCTGTGCCAGCTCATCAGGAACCTCAGAAACTACAGGGATGGGAATTACAACTGGAGTAGCCAGCACTTTGCCACCGGCCAAATCGTTCCCTAGAATGAAGGACACCCCTTTTATGGGAATGTGAGAACACACTCCTACAACAACATTGCCTGATACTAAGGGAGAGTTTAGCGAGACCTCATGCAAAGGGGTATTCACAAAGCCTCCTCCAAAGCCCTGAACAATGGCACCGGAATGCAATGAAGAATCTTCCGAAAATGGCAAAATCCCATCCAGAATGAGAGACTGAAAAGCTCCTGTATCTCTCCATATTGTAATAGCCTGCTTTGACCCTAGTGCACCAGCCAGGGAAACAAATCCATTCATCATAAATGTTGAGGAGCCCTCTAGCTCCCTGTCTGCACCTTTGATACTTCGCACCCCACCCTCTAATGCCGGCATAGGTGTCCTGCCCATGGCTTCTACCAGAGCCACAGTTTTTACATTTTTCTGCTTAAGCACAGGGCACCCAGCAACGATATGACCAGGCTCCTTACAGTAAAAACATATAACCCCCTCTGGGAATGCACTAGCAGAACCACCTTGCCTAGGAGTGGAAGTAAACCGACCAGCAGACACGGGTGCCGGGAAACGGCTCCCCTGAAAAGGACGCCTACCCCTGGACTCAACACGGCCCTCCTCTACAAAGACAGATTTGTGTGTCAACACAAACTCATCAGCCAAGACAGCAGCGTCGCCTATCTTCAATACCTTACGCTCATTTAGATGCGTGGAAACGGTATCAGGAACACATCTTTTAAATTCCTCTAGGAGAATCAACTGTCTAAGCTGCTCCCTTGACTCTGCTTTTTGAGAGGTGCACCACCTGTCAAACAGGTTCTCCTTCTCTTTTCCAAATTCAACATACGACTGTCCCTCCGACCTGCCTCTAAAACGCTGATGATAGGCCTCTGGGACTAACTCATAAGCCCTCAATATGGAAGCTTTAACAAGCTCATAGTCAGCACTTTGTTCAAGGGACAGAGCAGTATAGGCCTTCTCTTTTCCAAATTCAACATACGACTGTCCCTCCGACCTGCGATAGCCTCTAAAACGCTTCAACGTGGTTGCCACCCGTTCAAAAAGGGGAAAATACTTTTCCACATCCCTCTCAACAAAAGGAGGCACCATCCTAATATTTTAGCTGACATCAAAACCGAAACGCGACTCTGAAGGTAGAGCACCCGCCTGCAAGGCAGCATGCTTATATTCAAGCTCCTTCTGCGCACGCTCGTGCTCCAGCAACATTTGTTTCTCCTTAAGCTTAAGCTCACGCTCCTCTTTCCTCTCTTTAAGCTCACGCTCCTCTCTCCTCTCCTCACGCTCCTGTAGTAGCTGTCTCTCCTTAAACTCCAACTCTCTAAGCCTCCACTCATGCTCCGCCACATCAGATAGTAGCGGAGACGCGTCAGACAAAAGAGACTCCTCCACCCTCGCCGCAAGCACCTGCTCCCTAACGAGCAAAGCCCTCAAAGCACCCAAGGCAGTCGGTTTCAAACGCTTCTCACCGGCAGTAAGCTCCACCTTGTAGTGCATAGCAAGCTGACCGTCTCCACCAAGCAGTTGGTGTCAGTGGCACAGCCCTATCATGGTTCACCTCCTACCTCAGTGACAGAAGCTTTTCCGTTAACATCGGAAACTGCTCCTCCCCCTCTGCCTCTCTCTCTTGCGGGGTTCCACAAGGCTCCATCCTTGGCCCTATCCTATTCTCCCTATACATGCTGCCCCTTGGTCTGATAATTAAAAAACACAACATCTCTTTCCATTTTTATGCTGACGACACTCAGGTCTATCTCCCCATGAAACCCAACAATATAAACAATCTTGACAGTCTTCATTCCTGCCTAGACGACATCAAATGCTGGATGGCACACAATTTTCTACAACTCAATCACTCAAAATGTGAAATCCTCCTTTTCGGCCCTCCAAACCAAACCAATGTCATTGCCAGCAGCCTGGGTAACCTGTCTCCCCTAGTCAAGCCCTTTGTTAAAAACCTGGGCGTGCTCTTTGACCCCGAGTTTTCCTTCAATAGGCAGGTAAACTCGGTGGTGAAGGGATGCTTTTTCCAGCTCCGGTCCATAGCTAAGATCAAGGCCATTCTCTCCCCCTCAGACCTGGAAAGAATAATTCACGCCTTCATATCCTCACGCTTAGACTACTGTAACTCCCTGTACCTGGGGCTAAATAAATCCACCATAGCCCGTCTACAACTCCCCCAAAACGCTGCCGCTAGACTGCTCACAGGTACCCGGAAGAGAGCTCACATCACCCCTGTACTTGCCTCCCTCCACTGGCTCCCGGTGCGCTTTAGAATAGACTTCAAGGTCCTCTTAATGGTGTACAAAGCCCTAAATGGTAAAGCCCCTGCTTACCTAGCAGACCTCCTCACCCCCTATACCAACGCCAGGGCCCTCAGATCGGCTGATAAGGGTCTCCTAACCACTCGTAGGTCCAACTTCAAGTCTAGGGGGGGACGTGCTTTTGCGGTCGCAGCCCCTGACCTCTGGAACAGCATCCCCATGTCCATCAAATCTGCCCCCTCCATCGAGTCTTTTAAATCAAAACTCAAAACCCACCTATATCGCCTGGCCTTCCCTGACTCACTTTGACTCTTGCCGTACTTGTTGACGTGTTGTTCTGTTTTTCCTTTGTCTATCCGTTGATTTTATTTTGTTTCTCTGTTTATTTTATACTTTTCTTTGTACTTAGCTTAGCCATGTGAAGCACTTTGGTTGACAAGCGTCATGTTTAAACGTGCTATACAAATACATTTCATTGATTGATTGATTGAAGCTCCAGAAGCTGTTCTTTCGAAAACCTTTCCAACAACTCATCAGAAGTGTGATCAACAAAATCCTTTATGGATGCCATCCCTACTGCACCAGCGCCACAACCTGCTCACTTTAGAGCCACCAAAACACCCTAGCATACACACAATCTACCTGAGAACCACCGAAGAACCACGAAGAACCACTGAAGAACCACTAAAGAGCCACTAAAGAACCACCGAAGAACCACCAAAGAACCACTGAAGAAACACTACAGAACCACTGAAGAACCATAAAGAATGCTAATGCCAACACCAATAACCATAAGGAGACGCGGTGGAAATGTGTGCCCTACTGAGCGCACCTTTCTAGTTTGCAAAAAATAAAAAAACCACCCTGAAATAAATAGATGTATCAGGTGCTAACAGGTAGGCTATCCAAACACTCAAAACAAACAAAATAAATACAACAAACAAATTCAAACAGGTGCCCCTATAACCTGATATGAGTACTTACGCTTCTACATCTAAACTGCAGTCAACACGGCCCACCACATGTCTACCCTAAGAAACACTAAATCAGGCCCTACCACACTACCTGTGTTTTCTGGCCCCCTATTCTACCTACCCTTAAGCGAATGCCCTGTAGACCTAACCCTCTTCAACCACACCTGCTACCAGCCAAAGATCATATTTGACCATCCACCCGTCAAGTACATGGTATGGTACAAGACAAGTAGATGGTACTAATCACTTCTCTGACTGCCCCAGGAGTATGTGGTGCACAGGAAGCTAACAAACAACCAGAAAATAATGTCCCTACCTACATGTGGTGTGCACTAAACTATATATTTTAACAGCATTAAGTAGTCACATCAAATTATAAACAAAATAAGGGCATACTCACCTGTTTGATGAAACGGCTCAAGCCCTCACGTTACACAACATGTAACGAACACCCACACTATAGCACCACGACACACCATGCAAAACAACAAAAAAAAACACCAAACAATGTCTAGGGGTAAATATCCCGGACGAGCGCCCAACTGTTACGACCCTGGCTCAAAGGCACGCAACCTATGTGCAAAACCGACACCAAAACCCGTGTTTAACCCAAAAAGACTACTCTAACAATGAAATACCGATACAAACTAAAGAACAAAGGATAGAAGAACGTGACAACTCTCCTTCTAGCCACAGACAGACCTGCATGTGTGACTGAAGGGCTGGTTTTAACCTGCCAGCAGGTAACCAATCAGCAGCAATTAGCTAATTAGCAGCCCTCACCTGTATGCCCAGTGACACAGGAGTGATCAGGCTCATGGTACATAACAATGTGCAATAGTGGTGTTTAGTCGTAGTTAGTTTAGTTTGAGTGTGAGAATGAAAGCATTTGTGCATGCGGTTATAGTTTATCTACCTGTGAATGTGTGTGTATTTGTCTGCATACGTGTGGATGGATTTGTGTGTGTGTGTGTGGTTGTGTGTGTGTGTGCAGGTGGTCTTGTCTACCCATGAACCTGTGTGTCCATTTCCATGTGCGTGAGTATGTGTGTGTGTGTGTGTGTGTGTGTGTGTGTGGTTGTGTGTGTGTGTGTGTGT
>NC_140166.1:8524589-8532089 GCF_963971535.1 Notolepis coatsorum
GGTAACATGGAGTGACATCTCGGTATCTGTACATAGTTATTTACAGAGCATGTGGGACATGCTAGTTAGCTTTGGTAGTGCAATACACTGTTCCTGTTATTCTAATTTAAAGTGTCCTTTCCTTTGGCCATAAGTGTGCGTGTGTGCGACATGAGTGTGTGCCCGCTCATGTTAAAGTGTTAAGTGGCTGCTCGTGTGTGAGTGTGCACAGTGTGCGTGTCGTGTGTGTGTTCATGTGTGCTTGTGTGTGGACAGTTGTAGTAAATTCCCACAGACTTTCTACAATAATTTGAGGTTATTGTAGCACAATACAATGAGATTGATTATCTGGAAGGAGGAGGAAAGATTCATACTTGATAGAATTGTTGGTCTCCTCATTCTGACTTAGCAGATGAGGAATAAAACGTTTACGCCAGACAAACCAGAATTGTATTTCAACTCAGCTGATTTATTTGATTCAGGGCCAAGGGTGAATAAAAGGTTGACTTCTACATACAAAAGATGATCAGAGAATATTAACAGCTGTCTGTTGTACAGAAATATCACAATCAGGTTTGCATCTCAAACCTAAATACTGCACATCAAACAGTCACTTGGTTAACATAATTTGAACATACATTGACTATGCTGTACACATTTATACATGAGTAAATCTGGTTTCAGATATTAAGGATTTACACTAAACTTTAAACAACAAATGGTGTTTTCCCATGATTTTACTCACATAAAATGCATCAGCTCACAGTAGTCTCTGGGTGGACGAAGCGGTGGTGGAGCCGCAGACCTGGGTTGGTGGTCTGGGCTCCAGAATAACACTTTGTCGGCCCTTATATCCTATAATTTCTAGCCAATAATAGCACATGGTTGGTCCAATCCAGCGTCTTCTTGTGGGGGGTTGGGTCTTGTCTCCAGGTGGGGTGGTGTGAATAGCCCCCTCCTTTGGGCTATGGCTTCTCATGTTTGGACAGAGAGGGGGGCCTGCCTATGGCCCCCGTCGTTGTCGTCCTCCAGTGAACAGAAGGGGGGTCTTGGTGGCCCCCGTCGATGTGGTGGATCTTGACTTCAGTGAACAGAGGGGCCTATTACCATACAGTACTACAGTCTCGTGTGGGGGTGGAGAATGGCTCTCTGTCACCCCTGTATCCATCCATATTTAGCACTGAAAACCCACTCTGCTTGTTGCCAGAGTAGCTGTGATGACTTATATTTAGAGTGAGTCACCATTTCGTCTGTGGGGTGCAACTTATTTACATAGTCTTTGTTGTCCCCTGATTACATTAGCTTGAGGGGCTTTTTATGACCGCAACTGTTCTCCTACATACCATTTGGGTAAGCAGTCTTCTTATGAGAGGGGGTTGGTGTGGAATGTCTGTCTCTCCTACATTATGACTCTCTAATTATTCACACCTATTATTTATGAAATTCAACGTCAATATTTACCACACAGTTCAATGTTCTGAGCACTCAATGTTCATTGTTCATGGCTCTGATGGCCTGGGGGAAGAAGCTGAGCCTAAGCCGCTCTGTCCTAGTAGCTGGGGTTCGCAGACGTCTGCCTGACCTCAGCAGCTGAAACAGGCTGTTATTGGGGTGGTGAGGGTCTTTCATTATCCTGCAGGCTCTGGATTTGCACCTCTTGTTGTATAGAACCTGCAGGGGGGGTAGTGCAATACCCGTGGTACGCTCGGCTGAGCGCACCACTCTCTGTAGGGCCTTCTTGTCCTGTGCCGTGCTGTTTCCATACCAGGCAGTGATGTTTCCGGTCAGGATGCTCTCTACAGCTCCTGAGTAGAAGGACTGGAGTATCTTCCCCGATACTCTGAACTTCCTTAACTGTCTCAGGTGGTAGAGACGCTGTTTCGCCTTCTTTACTACTGTTTCTATGTGTGTTGACCATGTCAGGTCCTCTGAGATGTGGACCCCCAGGTACTTGAAGCTGCTCACCCTGTCCACGGTAGCCCCGTTTATCATCAGTGGTGTGTGTGTCTCCTGCTGTCCTCTCCTATAGTCCACGATCAGCTCCTTGGTTTTGCCAATGTTCAGGAGCAGGCTGTTGTCCTGGCACCAGCGTTCCAGTACCTCAACCTCCTCCCGGTAGGCCTTCTCGTCGTTGTCCGAGATCAGCCCCACCACCACCGTGTCATCTGCGAACTTCACTATGGAGTTGGAGCTGAACTTGGCCACACAGTCGTGTGTGTAGAGTGAGTACAGCAGGGGGCTCAGAACACAGCCCTGGGGGGACCCGATGCTCAGGGTGATGGTGTTGGAGGTCTGACCCCCCACCCTGACCGCCTGGGGTCTTTCGCTCAGAAAGTCCAGTACCCAGGCGCTCAGGGCGGAGCTCAGACCTAGCTCGATCAGCTTGTCCACCAGTCTGGTGGGGACTATGGTGTTGAACGCTGAGCTGTAGTCAATGAACAACAGTCTCACATAGCCCCCCTTCTGACGGTCAAGGTGCGAGAGGGTGCTGTGCAGTACCTGGGAGACCGCGTCGTCGGTGGACCTGTTTGTCCTGTATGCAAATTGCATAGGGTCCATATCACTGGGGATGGTCGTTTTGCTGAAACAGAGATGTACAGGATGAGAAAAATTTTACAGAAGGTACAGCGGGACCCCAGTAAGGTGGAGGACGGAGTGGACTCAGTGTAGTTTTGTTGTTTTTTGTTTTTTTTTGTTGTTTATTTTATTTTTTTCTTAATGGGGGGTGTTTTTAGAGTGGATTTTGTTTTGTTTGTTGTATGGGGCAAGGGACATGGAGAGAGTGTTTTTTTTTGCTCCTTGACCTCACTGATTTTCTTACCTCAGGTCCCAATTGACAGGACTGGTGTGTTGTCACTTGGGGATGGACATTTTAAGGTGTCCCTTTACCGGTTGAGGGTTTTGGTACAGGGGGTTAAGAAGGACCTCAACAAAGAAGATGATGATGGGGGGGAATCGGTATAGCTTTGTTGTTTTGGTGTTTTTGTTCACGTGGGTGTTTTACTCTTTTTTTTTAATGAGCAGTAATTTTAGAGTGGCCACGTTGAATTTGAATGGGGCAAGGGACATAAAGAAAAGAGTTCTGTTGTATGAAATGATCAAAGTGAAAAGCATTGATGTTATGTTGGTGCAGGAAACGCATAGTGATATGTCAAATGAAATAGACAGGAAGACTGAATGGAAGGGTGAGGTGGTTTTAAACTCCCTGACCTCAGTGAGTGGGGGGATTGGCATTTTGTTTTCAAAACGTTTTGTACCTTTGTCTTTTGATGTACAGTCGAAAGTGGAGGGGAGACTGATGGTAGTAAAAGCCAAGTTTGAAAGGCATACTATGGTTTTTATTAATATTTATGCGCCCGTGGTTGGTTCAGAGAGAGCTTTGTTTTTAAATGAGCTCAATGACACTCTGAGGAGTTGTAATAATACTGATGATTTTTTATTTCTGGGTGGTGATTTTAAATGCACTCTGAATAATATTTTAGACAGAAATCATTATGAACCTCACAGAGAATCGAAGAGGATTTTAAATCAACTCGTAGAGACGCATGCTCTTGTAGACATTTGGAGAAGGTTAAATGACAACAAGAGACAATATACTTGGACTCATGTTAGAGAAAATGTTATTTCTTTAGCTAGGTTGGATAGGTTTTATTGTTTTAAACATCATTGTGGAGTTGTTAAGATGTGTAAAATTATGCCTGTGGGTTTTACTGATCATTCGTTGGTTTTAAGTGATGTTTTTATTTCAAGGGTAAAACCAAAGAGTGCTTATTGGCATTTTAACTCCACATTACTGTGTGATGTTAATTTTAAGGAGACTTTTATTTTTTTTTGGAAAAGGTTTAGGGGTGAAAAAGAGGATTGTATGTCCCTGAGGCAGTGGTGGGACTGTGGGAAAGTTCAAATTAAACAGTTGTGTCAGCAATACACTCTTAATGTCACACGGGGCATTACAAGGTCAATGAGGGATCTAGAGGCTGAGATTGAGGGCCTTCAGAATATGTTTGAGCCCACACGGAGTCAAGGATATTTTGAGGTTCTAAAATCCAAGAAAAATATGCTTAAGGATCTGCTAGGCATACAGGCACAGGGAGCATTGGTTCGGTCGATGTTCCAAAGTGCTAACTTGATGGATGCACCTTCCAGTTTTTTTTTTGGTATGGAAAAGAAGAATGGGCATAGACGTTTTCTGCACACTCTGCGTACGGCTGAAGGACGAGAGCTAATAGAGGACGGAGAGATTCGGCATGAAGCTGTGAGTTTTTATTCACGGTTGTATAAGAGTGAATATAAGGAGAATGAACCGCTGTTTGTTTCTTTTTGTGAGGGTCTTCCAAAGATCTCTGAGGAAGAGAATACCGGTCTTGGGGACCCTCTGGGTCTGAATGAACTGTACAATGCACTGCAGGGAATGGAGGGGGGGAAAGCCCCTGGCATTGATGGACTGACCATTGAGTTTTACAAAGCTTTCTGGGAGGAGATGGGTGAAGATCTGCTGGAGGTGCTCAATGAGAGTTTTGAGGAAATGTCATTGCCTTTGAGCTGCAGGAGAGCGGTGATAACTTTGTTACCCAAGAAAGGAGATCTGCAAGACATTAAGAACTGGCGGCCTGTTGCGATTCTCTGTACGGATTACAAGCTTCTGTCGAAAGCCCTGGCCAACAGACTCAGGGAGGTGATTGGGGAAATCGTACATAAAGATCAAACCTACTGTACTGTGTGCCTGGCAGATCCATTACAGACAATGTGTCTCTAGTTAGGGATGTTTTGGATGTCTCTAGTTCTTTGGGTTTAGATGTTGGGTTTATTTCATTGGACCAAGAAAAAGCTTTTGACAGGGTTGAGCACCTCTATCTTTGGAAGATTTTGGAGCGTTTTGGTCTCAGCCCGGGTCTTATAGCGATGATCAGAGTTTTGTACCGGGACATTGAGAGTGTATTGAAGATCAATGGGGGTTTGAGTGCTCCGTTCAATGTAGAACGTGGGGTTAGGCAAGGGTGTCCATTGTCAGGAATGTTGTACGCTATTTCCATTGAACCTCTACTGCATAGGTGTCAAACTCACGGCCCGCGGGCCAAATCCGGCCCGCCACGTCATTTGATGTGGCCCCCCAAGAGCTCGGATAAAAAAAAAAAAAAAAAAAAAAAAAATGTAACATTAATCTTGGGTTAAAAAATAGCGGCGTTAAAATAATTGTGGGTTAATGCGTTAATAAAGCTTTGACAGCCTTAGTTATTACACATTCTTACACATACATGTGTGTTGAACATATGAGGTATTGATGAAGTAACAAAGGAAAAAAGCCAAAAGCACTTACTCCTCAAACATTCTTTGACAATTTTACAGCCCAAAATACAAAAAAGATCCAGGCGGAATAGGTAACAAAGGGTTGAAGAAATATTGTCTGAACTGTCAGATGCAAGCTGGCTGTGTGACATAACCGAGCATCTCGCTCAATTGAATAAGAAGCTGTAGGGAGTAGGGATGCAAACAAGTCCCACCCAAAACTTGACCAATATAGTTGTGAACTGAGACAACCCTTATTTTGTTATTTTTGAGTACAGTTACAGTTGTGTGTTCATGCAGACACATAATAGCAATTTCATTACGAATAGAAAATGGGGGACCCTGATGTAAACAAGTCGAAAGTCTTTCTCTGGTCTGCATCCCCTTAACAATTGTGTGTATTGAGCTGTACTGTACTGTACCCATTCTGCAATCTGTTAATTAAAGTTAATTAAACTATCTTCCATTAGTTGGATGTATGGCCTCTGCA
The DNA here is from genome assembly GCF_963971535.1 of Notolepis coatsorum. NCBI lineage: Eukaryota > Metazoa > Chordata > Actinopteri > Aulopiformes > Paralepididae > Notolepis > Notolepis coatsorum. The sequence continues at coordinate 8,530,345 of NC_140166.1, forward strand.
AGGTTGTGTGCAGCCATTTGTTTTTGTAACATCTGCTACATCTGTCCCACGCGTTCTTTGCAGCTCACAGTTGTTAGTTCTGCCCCTCTTGACCGTGACAAAAAGGTTTTGAACAAACTTAATGTCATAGCTTGTATTTGATGATATTCTTCTTTGTTATTTACTTGAATGGTTTGATCATTGATTGATGGAGTAATATGGGGTTCTGATAAACTACAATTATTTGTTAAAATAACATAAGCTAACATATATTTTTACATCTATGCAAATGCATATGCAATATGTATAACTTGAATAAGTAATAAATACAGAAACAACATGTTTAACAATATGTAAATGAGTAGCTACATTTATTTTACATTACATTAACATTTATACGGTCTTTGGCCCTTTGAGGGCAACCATAATGCTGATGTGGCCCTCTGTGAAAATGAGTTTGACACCCCTGCTCTACTGCATAGGATAAGGGCTGGAATCTGCGGTCTGGTTTTACCAGGTTTGAAAAATGCGCAGATATTATCTGCATATGCGGATGATGTTTTAATCCTGGTCACACACCAAAAAGATGTTAATGTTCTAGGAGAATGTGTTAGTAATTTTAGTTTTTTAACAAAGGCAAGAGTAAATTGGGGAAAGAGCGAGGCTTTAGCAGTGGGGAGGTGGTCTGGTGGTTTACCAGTCTTGTCAGGGGGCTTAAAATGGAAAAGGGGGGGTATCAAGTATCTGGGAATTTTTTTAGGTGATGAGGTAACAGTAAAAAATAATTGGGAAGGGCTATTAGAAAAGATGAAAGGAAGAGTAGATAAGTGGAAGTGGTTGTTACCAAAAATGTCCTTCAGAGGAAGGGTGTTGATAATAAACAACCTGGTAGCCTCTGCACTATGGCATCGTTTGGCGTGTATGGAGCCACCTAGTGGTTTATTAAAAAGCGTGCAAGCCATTTTAGTGGATTTTTTTGGGACAAGTTACACTGGGTATCTCAAGCTGTTCTGATTTTGCCTAAGGATGAGGGGGGGCAAGGGTTAATACATTTAGAGAGTAGGATGGCAACTTTCCGTCTTCAGTTTGTACAAAAGTACCTCACTTATGCAGGCAATATTCTAGTGTGGAGGAATGTTGCAAGTGTGATTTTAAGGAGGGCAAATGGGTTCGGTGTTGATGCTGGTTTGTTTTTAATGGATGGTCATTTGTTAAGTTTGTCAGAATTGTCTCCGTTTTACAAAGGGGTTTTTAAAGCATGGAATTTATTTAAAAGAAAAGTGTCTGAACCTGCTCTTTCATTATATTGGTTGTTGGGAGAACCTCTTGTCGGAGGGGCAAGATTGGACGTTATGGACAGTTCAACACCAGGACTCAGACAGATACTGTGCAAAAAAGGGATACTCACGCTGGGGAGAATTGTGGATATAGCTGGGCCAAGGTTAGAGGATGGACATGCTGTGGCTAAACTGCTGGGTCTGAATTCAGTTCGAAAAATGGATTATATTTTAAAACGGTGGGCTGAAAGACTGTCGTTGGAAGATTTCGAACTTTTGAGAATGTACTGTGCGGGGGAGGAGATCCCAGATGAAGAGGACCCTTTTCCAGATGTGGAACTTTTTACTGATGTTAATGGTTGTTCTGGGCGCCTTTTGGACGAAACAGGTTCGAAAGGACTGGATTTGTATACTGTCGGTGGTAAAGTTATTTACAACTGTTGTGTCAAAGCTCTCAATGCGGGCAAGCTAAATGGGAAAGAGGACTCT
>NC_140166.1:8539589-8554589 GCF_963971535.1 Notolepis coatsorum
GTTGCCTTGGATACTGGAGGGTGATGGACAGCAGGGAGATGCAGGAAGGAGGACTTCTACCATGGCTACCACTGTAGTACTAATGCAGGATGGAGGACTTCTACCATGGCTACCACTGTAGTACTAATGCAGGATGGAGGACTTCTACCATGGCTACCACTGTAGTACTAATGCAGGATGGAGGACTTCTACCATGGCTACCACTGTAGTACTAATGCAGGATGGAGGACTTCTACCATGGCTACCACTGTAGTACTAATGCAGGATGGAGGACTTCTACCATGGCTACCACTGTAGTACTAATGCAGGATGGAGGACTTCTACCATGGCTGCCACTGTAATTAACAATATATGCAGTGTGGGGAAAGTATACAATTCCTGACCCTGTGTTACTTCTACTGTTTAAGAGAACTACCTACAGTTTGTTTATTCTTGTTCTACAGTAAAAACAGTTTTAAAGCAGCAGTGTACATGGAGCCTGAGTTGGACCATACCACAACCACATGTACTGTCTTCTCTAGTTGCCCATCTATCCACTCATATACATGTGAGTCTTGGAAGTGTTGCCTTGCTTGTTTGTGTTGGCCAGAGCTAGTACAGCATTCTGGCTCTCTGTTATTACAGCAGTTCTCCTGTCTCCCACAGCAAATCCCCATTTTAACAACACAATGTCTCCATTATCACAACCTGGAACCTTGTCAGAACACAGTGTGATCAAATGTAATCTTAGACATGTGTGTAGGTGCAGTGGTTGTTAAAGGGATATTTCACTTTAGTTGAATTCAGCAGTCTCACCTAAATAATGCCACCATTCCTCCCAGGTTTCAGGCTCTACATTCACTTCTTCTTCTGACTTCACCTTAAAGGGATATTTTGGATTTTTTGACATTAAATTGTATGAAATACTTGCCAGTAGTGTAATCGAAGCCAAGCTATTAGCCTACTTACAGAGTCCCGTGGTCAGAGTCCGGGTTCCAAGTGAACCGGGAAGCTTTATTAGAAAGGTGGAAAATGGCAGAAACAGGGTCACGAAACCCAAAACGTTTGAATCCGCACCACAACATGCAGCCAAAGGGACGGGTTCCCCATTTCCAACACGGAACCATGGGCCTCCAGCATTTGGAAACAGCTGATAGGCTGTGTTACCTGTGAAACGGCTCCAGCACGGAGGAGAAAAGTGAGAGCAGTGCTGAAGAAGATGGTTTTCCCGCAGGCAGTTCAGCGTCGGGAGCATTTAGCCTGCTGGCTACCTAGCTCCAGTTCAACCAGCCGAGCGTCGGGACCATTTAGCCCGCTGGCTACCTAGCTCCAGTTCAACCAGCCGAGCGTCGGGACCATTTAGCCTGCTGGCTACCTAGCTCCAGTTCAACCAGCCGAGCGTCAGGACCATTTAGCCTGCTGGCTACCTAGCTCCAGTTCAACCAGCCGAGCGTCGGGACCATTTAGCCTGCTGGCTACCTAGCTCCAGTTCAACCAGCCGAGCGTCGGGACCATTTAGCCTGCTGGCTACCTAGCTCCAGTTCAACCAGCCGAGCGTCGGGACCATTTAGCCTGCTGGCTACCTAGCGCCAGGTACCAGCGTTAGCTCCCGGAGCGATGGCTAGTTAGTTAGCACCAGCCGGGTACCGGCGTTAGCTCCCTGAGCGATGGCCAGTTAGTTAGCACCAGCCGGGAGCTAACGGGAGCTAACGCTGGTACCTGGCGCTAGGTAGCCAGCAGGCTAAATGGTCCCGACGCTCGGCTGGTTGAACTGGAGCTAGGTAGCCAGCAGGCTAAATGCTCCCGACGCTAAACTGCCTGCGCCAGTCTGTCTGTCGAAGACCGAGGGAAATCAGGCTTCAGCTGATTAGTGGTCTTCTGGACAAACCTCCCACCCCCAACAACATAATCCGAGGCAATGAAGTGTTCTCTGGAGATCTTCATTCCCTGTCCAACAGGCTGATCGCGCTGCCTGAGTGCAGCCAGCCTCAGCCAACGTGCCAACAACACTGTTTTTTTCACTGGTAGTTTGTGGAAATTAACCAACTTTCCTCTCTCTTTCACACGGTAAAATTAGTTTGAACAGCCAGGAGCAATACAAAAAGAACCACCGCGGTCCCGTTGTTTGGTAGGCAACATTTGACTGACCCGACAGTCCATGTTTACTATGCAGCTAACCAGCAGTGTATACACCAAACCAACACCGTGACGTCAGCAACAAAATGGCGCCGCCCATGGCGAAAACAGGGAAATTATATTTGATTTTTCAGACAAATAAGCAGGATTTCACATTTTATTATAGGACCCTGTCTTACACAAGGTACACAACAAACAAACTAGGATCACATTGTTCACTGCTTCATCTCCCCTTTAAGTATTTCACACAATTTAATGTCCAAGCATCCAAACTATCCCTTTAAGTGAAATATCATTGCGATAAAGACGCATATGACTCTGTTCTAAAATGATTTGAGCAACTAAAATAATTGCAATTGCTGTCAATACAAATAAGACAAGATATTCCTTTATCGATCATCATCATAGCAGCATGGCCGGGGGAGGGGGGACGGGAGGTACAGGTACATGGTGATAGTAGAAGACATGATACAGGTCATAAAATTATAGTAGGCAGTGGGGAAGTAAACAAAAAAAGAAAAAAATAGGCAATATAATTAACTCTGAGTATGTGCATAATGAGCAAGTAGGCAGTGTAAATAAGTCAAGGAGCAGATAGGGGTATGTATGTCCTCTCAGTTATATTTGCATTACAATAAATATAGTTACAATAGGCGCTATAATCTAAATATGCTATGATTAAGTAAGTCAAATTCATTTGGGGAATGAATGTCAACCTAAGTATGTCCAGCTTCTACTTTGTCTGTTCTGAACTCAGCAGGGCTTCCCACAGTGCGGGCTGGAGTCCATGAACTCAGCAGGGCTTCCCACAGTGAGGGCTGGAGTCCATGAACTCAGCAGGGCTTCCCACAGTGAGGGCTGGAGTCCATGAACTCAGCAGGGTTACAAATACATTCTCCTGTATGTCGGCCATGTAAAGCAGTGTTTGGTTCACTTCAGGTGGAGGGGTAGCCCTCAGACACAGATCTAAGATCAAAATCCCAAAGCTGGACCATTAAGGGGATTGGATGCCAGAACTGGTCCCAGATCGACATGTGATTGACGCAGTGCCATCATCCGGGGAGGAAGTGCCCGCGGACTCTGTGGTGTAATATCCATTACCCATCAACCACCTAGCAGCCCCGGGCCGCCACACACAAATGAAACCATCTGCCTCGACCATCTGCACTCATTTTGTTCATAATTCCAGGGCCCAAATTGCCTCTTCCTCCACCCTCCTCTTTTCATCTGTCTTTCACTTTTCCTCCGCCTAGCCTTTTCAAGTTATTCTGTCTCATGCTGATGATGTTGGATGCAAAAAAAAGTCACGTCTCCAAAAAGTCGACAATCTTATTTTCATTCGAGAACATTCTTTCCGCTAATCCCTCCTATTGTGTTTGTTTCTCCCCCCTTAGCCTGTGATCACATCGGTCGCCTTATTGATGATGATGATGATGATGATGATGAAGACTTTATTTCAGACTCAAGGTCCATATTACACATATACAAAACAACAACAAGAATACAATAACAAAAGAAACAAGGCCAACAACATAGATTAAAATCCATAAGGGCATCGATTCCAATGTTTCCACAAATCAGAGGAGTACCTTGTATCACTTTGTTTTACATCACTAATGGCACCTATTATCTTGTTTTTTGACTCTAATAATCGACACATACATTTAAACATCAAGTTCCTCAGCAGCGCATGGAAGGTGGGGACATTTGTAGTCACAAACAAATGGCTTGCACTAGTCCGTCTTGGGAGCTTAAGGAGGATCCTAAATGCATCATTATATGCTACCTGCAGTTTCTTCATTTTTGCTGTGCTATAATTACACCAGAGGTGTGCAGTATAAAATGGAGTACAATAGGCTCTGAACAGGCTTATTTTCACATTGTCTGTACACATATAAAATGTTTGTGCCAGCATATTGGGCTGTGCATACAGTTTGCAGCACTGGCGCTGCACATCAACATCAGCACACATGTCATCGGTCACCCAGATATCGCACACTCTTCACCACATCTAGAGCGCAGTCAGACAGCAAGAAGGAGAGAAACTTTTGCGTCTGGTCCTCCTTCGTTTTCACTATCATAACAACACTCTTGTTAGGGTTGAATTTGATATCATGTTGTATACCATACACAGAGCAGATTTTAAGCAATTGCTGTAAACCAGCACTATAGGGGGACAGTATGACTAAATCATCAGCATAGATCAGATGGTTGATAAGGCTCTCCCCCACCATACATCCAGTCTTACATTCCCTTAGTTTAGTGGAGAGATCATCCATATATACATTGAACAGGAAGGGAGACAGAATCCTGCCCTGTCTTACTCCATTACCCACATTAAAATGAGCTGACATAGAGTTACCCTATATGCTTCTATGCTTTTCAATGGTTTCGTTGCGACAGGCGCGCATCTCCTCCAAACTACGCACCGCTTTTTCGGGGGGCTCTCCGTTGAAAAAGTTTCAACTTTAGCCACGGAGCGCACCAATGTCAACGTCACCTTCTCGTCGACATACTAATCAAATCAACCGAGGCGAGGGATTACAAATCTGAGGTCTCTGCCAATAAACGTTCTCTTCTTACCTCCGACACCCTGTGTCCACGTGTTTTATTCAGTTCAAGGAGGGAACGAAGCCCAAAGGGCTTGTACAAAGTTCCATTCCCATCCCATCAATGTCCATAATCATATAGGAACGAAATACATGTAAACATGGTCTAGAAAATAAACTCAAAACAAGATCAGAGACATAAGGCAAACACTATAGCGAGAACATGGAAGATAGACACAGCAACAATAGCAAATAACAAGAAAAGAAAAATAGGATAAAAAGTACAAGAAGGCAAACGAGAGGAGAATAACATATGAAAAGTATATAACGAAGAAAAAGAACAAAATAAGCAGCCATATATGTAACACTGATACACAGGACTAACTTAATATGATGATGATTTATGATGAAATTAAATGTGATTTTAATTGTTTTTTTTTAAATATAGATAAGGAGGTTGTTGACCTCAATGATGAATTTAGAGTGTTCCAGAGTTTAGGACCTTTAAAGCTAATGTTGTATTGATGGCTAGATGTCAGACAGAAAGGTAAGTGGAGTTTATTACTAAAAAAAGTAAGAAACTATGGAAGGTATCAGGAAGATCTTGCCTATTGTTTATGAATATGAATATGTATATGAATGAGCATGTTTGAAAAGCATTTAGTTTGTCAATTGTTAATAGGGAATATTTGCATAACAGACGTGCAGATGGTTAATATCTGGAGTGAAAAATCATCCTGAGGAACCTCTTCTGGATTATGAGTAACTTGTTTTATTGTATCTCTTCCTCTTCTTTTTCTGCCCCTGTCCTTTGTTCTGGAATATGTGCTTCACGTGGGAAATATGTGGGTGTGACTGTGTATGTGGATGTGGATGTTTTCCATCTGATGAACGAACATAATCTAGTGTTACCCATTAATCAAGTCCAGGAACACCACAGGTGTTATAAAGTTGACTAAACCAATTCAATGAAAGTGGTGAACATGCATAATATAATGTTCAAATGCCCTAGTGTGGAGGATATCATAAGGCCTTCCAGCGATCAAATGTAAAACACAATATTTATGATTGAGGAAAGTTGTAAACCAGGGTTTTGTTTTTAACTCTCGTAGATGCGAAGCATTCTCGCATAGCGTGAACTGGTCTTACACAAAGTGCTGTGCCTCTGAGCTGTGGCTAGGAGCAGAGTGGCTAAGTGTGAGTAAATGGGTGAGTGTTTCCTTTATTGAGACAGTAGGACGTCTGAGAGGGAGACAGAGTAGGAGAGACACAGGAGAGAAGGTTCTTTATTAAGACATTAAGAAGTCTGAGAGGGAGACAGAGTAGGAGAGACACAGGAGATAAGTGTCTTTATTGAGACATCATCATTGACGTTCTTTATTCGGAATAACGTAAGGTTATGAATATAACCAAGTTCTGTGAGTTATGGTGCACTCAGCACCAGTAGCACTGTACTTCACTTCGTGTACATACACTGAATAAAAAATTCCACCATGTACCTTTACATCCCCATATTCGTCTGACCACACCCCCTTCCGCTTACCTTCATAAGCAGGTGTGTGGTCACCTACTCGCCTCCTTCCCAAACTTTCACCACAAGGCGAGATCAAGGGCAGCAGCGGCGTCCTGGTGCTGAGCGCACCATAACTCACAGAACTTGGTTATATTCATAACCTTACGTTCTGTTACGTTAAGGCTTCGCTCAGCACCAGTAGCACAACGGGGGCTGAGCGGGAGCCTTAGCCCGACAAATACACCCCGCTGAGGCCCCCCACAACCATCAGACCGGGGAGGACCGAGCCCCCCCGACCCTCCCTAATGGAGGACACCCTCCCTAGTGGAGGCTTACGGGAGGGCGACGGATCCGACCAGGCGAAGAGGAACTCAAGCAACTCAACGCACAGGGTGAGCAGACCGTGGCTTGACCCCACGACTACACACACGCACAACCCGCATGCCACCAGGGAACGAACGGAAGGAACAACCTCGTTACTGCCCCCAAAATCACGGGGTCAAGAGCAACCCCAACCCCGTGGCAAGGCCGTAGCAGCGGAGCACGAAGGAAGACCCAGTCCCACTGAAGGGACTGGATCCCCCGGAAAAAGGGGGCCTGGAGAGGTCAATGACGCCAGGCATCAAGACCCCACCAGGTGGTCACTTAGTGACACCGCCCCCCACATCGCCAGCGTATTCGGATAGGGCCCCTCCAAGAGCGGGCCCTTTCCCCCCAATAGCACACCGCCTGGCACACTGACTCTGAAACACAGGCAGTCAGCATGGCCGTAAGCACTCAAGTTACTCAACAGAAGCAGGCAGCGCACCGGGGAAACCAGGCAGCAGGCTGTAACCTGAGCCTGGAGCACTGCGGACGAGACAGGCGCCAAAGGAGTCAGCTGAAAATAGCCCCCCCGGCGGAAGGGGCGCATGCTGGCGTTTGTTGATCACCATGACAAAGCCTCCATTAAAAAAAAAACCACCCAGAGGGGTTGAGGCAGAGAAGGCTGACATGATTTGCAGACGTCATGAACGTGCAGGGGCACCCTCAACCGGGTAACCCGGGAGTTGACTCTGCTCCAACACACCAGGGAATCAACCACCCCCTTGGTACCAATGCGGTGGTTGTTCCTATAACCCCTCAAGAAAAAGGGTTATCCCAGGTCTACGGTATCAACGAAACTTTACTTCGGACCGGGCCCGGCGGCTCAGGAAGCACACAGGGTTACCAGAGGAGGTCCAGAAGACCACCCCAACAGCCCTCTCTCCGCCAAGCGTGAGAGAGGAGCGAAGAAAAGAGAACCAGCCCCTTAAGATAGTGCCAGGTACAAAAGAGTACCCAACAAGGGTCTCCATAACGCCTAACCTTGTGACACCCTGGGCCGACCCGGCATTTTTCCCCCCGAAAAAAGCCTAAGTCCCTCAGGGTACCAGAACAGCAGATCTGCATCCCCGGCGGACAACGGGTTAACTGACCTGGACCAGCGTGACCAGAACCAGTCCCGTGCCCTAACCACGCCGACCAGCCTACTCCGTGAGAAGGGACAGATATGCGTGTCGAACAAAAACATGAAAAGAGGGCGCCACCCAGACGGGCCGATGTGAACCGTGCTCGGTGGCCCACCCCAAGGGCGTGAGACCCCTCTACCTATGTTCAGATCTTATTCCGTTAACATCCCCCAGACATGAACGAGAACCCGTCGAGAACCAGTAACAGGTTCTCGGAAGAGGACAAACCCTCCATCCCAGTTGCTTTATAAAAACGCTGTTTTAACCACAAGCAACCAAGGCATACTAGCTATCCGCATGATTCCCATCAGAAACACCCCGAGCTAGCACCATGCATGCGTCGGGACACAACCACATCAATGAACAGGCTAATGTAGACCCTTCATTGAATCCTCAAGGCGCCTGGGAGAAACGACAAGAGGGGTGTGGTGCTTCCTATACTCCACACTCTTTTATTAAAAAAGAAAAGAAGCACCGACTGTATGAACCCCATTTGACACAGCTGAGGATAAAACTGTTTACATTTTTATATCCAGTCACCCCCACCACAGAGGATTAGACGGAGCTCCTCAGGGAGGCTTCCCACGTGAGTCATAGAGTGAAAAAGCCATGGCACTCTTGAGTCATGTGACCAACCGACTCAAGTTACACATATATCGAGCGTAGTGGAACCCACGCTCTATCCCGACACTTTGACAACAACAGACCGTCATACGGCCTAACTCACGGAAGCCATCGTCAAATAGCAACGTGCGTAATGACGTGTGCTATGACGGGGGAAACCCAACACTCAACACCTGTGTAATAGGAGCATAGTTTAGGGAACCCTTCCCCCCCCCCCCCCCCCCCCTCCCAGCCAAGTCGCCTAACGACTTGGCCCTGACTGGACCAACAAGAGATGAATAAACCCCCTGACCAATCAGAAGAGGAAAGGAGGGGTTTATCCGGTACCCCCTCACAAGCCCTTCCCTTGCACACAGCAACAACTTTAGCACACGATACCTTTAATAGCAATGCTAATGAATAGCGCAAGCTAATACAATGCATGCTAACCACAGTCAACTTAGAACAGGGTTTACAACAAAACCAAGTTGCGTGTGTGTGTGAATCCTACACAACCGCATCCATGTTGAACATAGAAAAACACTGATAGAGAGAGCGAGAACGGCTGAGCCGTGGTACGTGTTCATACGAGCATTACTGCAACCAACACAACAGTGTTGTAGCTCAACATTACTCGTGCAAGCAACAGAACATACAAGAAACCTCTACCTTATGTGGAGACTCAGGCCGAGGCAGAAAAAACCCTTTTTCAACCGAGTGTAGGCTGCAGACCTTGCTTAAAGCTCTTAACTTGAACGTAACCCTCCTATCAACCCATACTAGTGAAGATTCACACTTTGCAACCCCATCATATGTTTGGTGAATAAACACACAGTTTGTTAACAAAAAATACAGTCCCCCTTTATTTTTGAACAAAATCATAATATGTTAGGGCCGGGAAGGGAAAAACAGAGGGGACCACAGGGGGAAAAAGTCACTGTGTCTAGCGGCGCCTGCCGCCACGAGCCGCTCGGGATTTGCCACCCCGTGGAGCCCCGGAGGGACGGTAAGCAATCGGCGGCTGGTCTCGACGGTCCCTACCGTCACCTCCGGGCGTAGATGGGTCGGCTGTAGCGGCGGCGCTCTCTCTCCTCCTGGCCTTCTTCCTTGAAGGACCAGCAGTGGCGGTGGTGGTAGCAGCAGTCACGGCGGAAGACGCTCGACGCCGTGGCAGCCGGCTGACCCCACCGGCAACATCGGGAGGGGGAAAATGAGGTTGAAGCACGGAGCGCTCCTCCTTCATTTCTCTACAGGTCGAGGTCATCAACTGTAGGGCCTTCCCGAACAGTCCAGCGTCGGAGAGGGGTGCAGTCAGAAGTGGAAGCCTCTTCTTCTCCGGCACACGCGCCTGCTCCAGCCAAAGGTGGCGCTGGTTCAGAGTCGCCAGGGCGCGCACTTTCCCAGCGGCTATGGCCTGCAGCTGAGTCAGATGCAGGACAGCTCCTGCCGCCTGGGAGAGCTGGTCATGTTGTACATCACTCAGCTCCATGCCGCCCGTCAATATCCCGGACATGAATCTTGCCAGCTGTGCGATGTTAGACGCAGCAGCTAGAGATTGTGTTCCGGCGATAAATGACTGGTCGCTCCAGTAAGCCAACCGCCTAGCCGATTTCCCTTGAGGAACCGGCTTCCGTAACGGCTCCCACACCACCTCCGGACAGAGTAGCGCGGCCATCGGCCTATCAAGCCGTGGCACGCCCTCTCTCATACCGTCGACCAAACCCGCCACCCGCGTAACTTGTACGTAGGCGGGGGTGAGGCCTATGATGTGGGACACCACCTGGCCCTGACGAACATAGGCCCCCATTGAGGGGAAGAATGGATAGACAACGTCCACCCCTCTCACCGGGCGACGCTGCCATAAATGACCTATGAGATCATCAGGGACAGGAACAGGCAGTGGCTGTGGCAGCGGCACGCCGTTTGCGACTGCCGCCACCGCCATGAGCTCGGGGAACAAAGCCGCAGCTCCCCCTGCAGACTTTCCTCCACCGAGCCCGCATCCCTCACATACAGCAGGCTGCTACTGGTCAAGGAGCCACACTCCGATGTGGCTGATAGCAGGGCATCCCGCCGACGAGTCAGAGGTTCCTCTCCAACGTCTTCAAACGAGGCGCCCCAAGGAGACATCTCACCCCCCTCCAGTGTTACCTGGATGGGCGGGATACCTGTCTCCACCGGGCCTTCAAATAAGAACCTGTCCGCCTCTACCATGTAATCCTCTGTTTCCATCGGGCATGTAGAGACCGACGCATCCTCACTGGGCTCCAGCAACTCACCAAACCCTGGCCGTTCGCGTCTGCAAGACACCATCTTGCGACGGGAGCGAGCCGACGCAAAAAGTTTGCGTCTCAAATCCCCTGGAACCAAAGGAACCGGCCGCCCAACAGCGGACGATTCCTCGGAAACAGAGGAACCAGAGCCAGAACCAGGCCATCGCATAGGCGACGGCACCGGTGCACCAGCTCCTTGGAGAAGCGAACTACCCATCGGACGCCTACCGGGCGTGGCTGTCAACCACGAGAGAGGCAACAGCCCCGCTCCAGGACGTACAGCGGAGGCGGAAATGGAGAATCGCTGGTGGAGAGTGGTGCTGCGAACACGACCCTCCGGAGTAGACATTATGACTTAGGTTTTTCTATCGAATATATATGAGAGAAGAAAAAAATAAGCACAATGTAAACACGTCTCAACTTTCTTCAGCTAACAACCTCGTCAAGTGGGGATCTACCGAGGCACTTCCTTGTGGTGAAAGTGAAGAAGGAGGCGAGTAGGTGACCACACACCTGCTTATGAAGGTAATCGGAAGGGGGTGTGGTCAGACGAATATGGGGATGTAAAGGTACATGGTGGAATTTTTTATTCAGTGTATGTACACGAAGTGAAGTACAGTGCTACTGGTGCTGAGCGAAGCCTTAACGTAACAGAACCCCTTGAGATGTAGCATCTGGTTTTCGAGGGACTCCTAACACAATACAATGTATGTACATTAAAAAAAAATAAAAAAAAAACACAAAAAACATTGGACATCGAAACAGTGTCTACAACAACAAAATCAACTAAGAAATAACATTACAAAATAAGTAAACCAAAATAGGAGATCACAAAATAAACAGGACAAACAAAACAAAACACAAATCAAGCAAGGATAGGAATGGATTGTTACTTCGTAAGAGATGAGTAATGAAAGTCATGATAGTATGCAGTATATAAATGATAAACTAAAAACATGTACTTTGAAAGTAAGAAGACAGCAAATTTTTTAATAAATAAAAAGATGAGATAGAACGAGTATTTGCAGGTAAGTTATTCCAATCAGAAGGGGCTTTGAACAAAAAGGCTTTCTTGGCTGTTGCTTTTGAGAGTGTTGAAAGTGTAGGTATGGAAAAATAGAGTTGGCTAGAATGCCTTAAATAATAATTGGAAGAATATGGAGTCAAGTATTGTTTTAGATATTGCGGATAATTAAGATGAATACATTTCAAAATAAATTGTAACCTGTGGCGCTGTCTTCTTACATTGGGAGAGGGCAAATTCAGTATTTCATACATTAGACAGTGATGAGTTGTAAAAGGGCATCCAAGAGCAAATCTGCATCATTTGTTGTAAGCTGTATTGAGAGGAATGAGATTCGTTTAGGATGCAACCTGGTAGACAACATCTGCATAATCCATCAATGGTCAAATTAGTTGAATTACAAGCTTCTTTCTAACAGAAAAAGTTAAGCAGTTTCTGGAACGGTAGAGAATACCCACACTAAGATAAATTTTTCTTACGATATGATCAATGTGACACTTAAATGATAGTTTAAGTATTTTGTGTGTTCGACTCTAAACTATGAATAGCACATACGAGAGACGAGAAACGAGATTTGGCTTGGAGACAGTAGAAAGACTGAGAGGGAGACAGAGTAGGAGAGACACAGGATATAAGCGTCTTTATTGAGACAGTAGGAAGGCTGAGAGGGAGACAGAGTAGGAGAGACACAGGAGAGAAGGTTCTTTATTGAGACAGTAGGAAGGCTGAGAGGGAGACAGAGTAGGAGAGACACAGGAGAGAAGGTTCTTTATTGAGACAGGAGAAAGACTGAGAGGGAGACCGAGTAGGAGCGACACAGGAGAGAAGGTTCTTTATTGAGACAGTAGGAAGGCTGAGAGGGAGACAGAGTAGGAGAGATACAGGAGAGAAGGTTCTTTATTGAGACAGTAGGAAGACTGAGAGGGAGACCGAGTAGGAGCGACACAGGAGAGAAGGTTCTTTATTGAGACAGTAGGAAGGCTGAGAGGGAGACAGAGTAGGAGAGACACAGGAGAGAAGCTTCTTTATTGAAACAGTAGGGAGGCTGAGAGGGAGACATATAGGGGAGACTGGAGAGAAAGTTATTTATTGAGACAGTGTGTGTGTGCGCATGTTGTCATAGTATTGTTAACTGACTACAAGAGGAGTATACGTTACGACATGTTTACGACAGTTACAGTAAGTGGGAGTGGCGCGAGAGGCAGGTATTGTTGGGATTGAGGAACCACCTGAGGTAGTAATAAAGCGTCTTGTTTACCAACCAACTGTTCCGTTGTCCGTTAATATCAAAGATATTACATGGTGTCAGAAGTGGTCGAGGATGGCAAAGTTTCAACCACCAGAGAGTTTTTGTTTCGAGAAACCCGCCGAATGGTCAGACTGGAAGAAACGGTTTACACGGTACAGGACAGCTACTAAGTTGGACAAAGAAGAAGGTCCAGTTCAAGTAAGCACGCTGGTGTATGCGCTCGGGAAGGAAGCAGAGAACATTCTCAGCTCTTTTACCTACGGGGAAGAGGAAGATGACTCGCAGTATGATGTTATACTGGCGAAATTTGATGCATATTTCATCCCGAGACGCAACGTTATACATGAACGGGCGTGTTTCAACCAGAGAGTGCAGCTGTCGGAACATTGCAACTTCGGAACGGCTCGTGAGGAAAACATAAGAGACAGAATCGTGGTCGGGATTCTAGATAAGGGTCTGTCTCAGAGGCTACAGCTGATCCCTAACCTCACTCTGGAGATGACTGTACAAGAGACGCGTCAATCAGAGGAGGTAAAAGCTCAAGTTAACCAGCAGGGGGAGCAGGCTTACGCTGTGCAAGAAGTAGCACAACGGCATAACAGAGGTGCAACACAGAAGTGGCGGCACCCACAGAGAGAGAGGCGCCAGGAGAGAGAGAGTGAGAATGACCACAGGAAGTGCTGGCGGTGCGGCAAAATGCCACACAGTCAGCAGGATGACTGCCCAGCAAGGAGGTCTAACTGCAATAATTGTGGGAAGAGTGGACACTGGGGAAAAGTGTGCAAAAGCAAGCAGGTGAGGGAAGTGACTGAGGGTGAGGGATCAGAAGATGGACAGTATTATTATCTGGGCTCAGTTACAAAATGATAATGAATGGACAGTCACATTAGAGATTGGCAGCTCACCTGTAGAATTTAAAATAGATACTGGAGCCGATTGTTGTATCATAAGTGAAACTGTGTACAAAACACTGGAGCCAAAACGGGTCCTACAGAGGCCAAAGAAGGTGCTGAGTGGTCCAGGGGGTGGATTGAACTGTTTAGGGCAGTTTATGACTCAGACCAGCTACAAGGGGAAAACATACACATGCAGGCTCTATGTCATTAGGGGGCAGAGTGTGAATAACCTACTCAGCAGGCCAGTAGCTGTAGCTATGGGGTTAGTAAAGCGAGTGGGCGAGGTCAACACCAGTGAACAGGAGTTTGGCCTACTGAAAACACAGCCTGTGAAGATAGCTCTAAAGGACAATGCCCAGCCCTATGCAGTATGCACAGCACGCCGGGTCCCCATACCGCTCCTGAGTGCAGTGAAAGAGGAGTTGGAGAGGATGGAAGCCAACGACATCATTGAAGCCGTGACTGACCCAACAGAGTGGTGCGCACCCATGGTGCCAGTCCCGAAAAAGTCTGGAAGAGCACGCATCTGTGTGGACTTAAAGAAGCTTAATAAGGCTGTCAAAAGGGAGAGATTCATCTTGCCGACATCAGAGGGGATGGTAGCTCAGCTCAGCGGCTCCACAGTCTTCTCATCACTTGACGCAGCGTCAGGGTTCTGGCAGATCCCACTGGACAAAGACAGCCAGAGGTTAACCACCTTCATCACACCGTACGGAAGGTACTGTTTCAAACGTCTTCCCTTTGGGATAAGCAGTGCACCTGAGATATTTCAGAGGAAGATGGTGGAGACGCTGGAAGGGCTGGACGGCGTTGCCGTCTACATGGACGACATCATCATCCATGGCAGCAACACCAGCGAACATGATGAGCGGCTGCAGAAGGTTCTGGATCGGCTAGAGTCTGCAGGCCTGAAGCTGAACGATGAGAAGTGTGTGCTGAGAAAGGAGGAGCTGCACTTCCTGGGTCAGGTGATCAACAAAGATGGTGTACGACCCGACCCAGCCAAAGTGTCTGCAGTCAGCAAACTGGAACCACCAGAAAACGTGCAGGAACTAAAGAGAGCACTCGGCATGATCAATTACCTGGGGAAATATATTCCAGACCTCGCCACAGTGGGCCAGCCACTATATGCACTGTTAAAAGCAGACTCAGTGTGGATGTGGGGTCCGGCGCAACAAGCAGCCTTTGAGCGAGTTAAAGAGCTCCTCACAACGTCACCTACCCTGGTGTACTATGATGTTAACAGGAGCACAGTGGTCTCAGCAGACGCAAGCAGTTATGGGATAGG
>NC_140166.1:8559589-8667089 GCF_963971535.1 Notolepis coatsorum
GACTTGGTGATTATCTAAGAGAGAGTGAGAGAGAAAATGAGACAGAGAGAGAGAGAAAGGAGAGAGAGAGAGAGAGAGAGAGAGAGAGAGAGAGATGAGAGAGAGGAGAGAGAGAGAGAGAGAGAGAGAGAGAGAGAGAGAGAGAGAGAGAGAGAGAGAGAGAGAGAGAGAGAGAGAGAGGAACTATAAAAGAGGAAGGGTCATCATGTCACCATGTAGCACGTGAATGCACATCGGTGCCAAGTGTGGAAACTTTCAGTTCGGCCGACATTGTACCTCATCCTCGAACATGTTCGTAAGTATCTTTTGTAAATATCTTCGTAAGAACTTTGTGAGAACAAATTTACGGAATATCTCTGCCGGATTCACATGAAAGGTTGTTCGTAAATAGCAATTGTTTTCAGCTGCGCTCCCCCCAATGAAGAACATCACTCGTTCTTAAACTGAGAGCTAACAGGTGGGCTAAAAGAAAATGCCATTTTTGCTTTTGTTTTTGAGGACTGCATACTTTTTTTTCCTTAGCTTTATACATTATACTTATAGCACATGCATGAATGCACGAATTCCAATCTGGCTTCAGAACATCCCACTCCCTGACACATGCCTTCTCTACTTGAACGACCACATCAAACAAGAGGTGGACGCGGGCAAATACTGCGGCATGGTCATGCTGGACCTACAAAAGGGCCTCGACACTGTCAATCACAACCATTCTGATTGACAAGCTAAAAGCAATTGGTTTTGATAGTTTATCAGTGAGCTGGATACAATCCTACCTGGAGGGGAGGGAAACAGATGGTGGAAGTAAACGGTTACCCTATTCCCCCCCCCCCCCTCACAGTGAGCTGTGGTGTTCCACAAGGAAGCATACTAGGACCGCTACTATTCTAATTTATGCAAATGACATGTCGTCAGCCTGTGACTGCAACTTGTTCCTGTTTGCGGACGACTCAGCACTGCTGGTCTCTGACAAGAACAAGTTACAGGTTGAAAAAAACCCTCAGCTCGGAACTAGGCAAAATCTGCATATGGCTCGCCGACAACAAACTATCATTACACATGGGAAAAACAGAGTCCATTCTCTTCGGTTCAAATAACAAACTCAGCAAGGTTACAGTGGGTGACAATATTATCACAAGGAAAGATGAAATTACCTACCTGGGTTCCATCCTAGAGGCAAATCTTTCCTGTGACAAAAAGGCATCCAATGTAATAAAAAAAGTCAACCAACGAACTCGATTCTTGTACCGGATCTCCTCCCTGGTAAACAAGAATACCCTGAAGACTCTGGCAGGAGCACTCATTCAAGGGTACTACGACTATGCTTGCACCTCATGGTACCAAAGCACCTCAAAGGCGCTAAAAACAAAATTACAAACATCTCAAAACAAACTGGTCAGACTACTGCTTGACCTTACTCCTAGAACCCACCTCACCCCTGCCCACTTTGACAACCTAGGATGGCTTAGGGTAGACGACAGAGTACAGCAACTTGCAATGGGCCTGGTCTACAAGATACACTACACGACCAAGGTACCCATGCACATGTCAAAATACTTCCCAAAGGTCAGTGAATACCACGATCACAACACCAGAGGGAGCTCCACAAATCATGTTAAATCCAGATTCGGCTCAAACAAGGGACTAAACACGTTTCGCAATTATGCCACATCAATGTGGAACTCCCTACCCAAAGCTGTAAAGGAATGTGAATCACTACCCACTTTCAAAACCACGCTCCAATGTACAGTTTTTATGTCAAATGTATATACTCTTTTTTTTAGACTATTTTTGTATCACAAACAGTACTGTATTTGTAAATCTGTATGTAAATAAATGTATAGATGTAGCAGTACTGTCTATCAGTACTGTCTATCTGTATGTCATGTATGTCATATATGTCCTGATGAATTGAAAATGGGGGACCCTGATGTAAACTGGGTCTGCATCCCCTTAACAATTGTGTGTATTGAGCTGTACTGTATTGTACCCATTCTGCAATCTGTTAATAAAGTTTTCAATCAATTCAATCAATCAATCAAACTCTGCCATTTGAAAGAGGAGATTTGGTCCGATGCATAGTGTGCAAGTTGGCTATAATAAGGTCATTTATAGGCCTCATATTCTATATTCTATAATAATATTTCAAATTGCATGGGTCCGGATGGCAGAATTCAGTACTGTATCTACAAAACCTTCTGTTTAGTACACGTACACGTGATCTCAAGAATGTACTGAACGAGCTCAGTGGCCGTTTCTTATGTCTGGTCATTTTTAGCATGGTGTTATTCACTGTCAAAGATGCAAAGAAAAATCATAATTCATATTCTCCTTTGTTTCATCACAATTTAAGCAAACCTAGTAATAGACACAATATTTCTGACACTGGGAATACATTCAGTGAGGTCCATAGATGTCCCTAGATACCAAGAACATGCAAATAGCCGCCTTGTACAAGTGGAGCAAGATTCCATTTACTTACGTATGGGGATGGGAATCGAAAACCGGTTCCTAATTGTACGATTCTTGGAATCGCATGCCTCCGTCACTATCGATTCCTCTTATCGCTGCCAGGTTTTTCCTACAGTTGCGCATAACGTTAATGCCACGCATGTAGCCATGGCAGAATATTTGATTCCTTAAGGGCTCGAAATTGCCTGGGTTTTGGTCATATGCTCCCGAAATGCTCCCGCTGTTTGGTTGTTTCTATGTGCAGTGAAAACTACTCCAATGTTTTAGAACCTAGTCATTGATTTAATTCAGGGTAACCTAAGATTAGCCGCGGAGCTAACGCTAGCTAACGCTAGCTAATCAAGCACACAGAGAGAGATGACAGCTGACAGCAGATAGTACAGGTACAAATTAAATAAAAAGGGGGGTGGGGGCTGTTGTGTAAACCTTGTACTCTTTAGTTCACATATAATAAGAGACGGAGAGCGTGTGATCACGTTGACTGTTTGTTTACTAGTAGGTAAGTCAGGAAGTACCGTGCAACATACAAACATGTCCGTGTAGCAACATGAGCCAATACCTTACAGGACAGGGGCGAGCGGGGACCGGGGAGGGAGGTGTGTGTGTGCGTGTGTGTGTGTGTGTGTGTGTGTGTGTGTGTGTGTGTGTGTGTGTGTGTGTGTGTGTGTGTGTGTGTGTGTGTGTGTGTGTGTGTGTGTGTCAGTGGTGAGACGAATGCGCTCATGATTTTTAACATCTAAGCTCACATACACCCGTTGTAACTGCCACCGTTATTGCAGTCGGGACATAAGATGCACTGGATGCTATTGATAAGCATGTGCCTCGTTACCACACTAAGTGTGTGTGTGTGTGTGTGTGTGTGTGTGTGTGTGTGTGTGTGTGTGTGTGTGTGTGTGTGTGTGTGTGTGTGTGTGTGTGTGTGTGTGTGTGTGTGTGTGTGTGTGTGTGTGTCAGTGGCGGCCCGTACTATCTACTGTTGGGTGGTCGCAGGGGGTTCACGTTAGGTCGAGTTGAAAATGTAACGTTAATAAATGCTCTGGAGCAATCTCTCTCTCTGTCTCTCGGATCAATCCAATAAAATAATTAACACATGTATATGTTGTCATTTTAAACAACTCACCATTCATTCATTCATACATTATGCATCAGCAGCAGCGAAATTAATGTTATAGTTCACAACACAGCAGCGCGTTTTGAAGCGCTATTATCATCTCAGCAAGCAAGTCAATACTTTCCGTAGCCGCATTTCTCGGAGACACAGGAACACAGCATCGCTGTGTTGAGAGAGAGAGAGAGAGAGAGAGAGAGAGAGAGCGAGAGAGAGAGACTCACTGTTTAGTTTAAACGTCCAGGGCAGGAGGGCTTGATAAAGTGTATAATCCACTGTCCCACAGTCCCAGACTGTTGATGTATATCCAGACCACTGTCCAGACTGCATCCGCCATATTATAGCTTCTTGTTAGCCAAGTGTTAGCACCACACAACACAAGTATTGTGATTATTTCTTTGCCCATTTCCACGTCGAACAGACTGCAAACTACCTGGCGTTCTAACGCCATGCTCTAAGACAAACTCTAACCTTAACCAACTTTGAAAGAGTGCCTAAGCTTAACCGTCGAAAGAACTTGCCATCACGATCTAAGACAAATAGCTGCATCACAACAACACAAGTTACACAACAGCTACTACAGAAACTGGCGTCGGCCAATCAGAGAGCGTCTCCGCGAAATGCGGCTACGGAAATTATAGGCGCTGCTAAGGCTGCTGGCTTAGACCGCTTCAAATCGCGCCCGGTTTCCATCATAATACATCATATTATGCACTGATTGGCTGCGACGGATACAGCGATGAAACAGTGCACGGCGTGCACGCGCACTCAGAGTGCTATTGCGTCTAGCCCGAGACGAGAGAAATAAGGCTAGGAGAAATGAAGCTACGGTAACGGAACGTGAGTCACTTCCTGTTCAGGAAAACGATTATTTATATTTGATATTATTAACGTTATATTGTGCATTGGAAACACAAACATACTTAAAATGAGTAAATATTATTCATTTTAAACATGTTTATATTATTTATAGGGCTATAAAACAAAAAACAAAAAAAAAGATTTCTTATTCATCTCTCTTTTAACCAGGGTTAACCAGGGGGGGGGGCGGCGCCCGAGCGCCCCTAGTGGCGAGCCGCCACTGGTGTGTGTGTGTGTGTGTGTTTGTGTGTGTTTGTGTGTGTGTGCGTGTGTGTGTGTGTGTGTGTGTGTGTGTGTGTGTGTGTGTGTGTGTGTGTGTGTGTGTGTGTGTGTGTGTGTGTGTGTGTGTGTGTGTGTGTGTGTGTGTGTGTGTGTGTGTGTGTGTGTGTGCGTGTGTGTGTGTGTGTGTGTTCATGTGTGCTTGTGTGTGGAGAGATCAAGTTTCAAGGTTCTTTATTAGTTATCATAGTAAAATACAGAATACTTTCCCATGAAATGCTTTTTTTCTGTACAAGCTCCTGGGAGTGTGCTGGATAAAAATAGATACAAAGTATAAAATAGAAAGTCAAATGTATGTAAACAAAAAGTGTTCAGTGAATATAAATATATACAATATACAATACAGAGTAAAAAAAAGAGTAACAGTGAGTTACAGCACAATACAGTACAGTACAATGCAGAAATGGGATGAGGTACAACTTAGGGTAAGGTGCAATGAGGTATGAATTGTAGTGCAAATCTCTTTACCAATAAATATAAAGTGTGTTAAAGTGTCTAAAGTGAGGAAAGTGGGTGTTACAGTGAGTGTTTATTTAAAGTGAGTGTGGATGTGTGTGCTGTGAGTGTAGTTGATGGTTGTTACATAGTGTCATTGTCGTTGAGCATCCTGGTGGCCTGGGGATAGAAGCTCCTTCTGAGTCTCTCTGTACTGGCCATGAGACTCCGGTATTGCTTGCCTGACCGCAGCAGTTCAAAGAGGCAGTTGTTTGGGTGACTAGAGTCACTTGTTGTAAATGTCCTGGAGAGTGGGAAGGCCACTTCCAATTGTGCATTCGGCTGAACGCGCCACTCTCTGTAGTCTGCTACGGTCTTGTGTGGTGCTATTCCCAAACCAGGAGGTGATGTTAGGATGCTCTCTATTGTGCATGAATAGAAGTTCTTAAGGATCTTCTGACTCACTTTGAACTTCCTTAGGCACCTAAGGAAGTATAGGCGTTGCCGTGCCTTCTTAACTACACTGTCAATGTGTGTGGTCCATGTCAAGTCCTCAGATATGTGGACTCCGAGGTACTTAAAACTGTTCACTCTCTCGACCGGTGCCCCGTCGATGCTGAGGGGGCTGTAGTCTCTGACCCCCGACCTCCTAAAGTCCACAATCATCTCCTTTGTTTTGCTGAAGTTCAGGGAAAGGCAGTTCTCCTGACAGCACCGTGCCAGATCCTCTACCTCTTCCAGGTAGGCCCTCTCATCGTTTGCAGAGATCAGGTGGAGGAACAGATGTAGCCCTTCACAAGCTTCTCAAAGCACTTCATTGCTATGGAGGTGAGAGCTACAGGGCGATAGTCGTTGAGGATCTTTTGGGTACAGGGATAATAAAGAACTTCTTAGACTTCTTCAGACAGGTGGGGATGACCGCCTGTTCTAAGGACAGGTTGAATATGTCAGTGAATACCGGGGCCAATTGGTCGGCACAGACTTTTAGGACGCGACGGGGATACCGTCCGGTCCTGCTGCCTTCCTGATATTCACTCTCTTAAAGGTCCTCCTCACAGTGTTGAGTGTTCTGATGGCCTTGGGACAGAAGCTGAGTCGGAGGCGCTTGCCTGACCGCAGCAGCTTGAACACACTATTGTTGGGGTGGTGAGGGTCCTTCATTATTCTGCAGGCTCTGGATTTGCACCCCCAATTTATAAGTCCTGCAGGGGTGGTAGTGCAATACCTGTAGTACTCTCTGCTGAGCGCACCACTCTCTGTAGAGCATTCCTGTCCTGGGCAGTGCAGTTGCCAAACCAGGCAGTGATATTCCCAGTCAGGATGCTCTCCACAGCCCCGGAATAGAAGGACTGGACTACACTATTCCACTATAGCGATATCCACACGATTGGGTTTAGTTAATTTATTTATGTATTCACTCTCATTTGCAGTGTTTGTGTAGTGATTTTTATTTTTAATATTTTTTTATCACAATGCCTGGTTCAGTCATGACTATAAATGTAAAATGTAATGATACAATTATTGTCGTATTTATTATTATAAACTCAAGGAAGATACACCTGGCACCATAACCAGGTACTGAAGTGCTGGGCTGCTGAACTTGAGAACAAGAGAGTAACCACCAACGCCATGCCTCTAAATGCCCAAACTACCTTCCCACGGAAAACAACCTTCATCCGGGAAGGGGAGAAACGGCGGACCAAGCCATCACCTCCGAACTCAGGCCCACTGAACGCAGCCCGGGATTGGGAAATGCGGGTAGACCTCAGCCAGAGGCTTACCTTCCCATCTGAAATTGCAGCGACAGAACCTGCGCCCAGACCTGGTCCCATGCAGGCCATGTGAGCGGATCGGAGCGTGAGCGGCGCGGGGCGCGGAGCGGGCTGTTTTGACGTGAGCGAGGAGTGGGTTTTAAAATGAGTCGGCGCGACGTCCGGAGCGAGAGTTCTCCTCCGCTCCAATCCACTCCAGGTCGCTCACAGTGGTTTAACACTGTTGATGTAATATACATGCAGTACAATGCCAAAGCAACAGATGGCGATGTACAAACATGAAGGCCATTTTCAACCAATGAGAAGGGTGAACCTGTGATATCCGGTTCAGGCTTTGTCACTGTAGAGACGCCCACACTCACTCCTGTTAGAAAACGTATCGACGCCATTGTTGTTGACGTTAGCTTACATGCTAACGTTAATGGCAGCGACCATAGCATTGTGGCTCGGCTAGCCTATCATCGCTTAATATAGCTAGTGAATGGATAAACAACGTTATTTAACATTGCAGAATGGGTACAATTACAATGCGGCTCAATACAAACAATTGTTAAGGGGCCCAGGGGGTGTAGACTGTTGTAGTTTGAGCTAATTTACACCATGCTCCAAAAAAAAAAAAAAAATCTGCCGAGCGATCTGGCGCGGGGCTCGATTCAAGGTGAGCGGGGAGCGAGCGGAGAGCGACTTGGGGGCGGGGTCAACATGATCGATTAGCGGAGCGGACCAAGCTTTAAAGAGCGAAGAGCGGATTTCTCGGCCGCGCCGATCCGCTCACGTGGCCTGGTCCCATGGGAGGAAGCCATCGATGAGGCATTCGAACGGAAGAGGCTGCAATATGCCAACTTAGCAGCTGAAGCAGAGGGGCAGGGCTGGAATGTGAAGGTGTGGCCAGTGGAGATGGGCTGCAGAGGCTTTGTAGCCAGTTCCACCACAAGGCTCCTGAAGGAAGTAGGGATCAGAGGACAGGCCCAACGGAAGGCAATCAAAGAACTTGCCACTGCAGCAGAACGAAGCAGTCACTGGCTGTGGCTGAAACGTAGAGACGCATCATGGGCTGCTAAATAAACACGTGGTGCCACCGTGCGACACACACCCAGGCCTGATCAGCCTGTGGTGGGCCAACCTCGGCAGAGGGTGTATTGTGATAAATGGCCGAAACACCCAATGAGGTCGGGGAACACAACTGAAGATGTGTCGTACTGGTGGCACCATGTGATCATTGCCAAATTCCACCCCACCCAAGAGGATATCTCCAACCTCATTCAATTGTTGTGCTGAATATTTATGGATCTTTAACAACTAGTCCTATTAAGAATCCTATTATAATTATTTCATTCCGAGGATGTCTGTGGAATCGACGTGAACGCCGTCACCAATGATTTCTCTCAAATGAAGCCGTTAAGAACACAGGCGCACACCAGTCGGTCCGACTTACGACTGCCTTTCCGTGTTCGTAAATGGAGTTTGTAGCAACGAACTAATCTCCAAAAATAAACCGTTCAATCGTGCCAAAATCAGCATGTGGAGTTACAAAGAAATTTGTTCGTAACTTTCATCAGTATACACCAAAAATACAAGAGAAATCCCTTTTTAAAAAGATCCACTGTTTCTAAGACCCTAAACGTGGCAAATCTGTTGCTCAATCAAACGAGCCTCCTCTACTTGTACGCCTGATTCCATTAATTTCATAGAGTCCCTCGTCTGCTTATTTTCCACAGAGCTGGTGACGGACGTAGCGAGGGAGCTCCAAGTCTCGGCTGCTCCCCGTCTCCGCTGTGGCCTCGCAGAGGGACAAGAGACGGATCAGACCAATCAGAGATGGAGAGAAGAAAGGAACGGAAAGGAGAGGAGAGAAGAGTGGAGGAGAAGAGTTTTAGAGGATTGTAGAGTCTCCTTGTTCGGCTCTCGGCTCCCCAGCTCTACTACACGCACACACAGACACACACGCATGTGTGTGTGTGTGTATGTGTGTGTGTGTGTGTGTGTGTGTGTGTGTGTGTGTGTGTGTGTGTGTGTGTGTGTGTGTGTGTGTGTGTGTGTGTGTGTGTGTGTGTGTGTGTGTGTGTGTGTGTGTGTGTGTGTGTGCGTGCGCAAGTGTGTGCAATGCATGCATGTGTGTGAAGCTTGTGAGGGACAGTTTGAGTTTACGTGGGGACAATTTGGCTGGTCTTCGCTTTGGCAAGGAGTGATATTCGATAGGGTTCAAATAAGAGAGAGAGAGAGAGAGAGAGAGAGAGAGAGAGAGAGAGAGAGAGAGAGAGAGAGAGAGAGAGACACACACACACACACACACGCACGCTCGCAGAGCGGAGAGTAAAAGTTGTGCGCAGAGAGCAGTTTTCTCTAAACGGACTGCGGTGAAACTCCCTCAGTAGTAATATCCCGCTGGCCTCACTCCAGACCTTTGATTCCACTTATCAAAATAAATGACACAACGTCGTTAACAGTCAATAACAACTTATACAGACGCCATTTCATATTTCCAGCCTGCCAGCTTTAAAATGGCCCGATGAATGATTCTCCGTCACAAGTACAGGCACACATGCGTGTACACACACAAATTCTCTTTCACACACATACGCACAGACATACAAACGTAAACGCACACACACACACACACCCTTCTGACACACACGCGCACACACACAGACACACACTCACAGCCCGTACAAACGGAACAACACAGCGGCAAAGCGGCGCTCTACACTTCAGCACTCAGGATTATATAGACGCTATTGATTTTGTGTCAGCGCACTTCACAGTAAATATCATAAGCATGCATTCAGAAAGGTACTAAACAACAATAAATAAAGCCTTAAAACACCAGCGGGCTGATTTAGCGAGCGACCGCTGAGTGCTGTTGGCCAGCGCTGACGGGATGTACCCTCATATTCTATTGGTCTAAGAGCATGTCGTTACACGCCAGCACAGACTTCCTGTTTTTTAATGTGAAATACAGTAAAACTTCTAATGGCATTTAGTAGAGACAGGTGTTTACTTGCTAAAATGATAGATATGTTTTGTGTGAACACTGTTTATTTAGAGATCTTTTAGGCTACTATATTGTGACTTTTACTAGAGGTTTTTATGGTACTAAGGCCGACGTAATAGTTTGGTAGCACGAACATTAGAGCGTAATGGTTACCAACGCGAGGCCTGGGGACGCCCGGGGGTCGTTGGTGAGGTTCCAGGGGGCATCGAATAAATAGGAAATTGTTTAATTTGACATTCACTGAAGTCAGACAGAATATATAAGAGACTACTCAGTTGTAGCTTTTCACTCTCTCCACTGATATCTCCCCGCCGACAGTGAAGGCAGTTTTGGAACCCCCAGTAAGTCAAGGGGAAGGGATAACTAACATAAAGGATGATTGTGATGTAATCTGGGATAAATAATCTGGCTTGAATGATGTCAAAGGAATGAACTAAACTAAACTAAACAAACTCGGTAGGGAATACTAACTACCCAAAAATATACCATCATACCATACGGCATCACTCCTGACCTAGTGTGTCTAGACAAGATATTACTATATGTATTCCAAAATGTGTTGGGCCCCTTACCTGCTGTAATTACACACACACACACACACACACACACACACACACACACACACACACACACACACACACACACACACACACACACACACCGCACACACACACACACACACACACACACACACACACACACACACACACACACACACATGCGCGTGCGCACCACGCACACACGCACACATTACAGAGTTGGCAAACTGATGAGATACACTGATCAGATCAAAAGCAAAACATTGACAAAGGGAAGAAACAGGAAGTGACACATGATTTTAAACATGTCTTCCTATTGGCATCTCCATGATGTAGCAAGGTGGAATGAGTGAGAGAGAGAGAAAGAGAGGGGGGGGGGGGGGGGGGGGGGCACAAAATGAAAAACTAAATACAGCCACATGCTGGAATGTAACATGGACCTAATCATATATAACAACACATATCTTCTCAGATGGTGGTCCCTGGGTCAGAATCTAATCAAATGGGGGTCCTCTGGTAAATAGAGTGCATTTATATAACAGCTTTTATGCGGTTATATACAACTGCTTTACAACGTATGCCTCACATTCACCCCTTCACTCACAGAATCTGTAAATCTGATTTACACACCGATGGGCGAAGGCAACCATGCAAGTTGCCAACCTGCTCATCGGGACCTGTCATAGGGTGTTTACTAGTGTCTTGCTCAAGGACACTTCGACGTGCTGCCGGGAGGAGACGGAATCGAGCCGCGAACCTTTTCAATTACCAGACGACCACTCTACCTCCTGAGCCATTGTCGCCCCTCTGCCCAACCTGTATGGATTTGAGTCCTTGCCGTGAGAAAGGTTGAGAACCACTACAGTTAGAGAAGTGAAATTAAATTGCTACTGGAAAGTCACTGGTTCCAGTCTGAACTGGTAAGAAAGTGTGGGTGGGGGAGGTGAGTAACGCTCTCCTCTACAGCTGAAGTACCCTTGAGCAAGGCACTGCTGAGTAGGTCCTGTAGGTGTCTATGTGTGTCCCCTGGTTGTACTGGGCGGCTCCTACCTCCTCCTGTAGGTGTCTATGTGTCCCCTGGCTGTACTGGGCGGCTCCTACCTCCTCCTGTAGGTGTCTATGTGTCCCCTGGTTGTACTGGGCGGCTCCTACCTCCTCCTGTAGGTGTCTATGTGTCCCCTGGTTGTACTGGGCGGCTCCTACCTCCTCCTGTAGGTGTCTATGTGCCCCCTGGTTGTACTGGGCGGCTCCTACCTCCTCCTGTAGGTGTCTATGTGTCCCCTGGCTGTACTGGGCGGCTCCTACCTCCTCCTGTAGGTGTCTATGTGTCCCCTGGTTGTACTGGGCGGCTCCTACCTCCTCCTGTAGGTGTCTATGTGTCCCCTGGTTGTACTGGGCGGCTCCTACCTCCTCCTGTAGGTGTCTATGTGTCCCCTGGTTGTACTGGGCGGCTCCTACCTCCTCCTGTAGGTGTCTATGTGTCCCCTGGTTGTACTGGGCGGCTCCTACCTCCTCCTGTAGGTGTCTATGTGTCCCCTGGTTGTACTGGGCGGCTCCTACCTCCTCCTGTAGGTGTCTATGTGTCCCCTGGCTGTACTGGGCGGCTCCTACCTCCTCCTGTAGGTGTCTATGTGTCCCCTGGCTGTACTGGGCGGCTCCTACCTCCTCCTGTAGGTGTCTATGTGTCCCCTGGTTGTACTGGGCGGCTCCTACCTCCTCCTGTAGGTGTCTATGTGTCCCCTGGCTGTACTGGGCGGCTCCTACCTCCTCCTGTAGGTGTCTATGTGTCCCCTGGTTGTACTGGGCGGCTCCTACCTCCTCCTGTAGGTGTCTATGTGCCCCCTGGTTGTACTGGGCGGCTCCTACCTCCTCCTGTAGGTGTCTATGTGTCCCCTGGCTGTACTGGGCGGCTCCTACCTCCTCCTGTAGGTGTCTATGTGTCCCCTGGTTGTACTGGGCGGCTCCTACCTCCTCCTGTAGGTGTCTATGTGTCCCCTGGCTGTACTGGGCGGCTCCTACCTCCTCCTGTAGGTGTCTATGTGTCCCCTGGTTGTACTGGGCGGCTCCTACCTCCTCCTGTAGGTGTCTATGTGTCCCCTGGGTGGAGTCGCTGTGAGGGTAATCTGGAGAGTCCTGCACGCGGAGAAAATGGTGTCAACACAGATTCAATTATAATTCATAATTACATTTATTGTCAAATAAATTGCCATCAAACAATATTCTTGATGCAATGTTTTTGCCCGACCCAGAGGGCCGGCCTACAATAGCGATTGTCCCTAACTGACCTGACAGATGGCTGGGACCGGCTGAACTAGGCCCCGTCATCGTTTAATTTTTTTCAAATGATCATAAAACAATGACCTTTGTTGAACTTGGCTAAATCCTCTGAACGGCGCTAAGAGAGATTCACGTTCACCTAAACGTCTGAACACGAGACAAAACCACGTGTCTCAGGACTGGTGCAGGATCGTTTACATCCTGTGTTGTCCTGTACTCTGCATACGGGACACAATGCCACACTATGCACCGAGTTCTCCCTCCTAACTCACAATGATCCCATTGTCTCGGGTAACGAGGGAGCATCATATCAGCGGCGGTGTGTGTGAGCTGTATAGCAACGAGCTACACCGTCTGAATGGATAAGCAGCACACACACACACACGTGCGCACGCACACACACACAGACACACACGCAAACAGACACACACATGCACGGACACACGCACACACGCGCACACACACATACACAGACCCCCCACAGAATACTGCAGCCCTATTGTATATGTCTGCATGCTAATGGCTGTGAATACCAATGTGTTATGGTAAATGTAGGAAGGTAGTGAACGCATACATTTACTGGCAAATGTATACGTTAAGTTTATTTTTAAATGTTTTACCCAGGGACAGTGCACGTTAATCAACATCTTCAGTTTCCACATCAATGTAAATGTGCCATAATTAGCTAATGAGCTAGTTTTCATCTGTAGTCCCTGCTTGTATGTCTTTATGGTGTGGGAGGAAACCAGGGTACCTGGAGGAAACCCACGCGAACACAGAGAGAACATGCAAACTCCACACAGAAAGGCCCCCTGCTGGGGTTCGAACCCAGGACCTTCTTGCTGTGAGGCAACAGTGCTAACCACTCTGCCGCCCACTGATAATTGATCTTGTTCCCATATTTACCATATATACCACAAATGTATGTACAGTATATTGCAGCGTTTTGGTTTGGCCCGGCCTTAAGGTTCAAATAAGTGTTACATAGCTCTACATTCTGACAGCCATCACTGATATAGAGTGTCTGGTCAGTAACACAGGTCTCCAAGTCCCTTCGCTCTGCAGTAAACAGAAAATAGATTTTCTGGTATCCCCTTCCTACTTTAACCAATCAAGATTGTTTCAAGAAGTCTTGCCAAGCCAAATGTGCTTACTTGTTTGAAGGACACATTTGCTTAAAACTAGTTTTTATTTCGTATTTTTGTCAGACCATTTTTGCAGATTGGAGTTCTCTCTCCTGATTGGACGAAGTGGAAACGGAATACCAGAGCGTTTATTTTCAGAGTGGAGGGACTGGGAGACCACTTACCACCACCCATGACAAATACCACTTACAGCACCTTTAACACGACAACCTTTAAATGTTTCCGTGGTGGCAATCTGCCATTGTTCTTCAACGTCAAACACCATCGCTGAGTAACACTAACTAACTGCAGTGAAGGTTATAAATGATAAGCATTTGCCAGTGCATCAGAGCACCTACTGTAGCTTATCAGAACTCACTTCAGCCCTACACATATGAGTGCATGCCTACCAACTGTCCGCCTGTTTTATTGCAACACTACTATCACCGACATCTAAGAAGGGAGATCCCCCCTTGAATGGCCCTTCTAAGGTTTCTCTCCTCCACACTGCCTGTGGTGCATTTTTTCCTATTGCTAGGTTTTAGTGAGTTTTTCCTTACCTTCGCGTGGGGTATGTCTGGGAGTGTTGCATTTATTTATTTTGCATTTATTTTAAATTTTTTGGACTTTATGGTGTTCTTGTTTTGTTCTTGACTTATTGTGATGTTTTCTTCTTGACTTGTTTAAAGAAGACGTGTCCGGCCCATGGGGACATCAACGTGTGTGTTATGTAGTACGTACGTAGTATTTTGTATGTAGGTAGGTGTAGTAATAAGACTCAGGAAGCAGGTTACTCTTTTAGCCTTTTAGTCAAGCAGGTTAGCATGGTAGGTTACAGCAGGGTACATTCTGTTCTATTCTCCTTCTGCGTGTACACTTCTTCTGCACACTTCAGCTGTAGGCATAACAGGGCATTGTATCAACTACGCCCCATAGTGGATACTCTTGGGAAGTACATCTTCCACATGCATTACAGAACACAACAGTGTGTTGTCGGGCCTTACAAATAAATTTGATTTGATTTGATTTGATTTAACGAGCTATACGTTTGGTAAATGGTCTGCATTTATCCAAAGAGCTTTAGAAGTACTGATCCTGAGGGAATCAACTTATTCCTCACATTCACCCATTCACTCACACATTCACACACTGATGGTGGAGGCAACCATGCAAGGTGAAAATCTGATCATCGGGAGTGGTTTAAGGTTAAAGTGAGTGGTGTTTTTTTGTTAAAATAAGTGGTCTACAGGTTAAAATAATAGCTCTACATTCCGACAGCCATCACTGATTAGTGCTTTAAATTTCTGTTTACTGCAGAGCGAAGGGACTGGGAGACCTATGTTACTGACCAAACACTATATCAGTGATGGCTGTTACTACACTTACTGTATTTAAACAAAGAAACACCACTTACATCGTGTCTTGATCAAGACCGCTTTGACACGCTGCCGGGAGGAGCCGGAAGCCTTCTGATTGGCAGACGACTGCTCTACCTCCTGAGCCACTGTCACCCCCCACCATGTATGCTTATTATGACAGGACAGCTGTTTCAATTGCAAAAATCACTCGTGGTTGTTTGTACAAATAACACCCAGTGGTAGGATTACCAAGATGGTGGAAGAAGACCTTCGGATGAGAGGCTAAACCGAGGTCCTGACTGAATCTCGGCCGTTAAAGAACCCAGGACGCCTATCGCAAAGAGTAGGGGGTTCCCAGACGTTCCTGGCCAAATTCCCCAAACAGGTCTCTGACATCAAGGCCACCTTCCCCTTAATTGGCTGATATAAATCCCTGTCTCCTGAGCCGCTCAGCCATTGTGTAGTGTGACGTGTGCCTGGTGCCAGTGTATGGCAGCCATTGAGCCTATGTAGTCCAAGGTTGGGTGCATGTAGAGCCATATGAAATCCGCGATCACGGAATCGCGGACGGAATCGCGGAATTGAGCAATAAAAATGGAATTACCTGTAAAACGTGGAATATTGCAGAATTTGCCATAATTTGGACTGTAATTCCGTTTTCGGGATAACGGTGGAACGTTTGGTGCAAAGCAAACATGACCGGGACGCTAAAGCGTGTTACACCGCGCGCGTCACTTCCACACTGCTTCACAACAACACAGCAATGTCCAAGCGTGTAGCTGCTCCGGTATTAACAGCATCCAAAAAGCTACGAAATACCACACTAAACCCTAAATTCAGAGCAGAGCAGTATCCTAATGACTTTTATGCCTCCGGTGATAAGGTGTTTTGCTAATTCTGTCAACGTTCCGTGGACTGGACCCACAAAAAAATAAATAGCTATAACGTTAGGTCATGATAGCTTCTAGCTAAATCTAGTGCACCCATCCATTTGTTTAATGCAAACGATTGTCATTATACACTGCCCTTTATAAACTAAATACACTTAAATAGCTATGTAACGTTATAGGACTATAGATGGAAATGATAGCTTCTAGAAGTTCTAGCTAAATCTGGTGCACCCATCAATTTGTTTAATGCAAACGATTGTCATTATACACTGCCCTTTATAATCTAAATAAACTTAAATAGCTATGAAACGTTACAGTACATAGGACTATAGATGGAAATGATAGCTTCTTGCTAAATCTAGTGCACCCATCCATTTGTTTAATGCAAACGATTGTCATTATACACTGTCCTTTATAAACGAAATAAACTAAACTAAAGGTGCCTAAATTATGCATTACTATATTTCATCACAATATAATAGATATAGCTAGGTTACTGACATTGTCATTGTGATAATGTCAGTAGTAGCTAGCTGTATCTATTGTTTACACTTGAAATATGTATTTTTATTTTGTCACAATATTAATTGAAAAATATTGTGTAAAATTGAACTGTATTTCTGAGTTGCAGCACTTAAAAACATTAAATGGACTGTTATATCTTATTCAATTGTGGACATTTATTCATTCCCACTTATTAGACACTATTTCTGATGGTAAAATGAGCATAAAAAGCAAAATACAGAATTCTGAAATATTAAAACGGAAAAAATGGAATTTGGGAAAAAATAAAATGGAATTTGGAAAATAATAAAACGGATTTCATATGGCTCTAGGTGCATGCTACCAGTGGTGGTGAAGGAGGCAATTTCCACCCTACATTGTGGGGAGCGCTTTGAGTGTCTAGAATAGCGCTATATAAATGTAATGAATTATTAATGAAGTATTATTATTATCATTCATCTTTCTACACTAAAAGATGCGTTTGGAACTGGAGACAAACTGTAGTTATACTAATACTGGCAAACATCACCTATTGTACTGTTCCTGTCCTTTTTGGCATGCTTGTGAGATAAGATGGCGTTTACAGTGGCGTTCTGAGGCATGGGAACTGACCATATGGAATGTGGGGAGGACGGAAGCTGTCAGCGTGGAGGATTGTGTTGCGATCCGCGGTTTTCTTGTAGATGGCGGTATGTATGTAGCTGTTCATCTCCCCTTGAAGATGGTGAGATCAGGAAAGTCTATCTCCCTCGAGTGAACCGAGGACAGTCTGATGTTCTCGTTGATTGAGTTTGTGTATTTGTGGAAGTCCAGCAGGTCAGACTCACTCCCTTTGCAGAGGAAGATAATAAAACCAATGTGGCGTCCCCAGCAGAGGATTGTTCTGCACATTACTTCTTCTTGGCTGGCTGCTGGATGTGTTCTACATTGTGGGGAGCGCTTTGAGTGTCTAGAATAGCGCTATATAAATGTAATGAATTATTAATGAAGTATTATTATTATCATTCATCTTTCTACACTAAAAGATGCGTTTGGAACTGGAGACAAACTGTAGTTATACTAATACTGGCAAACATCACCTATTGTACTGTTCCTGTCCCCTATAGGCACTCCCTGAAAGGATCTCACTCAATGCACCTATCATTCACCAGTGTTGTAGGACTCGAGTCCTGGACTGATTTTCAGGACTCTTGACTCGACTTGGACTTGAGCACTGATGACTCGGACTTCAATTCCATTTAATTAAAAAAACTGTATTAGTCCTGCAAGGGGCAAGTTAAGGCATGCATACAGCAAACAGCGGCACTTATACACATCCAATACAGAGCAGGGGACAAGAGACATACATGACACTATTAAAGCAAAAGAGACATGACACTGTTAGAACAGGATCCTTATATTGTCAAGTCTAATAAATAAATTCGGTCAGTACAAAAAAAGTGCACTTTCTTCAAAATCTTTTAAATCAAGGGATTAAAAGGTGCATATTAGTGAACTGACCATTCCTTGCACTGTGGCCATTCACCAGTCGAGCATTGACTGCATTCGGACTCGGAAGGTGCAGACTCAGACTTGCTAATTGAAAAATACAGTTTTTTATAGGCCCTAATCATTTGGCATACGATATTGATGGCTAGTGCATTTGTTTGGCTATTATGTCACAAAGAAAATAAACTCCCTTTGAAATGGTGACCGCTGTGTCATTTATGTTTAATGTAGACCTTTTTTTATTTGTATGTCAGCCCGAGTGGAGTGGATTCAACCTTGATTTGACTCGACTACAACGCTGCCTATCACTGACCAGGACCATGCCCCTATCACTGACCAGGACCCTATCACTGACCAGGACCCTATCACTGACCAGGACCCTATCACTGACCAGGACCACGCCCCTATCACTGACCAGGACCCTATCACTGACCAGGACCACGCCCCTATCACTGACCAGGACCCTATCACTGACCAGGACCACGCCCCTATCACTGACCAGGACCCTATCACTGACCAGGACCCTATCACTGACCACGCCCCTATCACTGACCAGGACCCTATCACTGACCAGGACCACGCCCCTATCACTGACCAGGACCACGCCCCTATCACTGACCACGCCCATATCACTGACCAGTGATGACCAGGACCCTATCACTGACCAGGACCATGCCCCTATCACTGACCACGCCCCTATCACTGAACAGGACCCTATCACTGACCAGGACCCTATCACTGACCAGGACCATGCCCCTATCACTGACCAGTACCACGCCCCTATCACTGACCAGGACCACGGCCCTATCACTGACCAGTACCACGCCCCTATCACTGACCAGGACCACGGCCCTATCACTGACCAGGACCACGGCCCTCTGCTTTGCATATTAGTAGGTGTCATAGCCGCTAATTGCCTTCCCATAGCTTCTTTATAAAGAAAATAGGGACAGCATGGATTAAAAACTAGATGCTTTGCCAGTATTAAACTAGGGTTATAATTCATAATCTTATTTATATCCTGTACTGCAGGGGTGGCCAACCCGCGGCTCACGAGCCGCATGTGGTTCTTTGCCCGTCAATGTGTGGCTCTTCCATCCATTTTTTTTTTTTTTTTTTTATGTTACTCATTCCACAATATTTTTTTTAATTGACCATTTGCATGTTCTTGGTATCTGAATCTAGGGACATATATGGATCAGTGTCAGAAATAGTGTGTCTGTTACTAGGCTTGAGTAAATTGTAATCAACCAAATGAGAATATCAATTATATTAAAACATTTTTTTTAATTATCTTTGACTGTGAATAACACCATTCTAAAATTGACCAGACCTGAAAAATCTAAGCAAATGAATAAAGGGAAGATGATTAAACAGAAGGTTTTGTAGATACAGTACTGAATTCTGCCATCTTTTTTATAATGTAAATTTCTCCACCATTTTCATCGTATTTTTGCAAGACGTTCACAGAAAGGTCGAGAAACTAACTGCGTTCTGTTTTATGGCAATAACGTTCAGGTTTGTGGGAGATAATCCCAAAAAATAAGAGAAATAAAAAAGTAAATCCAGAAGTCAGATGATTGACAGGGGCTGGTGTGAGCTGGGTAGGGTAGTTTTTCGAAATTCGAAATCCCTGAGTCTCTTCCTTCAAAAGACTACACTCACTTTTGGCTGTGCCACTTCCTCCTGTCAATATGCGCCGGTTTCCGACTCAATGCCCTGAGATTTCTATAATCTTATATTTCACTAATAACAGTTAAAATAATTGGTAAACAAACGTAATGCTGAAAATATACACTTTTACTGTATATCTCGGGCTTAAGAGGCTAACCCTGTGAGGCCCAAATTAAAAAGACATTAGCAACTTCAGAGGCCAGAGGGTGGGACATAAACACATTTACTATCAAATAGCATTGTGAGGCTGAACAACAGGACCAATTGACTATACATGTGCTTAACATTTTTTAAATAAACATTCTTTTTTTAAATGGCTAAAAGTGATTTTGTAATTTTGCAACCGTGGGTCTCACCGGGTACTTTTAACCCTGTGAGGCCCAAATAAAAAAGACATTAGCAACTTCAGAGGCCAGAGGGTGACACCTATAAACACATGAAGGGTGCCGTGACTGAAAAAAAAGGTTGAGAAACGCTGGTATATGGTGTGGCTCTTTGTGGTACTACAGTAATTTTTGTGGCTCTTAGTCTCTGACTGGTTGGCCACCCCTGCTGTACTGGCTTCACCTAACAAAAAATGGCAAAAAGGCTGTCACCAACTTAACTGTGGGTAGTGTTAGGTGGTGTCTTGCACACTTGTGTGGTTGTTTGGTTTGGTTAGCGGGTCCAATGCACACTTGTTTGCAGGGGAGAAAAAGTAAGGAAAGAAAGAAAGAAAGAAAGAAAGAAAGAAAGAAAGAAAGAAAGAAAGAAAGAAAGAAAGAAAGAAAGAAAGAAAGAAAGAAAGAAAGAAAGAAAGAAAGAAAGAAAGAAAGAAAGAAAGAAAGAAAGAAAAAGAGAAAGAAAGAAAAAAAGAGAGAAAGAAAGAAAGAAAGAAAGAAAGAGAGAAAGAAAGAAAGAAAGAAAGAAAGAAAGAAAGAAAGAAAGAAAGAAAGAAAGAAAGAAAGAAAGAAAGAAAGAAAGAAAGAAAGAAAGAAAGAAAGAAAGAAAGAAAGATGCTGACGTGTTTCAGTCAAGTGGCCTTCGTCAGGGCAGAGTGAGATGGTTGGTAGTGGTACTGGTGTGCTTTAGAGAAACAGGGGCAGGTGCTTCCGGTTGTGAAGTATGTAACACTGACGAAAAAAGGTTCATCAATTGATTTTTACTTATTGAAAAATGTAGCTGTGAAATGTTCTTTTTTAAATCAATCTCTTCATTTAGGCATGTGAAAACCACAGCATCAAACAAATTAAATCCAGAATGTCTCTCTCTGGAGGAGTCTCTCGAGATGATTAGCACCCTCTATTGGCTGGTTTGATATTCCCAATTCCCTCTGCTTTTAGGGACGTCTCATTGCTGGAGTGAGATTCACTGACGTGTCTATAGCCAGGGGACAGTCTCTATTTTTAGTTTCAATGGCATGCTTGCGTTCACTGATGCGGTCTTTGAGTCTACGTTTTGCGTGGCCCGCAGAAAAACTGCCACAGGGGCAAGTGAGACGGTACACGACATAGGTGCTGTTGCAGTTGCAGTGTTGCAAAGTCTTTGTGTTGGTAAATGTGACTGGTTTTGAGGTATGTGAATGTTTGGGTCTGTAGAACGTTACCACAGTGATCGCTGTTGCCACATCTGTTGGTGCCCACAGGTCTTGAGCCACCGTTCATTGTGGTCAGCCGGTGGATAGCCGTCATAGTTTGTTTCAGATGGAAGGTGCCTGGCTGCTGTAATGTATGTGGTTGTGGTGGGAAAGGCTTGATTAGTGTTGTCCTTTGTTGTTTTGGTGCCATATAGAAGGCTATGTCAGCTCTGTCTTGTGTTGCTGCTTTTTGGCATGCTTGTGAGATAAGATGGCGTTTACAGTGGCGTTCTGAGGCATGGGAACTGACCATATGGAATGTGGGGAGGACGGAAGCTGTCAGCGTGGAGGATTGTGTTGCGATCCGCGGTTTTCTTGTAGATGGCGGTATGTATGTAGCTGTTCATCTCCCCTTGAAGATGGTGAGATCAGGAAAGTCTATCTCCCTCGAGTGAACCGAGGACAGTCTGATGTTCTCGTTGATTGAGTTTGTGTATTTGTGGAAGTCCAGCAGGTCAGACTCACTCCCTTTGCAGAGGAAGATAATAAAACCAATGTGGCGTCCCCAGCAGAGGATTGTTCTGCACATTACTTCTTCTTGGCTGGCTGCTGGATGTGTTCTTCCTCCCACAGACCAACTAATAGGTTTTCATCGTTCTGAGCAAAAGGCCGCCCTCATAGCTGTGCTGCTTCCTGCTGTTTATAATAGTTGTCCTGAAAAAACAAAACAACAACAACGTTGACGACCCAGCTGGTGAAGTCAACAATAAAAGATGGAGGGGGGCTGGTTTCTCCACTGTCCCTTAGGAAATGTTCCATGACACGGCTATCCGGCCGCAAGCTAGCCTAGCTTATCACAAATTAATAGAAGCGGACCACTAGCCTAGCTGTTGGCCTAAAACACCTCCCTAGTTTTAAGCCAGGCTAGATATCTGTATCCACTTCCATTAATTTGTGCTAATTATTTAGGCACAGTTTATAGCTTCGGAAAATTCAAACCACTTCTGCTGCTGGTCTGCTGCTCCTCTGCCACTATAGAACTAGCACTCAGGTGTTATATTTCGGGGGATGGTGGCTAGCTCCCAAAGTGAACAAAGGGAGGGTACTTAACTTAAGTGCTGCCCCAGGGAGGGGGTTGGGGGAGCTACTGCCCTCAGACCCCCAAGATCATTTTTATATGGGCAGTCTGACTTGGGGTACTGCCCATATATTAGTGTTGCAATGCATGATAAGTAAACAGTGAAAAAAAAGCTAAGGAATCGGATGGAGCTGGGGCATTTGGGACCCAGTGCATGTGAGCGGATCGGAGCGTGAGCGGCGCGGGGCGCGGAGCGGCCGGTTTTGACGTGAGCGAGGAGTGGGTTTTAAAATGAGTCGGCGCGACGTCCGGAGCGAGAGTTCTCCTCCGCTCCAATCCACTCCAGGCCGCTCACAGTGGTTTAACACTGATGTAATATATACATGCAGTACAATGCCAAAGCAACAGATGGCGATGTACAAACATGAAGGCCATTTTCAACCAATGAGAAGGGTGAACCTGTGATAGGCTAGCCTGTTCAGGCTTTGTCACTGTAGAGACGCCCACACTCACTCCAGTTAGAAAAAGTATATCGACGCCATTGTTGTTGACGTTAGCTTACATGCTAACGTTAATGGCAGCGACCATAGCATTGTGGCTCGGCTAGCCTATCATCGCTTAATAGAACTAGTGAATGGATAAACAACGTTATTTAACATTGCAGAATGGCTACAATTACAATGCGGCTCAATACAAACAATTGTTAAGGGGCCCAGGGGGTGTAGACTGTTGTAGTTTGAGCTAATTTACACCATGCTCCAAAAAAAAAAAAAAAACCTGCTGAGCGATCTGGCGCGGGGAGTGGGGAGCGCTCGATTCAAGGTGAGCGGGGAGCGAGCGGAGAACGACTTGGGGGCGGGGTCAACATGAGCGATTAGCGGAGCGGACCAAGCTTTAAAGAGCGAAGAGCGGATTTCTCGGCCGCGCCGATCCGCTCACGTGGTCTGTTGGGACCAATACAATTTTAAGATGAAAATCTCCCCAGCCAGTGGGAGGCAGTGGAGGTGTGAAAGCTGGCCCGGTCCAGAACAATAGGAGTCACAAAATCTGTTTGGAGTGGAGTGGTGGAGGAGTGGTAGAGGCGCAGTAGAGGTTTGATTTTTCAGTGCTGGATCTGTAGCTAGAGCGTTGGCTCAGCAGTAGGCTGAGCAAAGTTGAGCAGTGGAGCGTGGGCACTGTTCTGCACTGTTCTGTCTACGTCATGCGAAGCTTACAGTTATTAATTTGCTGTGCTCAGGGAATCAAAGCTTGCACAGACTTCAATATATTTTAGAAACTAGTTTGTTTCTGCCCGGTTGTAACTCTGATGAATAACTGAACTATCAACTGAATATCGGATTTTACTGAATATAAAACTGCAAGCTTTGGAGCCTATAGGCCTACTCCGCTTTCCTGTACGACAAAGTAAACATTGGTACATAGGCCAGTCTTTGAAACTACTGACGTACGGATGATAACTACTCATCGCGCAGAAGTATTGACTACAGCGAACACCTTGATGCAAACAGTTGACTATAATTAAATAGCAGGTGATCCATGAAGGTAATCTATGAAGCACAGCTAATGATAAGTGGCAGAGACCAAGGAACAGTAAAGGTTCTGTACGTTTATTCATTGATTGAGTGAGCGGGCGGCTGAGACAGAGCTTGTGAGGGGCTCACTGGGACAGAGGCGAGGGAGGCAGGAAGGTCCAGGTTGTTGATTGGATGTTGCAGATAATAGGATAGCTTGCCGATGTGTTCTTGATGCAGCTGTCAATCTACACTTTCAGAGATAAAAAAAGGCTCTGTTCTGCAAGACTGTGATGCTGTGAATTATAATTCTAAAACCACAGTTTTCACTCTGCAATTTCTTTGGTAGGGACAACTCGTGTTTACGTGGCTTTGGTAGGGACATGTCCCTAGCATCCCTATATACAACTATGCTTATGCCTGCAAGACTCAGTCATAACTCATACAGGCAGATTATTTAGGAACATATTATCTGACTTGGCATAATCTTTGATCAGAGGAACTGATGACTGGAACCATCATTGTTGGATACTAGAGAGGCAGAAAATGATATGCTCACATGTGGTTCACTGGTTCAGGGACGAAAGCTGGGTGGAGAAAATAGGATGTTGATGTTGCCTTATTAAAGACAATGAGGAGTGCCTTGGTAGAGTAGAGGACTAAGCACTCGCCTACCGCCGCAGATACACTGGAATCGAATCCAGCTGTCAGCGGTACCTACGCTATTGGTCAGTCATCCCTACGAACATGGCAGTGTTCGCGGGTGAGAAGACGGTGGGGTATAAGTCCTGGTCATTGCAAACAGCGACTCCTACTGGTCGGGATGGGTATCGTTAGGATTTTATCGATACTACTTGTAACTGAGGGGTACAATTCCCTGACTGTATTGATAAGTATGGTATCATTAAACCACTACCGCTTTATGTACTTTAACTACTGGCCATACAGTACACGATATCTAAATATGATGAACACTTTCCCACAATGAAATCGGTTCCACACAAAGGTAATAATCAAATATTTAATATAGCAAAAGGTACATATGATAGTTACTATTACATTTATGATTTGAATGCACTTGTAAGGCAAATGAGTACTCGTAGGCAAATCAACACTGAATGTCCAATCTCTGGTTACGCAGGAAGCAAGTATACAACCTGGCTCTTAGGGAATTAGATCTATGGTACTCTTAATGATATAGCGGGATAATTCTGGAAGGGGTCCTCCCGGTTGTAAGCCGGTAGGGGGGGTAGGAGAGCCGTCGGTAGTAGACCGTCTGGTCAACGATGTCTAGGGAGACTTCAAGTACAGAAGACAGTGCAGTAGACTCTT
Organism: Notolepis coatsorum; assembly: GCF_963971535.1. Taxonomy (NCBI): domain Eukaryota; kingdom Metazoa; phylum Chordata; class Actinopteri; order Aulopiformes; family Paralepididae; genus Notolepis; species Notolepis coatsorum. The sequence continues at coordinate 8,584,839 of NC_140166.1, forward strand.
GATCCGCAGATGAATACACCTTGGTTCTCTTGTAGGCTGTAGCTCCACAATGAAGAAGAAGCTAGGCGACCTCAGTCTCTCTGAGCGCCGACTCAACTTGACTCCTCTCGGGGGTAAATCCAACACTCACAGGCGTTGGCGATTATCCGCTCCACAAGTCACAGTACCAAAGCAAATATATTCCAGCCGCATAGGGCTCAGCAGTCGTCGGGTAGGTAATCCAGTGTACATGTCCCTCGGTCCTCGTCTAGATCTCCTCGGATGAAGGCGCCATGTGGTCGGCCCAGCCTGGTTAAGACTCTAGATAACACGAGGAAGCGTTGGAGATGCTGGTCACTTTAGAACTCTAACCGCACGATGCACCATACACGATAGACTATTATTACTTAATAGAAATACGTCGCACTCGACGGTACAGTGCCAAACTCTGACAATTCAGCTATTAATTCACACGAGGTCTCGATGCTATTCTAAGGCCAAACAGGCCATACTACACCGCACGCGGTATCGTGGGTGAGGCTTCACGTTCTGTTACTAAGTTGGGTAGAAGGGTAAAGGACTAAGGGAATTCTACATTTACTTGCGCCATATTTATATGCACAGTGAACAAATAGTGCCACTCTCATTTCGGTAGCCGTATCCCTGAGCGGAGCCGGGGCTAGTACGGACATGTCTCATCGGTACCTTTGAACTTGACGCCAGGGGCTGGTCCCCTGGCGCCTGGTCCTTTTGTCCAATAAGAGAATGAACTATTATGGGCTATAGTAGGCTAAAGGGATATTCCGTGTATATGTACAAGGAATATACAAGGGATATCAAACGATATACAAATACTATTCAATATATATCAATAAATAAATATATATATTCGGTTTAATCTGATCCTTCGTAACAGCCGCCCCCTAATTAGTCCCACCTAATTAGCTAAGCAGAGACAGATTAACCGCACTGTCCACTACTCAATGTCCGCTGTGAGGGTCAGTCAGTTCACAAAGTCATGGGGTCATGGTCGTCATCGATAGTATCAGGGAGCCTTGGCAGTTCTATTAGCCTCGCCACGGGTCGGGTGTAGGTCCGCCCTTGGACGAGCACTTCAGCTGCTCGGACCTTTCCATCGGCACCGGTGATCACTTTGCTTACGCGGCCAGCCGGCCACATAGCTCGGGGTAGTGACTGGTCGATAATCATGACGACTGTTCCTTCTGTCAAATTGTCTCTCTCTTTCACCCATTTCTGGCGGGTCTGTAGAGACGGTAGGTAGTGGAGTAGGAAGCTGTTCCAAAACTTGTCAGCCAGTACTTGACTGTACCTCCACATTCTTCGGCCGTTCGCTTCTTCAGGCCTGTACATTGTCTGGGGTAGCGCGGGGTCCAGCCGCACCATCAAGAGTGTGTTGGGGGTGACTGGGTCGACATCTGCTACATCACTTGAGACGTAACCGAGGGGCTTTGAGTTCAATACTCCCTCGATCTCCGTGAGGACTGTCATTAAGACTTCTTCCGCCACGGTCTGGGCCCCAAGCACGGCGTACAGGGCTGTCTTTATAGAACGTACTTCTCGTTCCCAAGTTCCACCGAAGTGAGGTGGGTTCGGGGGATTAAACTGGAAGTCAATCTGGGATGGAGCGAGGTGGGTCTTAAGTTCTGGGCCCATAGCTTGGAAGCTCTCTCTCAGCTCTCTTTCTCCGCCTTTGAAGTTTGTCCCGTGATCAGACAATAATGTAGACGGTTTTCCTTTCCGTGATGTGAATCTTCGGAAGGCCATAAGGAATGAGTCTGTGCTCATGGTTGGAAGGAGTTCGATATGTATCGCTCTGGTGGTCATGCATTTGAATACAATACCCCACCGCTTCTCGGTTCCTCTTCCTTTCTTTATATACAGCGGGCCGAAGCAGTCCATACCGGTGGAGTGAAAAGGCTTGTCGCCGAGTCGGAGGCGACAGGGAGGTAGGTCAGCCATCCGGGGTATACTGGGCTGGGCTCGCCACTTACGACAGTCTAGACAGGTTCGCTGGAAGCGCCGCACTGCTTCTCTCCCTTGCAGTATCCAATAACGACGTCTGATCTCCGCGAAGACTCTCTCTGCCCCTGCGTGGTGCACATCCTCGTCGTATTTCTTTATGATCAGCTCTGTGACCTTGTGTCGGCTGTTCAGGACTACTTGACGGGTACTTGACGTCATCCGGTAAGTCTGGGGCTCTCCGCAGACGACCACCCACTCTGATGAGATTATGGGCGTCGCTCTCGGGGGCTAGGTGGAGCAGTCTGCTGTCTGATGGGACGGGCTTTGCTCCCTGTAGACAGGCTAGCTCATCGGGGAACGAGTCTCTCTGGGCTCGTTGTAGTAGAAGAAGTTCTGCTTCTTCGTAGTCAGCTGCTGAAATGTCAGTCGTGGGCTGAACCTCTGGGTGGTGCCACAGAAATGTCTTTAGCTGCGCACTCTGTAGGGTGAGGCAATCGTCTATGTCGGGGTCTGTGGAGACAAGTGTGTTCAATCCACAGAACATAGGTTTCTTGTTTTCGGCCTCCTCTTTACTCGCCTCCCGTGGGGTGGGTGTAGGCCACTCTTCTTCGGGGAGCTTGAGAAACTCTGGTCCGTCACTGTAGAGGTTGTGACGGGTGAGGTCATCCAGGGACATTCCCCGGGTGATGACGTCGGCTGGGTTGTGTTTGGTGTCCACATACCTCCAGCTCGCTACTTCTGTTAACTCTTGAATCTCGGTGACTCTGACTCCCACGAAGACCTTGTATCTGCACGAATCAGACCGGATCCATGTGAGTACTGTCGTGGAGTCTGACCACAAGATTGTTCTTTGCACCGGGATGGTGAGTTCACGTTGGATTAACGTGGCGAGCTGCGCTCCTGCTAGGGCTGCGCAGAGCTCTAGACGCGGGATAGATTGTTGCTTTCGTGGGGCTATTCTTGAGCGAGCCAGGATGAAAGCAGTGTGTATTTCTCCTCCCTCCTCTCGGGCACGCAAGTAGGCCACCGAACCGTAGGCTACTTCGGAGGCGTCGCTGAATACGTGCAGGTCGATCTTGCATGTCTCTGGCCTCACTGTGGGTGGGAAGTAGCTGCGGCGTATATTAACACCTGGGAGTGAGCGGAGTTCCGTCTCCCACTCTCTCCATGTGGATGCAAGGTGTTCGGGTATGGGATCGTCCCAGCCCTGGTCCTTGTCCCATAGCGCTCTTACAATCATCTTTGCCCTGGTGGTGTAAGGTAGAATACATCCCAACGGGTCATATTGTCTGGCGAGTGTTCTGTATACACTCCGTCTGGTGGTCGGTATTGCCGTCGACCTTCCCTGCTCCTTGGTCAGGGGTTTGTGTCTATAATGGAGCGAGTCTGTTTTGAAGCGCCAGACTAGTCCTAGTGTCATTTCTTGGGCTTCTCCTGGGATGGTCGCCATCCAGGTGTCGCTGCTCGCTGCCTTGTCCTCGGGGGAGAGGCTGCGCAATACTTGCGGGTCGCTGCTGGCCCACTGCCTGAGATCAAAGCCGCCTTTGATCAGGGAGGCGCGGAGCTTGAGTAGAAGAGCCTCGGCTTCTTCTGGCGTCGAGACGCTTTGTAAACAGTTGTCCACGTAGAAACTATTTGTCACACTTTGTCGGACCTCTTCATCTGCTGCCGGGTCCTCTGCGACGTGTTTTTGTAGTGCAAACGTAGCACAGCATGGGCTGCATGTGGTTCCGAAAGGGAGGACTTCCCATTGATAGATGGCTGGGTGCTCATCTCCGATCCTCTCTCTCCATAGGAACCGCAGCAGGGGCTTGTCCTCCTCCACTAGTCTCACCTGCAGGAACATCCCTTTGATGTCGCCGCTGATAGCCACCTTGTCCTGGCGGAAGCGTAGTAGCACGCCTAGTAGAGAGGGGCCGAGTGTTGGGCCGGGCAAGAGCTCTTTATTCAGATTTTGTGATCCGATCTGGTAGCTGCAGTTAAACACAATACAATCCTTGCCGTTGTGGTGGACCTTGTGGTGCGGCACGTACCATGACTCGGTCGTCTGATCGGCCTCTTTAATGTCAATTTTCTTTATGTGTCCCGCTGTGATTAGCTTGTTAATCTCAGCGCGGTACACAGCCTCTTGAGCGGGGTCTTTGGCTAGGCGCCGCTCTGTGTTCAATAGATACCGCTCCGTCGCCTCTTTTGTGGCGTGAAAGGTGGGCATTCCCTCTCGCCTCAGGAGTGGAGTTGCGTATCTCATCACTCCGTTGACTGTGACTCTCTTTGTCCCTTGCTCGAGGAGGGCTATAGCGTAAATATCTTCCTTAGAACGAATGTCTTTCTTTTCGTTCTTAAAGGGCATTGTCTCTAGTGTCCATAGCCTCTCGACATGCTGCAGGAGTGTGGTGTCTTCTTCTGTCGCTCCGGAGTGGAGGCAGCTAGTGGCTGCTGTTCGGTTAAGAGACTTGGCGAGGGGGCCTTGTAATGTCCATCCTAGGCGGGTCTCGACTGCTGCAGGACAACCTCTGGGTCCTGTATGGACCCGGTCTATCGGGACTATGAGGTCTGCGTGGTCGGAGCCTATCAGCAGGGTCGGGGTGGCACCGTCTATGAGCGGGATAGGGAGTTGACGCAGGTGCACATATTTATCCATCAGCTTGGCGATGGGGTAGGTGTACTGCGATAGTCCTATTTCTTGGCTGGTGAAAGCATTAGTAATCCTATACCGTCTCTCTGGCTGCCCGCTTGCTGCGATAGTGAAGGAGACATTCTCGCCCTTTATCGTCTTTAGATCTCTTCTTATTGTCCGAATCGTCATTTGGTTCTCGCTCCCCCGCAGCCCCAGCTGGGCCGCAGCGGACGCGAGGAGAAGGGTCTTCTCTGACCCGTCATCAAGGACGGCGTAAGTGTCCATGACCTTATCTTGGTAACTCAGTGTTACGCGGACCACCTTTAAGAGCACCTGGGCGCCGCTGCTGCTAGCGGGGTCAATGTACATAACACTTGCCTTTGTGCTGCTGGATGGTGCAGGCTTTCTTCTGTTACTGTCGTGTAGGACATCTAGGTGGGCTCCGTCACACCGACTACACCTCTTCTTGAGGCGGCACTCGGCTGCCATGTGACTGCGCGCACATCGGTAACAGCGCCTGTTGGACTTTATCCAGTGACTCACTTCTTCAGCGGTCATCTTCTTGAACAGGTCACATTGTGACAACCAGTGTTCCTTCTCGCAGTACGGGCACACCATCTTCCACTTCTCTTTCATCGAGGGGGTACTGTGGTTCTTGCTGCTCGGTACTGATTCTGATTGGTGCATGACAGTCACCGATCTTCGGCCATCGTTTGCTCTCCTAGGTCCCTCTCTGGAGCTTGGTGTGCTCCGCACGAACGTATCCAGCCGTAGGCTGCTGACTTCTCTCGCCAGGAAGTCGGCTAGGTCTAGGAGGGATGGCTCGGGACCGTTAGGATCACGGTGGTCTCTTTGCCGCCTGAAGCGCTCCTGTCGGGCGGGCGGCAGCTTCTCTAAAATCCTCTCGACGTTCGAGTTTGCGTATAGTTCGTGCATACCCTTTTCTCGTTGCGCCCCCAGCATCCCTACCAGGGATTGTACTTTGATAGACAGGTCGTCTAGTGAGCGATTGTCGGTTGCTGGGGGTAGGCGGTCAATATGCCTTATCTCTTGTATTACGTAATCCCATATACGTCCATATCTTTGGTCTAGTGCTGCTAGAGCCGCTGTGTATGGGGTAGTAGAGGTGGCATAGGCCAGCGCTATGTTGTGCGCTCTGGGCACTTTCAGGTGCTTCAATAGGATAGCATACTTGTGGCGTTCATCAGCTACATCCACCATCATTGTCTCTAAGCACATCCGTAGCTCCGTGTACTGTGCTCGGTTCTCATGGGTGAAGTCTGGAAACGTCGGTGTGCCAATGTATGACGCCGTGGATGGCTGGCACATCGGTGAGCGTTGGAAGAGAGGCCTCCTGGGCGAGTCTCCTCTTACGCCTCTCGGTGGGCTGGTACCGGCAGGGTACCATGGCCCGCTGGTCCAGGTACTATTCCTCGGGACTGGTCGTGCGTCATGCTCACCCGTGAATAGAGTCGGGGGTCTGTAGCGCAGAGCCGCGGGGGTATAGCCTGGGCTGTACTGGACCTCCTGGTCCTGTGGAGTAATGTGCTGCTGTCGGGCTTGACTCTCCTCTTCTCCCTCTTCTTCCTCTGCCAGGTCTTCTAGATCCTGTAGTCGTCTATTTAGCCTCTCCGCGGTGTCCGCCGTTCCTTCCTTGCAGCTGGGTCTCACTGGGACCAGTCGGGGAAGGAGTTCGGAGGGGGGTATAGACTCTCTCTGGTGGTCGGGCTCAGGGTCGCTTAATCGGTTAGGGGAGGGTGCCCTTGACCCGTGTCTTGACGAGGCCCTGGAACCCCTTGTGGAGGGAGGGGGTGTTGCCCTGGTGATCAGCTGCTCCATTAGCTGCGCTTGTAGTCTGTCGCGCTCGGCTTGTAGTCTGTCGCGCTCGACTTCGCGCTTGGTGAGATCTGCTTCTCTTTGGGCACCGGCAGCGGCACGCTGGGTGTCGGCCCGGTCTCTTGCCATATTCTCTTCCGTCTGAAGGCGTCTCATCTCCAGACGTATGCGCTCTTCGTCGCTCCGTTGCTGCGCTTGGAGTTGTTTGCGCTCGCTAAGCGTCTGTGCTTGGAGTCTATCGCGCTCCGTAGAGGCTGCTATGCTGGCGAGGAACGCCTGTGCCAGCATCTGGTCCGCCTCGCTGGGGGAAGACGTTGGTTGAGGTGATCCGCTCCTGGCAGTACTCGTTGGGGATGCGTTCCCCTGCGGGGAGTCCTGGAGCTCTATCTCCTCGGCGCTCTCCTCATCTTGTTCCGTGCAGAGTTCCATCTCTGGAGGGTTGTCTTCCTCCCGGAGCTCTTGGGGGACTACTTCTTCGGTCTTGGCGGGGGGTAAAGTCGTGTCAGTTCCCTCCTGGTCCCCACCGTGAGCTTGGTCAGTTACATTAGAACCCACTAGGGCCTCTGTGGTCGGGGTATCCTGGTTGATAGGGTCGGACATAATTTTACTTTCTACTTTTACCGCGTTTACCGTTTGTAGAAGGCTAGGTAGTATACTGGCAGCGTAATCCTCTAAGTACTGAGGTGGCTGCCGTCTACGCTGCGGGCGTTCTACTTTAGGAGGACCGTTTCGTGGAGTGTTCATCATAGGCCATTTCAATATTAATACCACTATATTAATATTACACTAATTACCCTCCGGCTCGAAGGACCAATTGTAACTGAGGGGTACAATTCCCTGACTGTATTGATAAGTATGGTATCATTAAACCACTACCGCTTTATGTACTTTAACTACTGGCCATACAGTACACGATATCTAAATATGATGAACACTTTCCCACAATGAAATCGGTTCCACACAAAGGTAATAATCAAATATTTAATATAGCAAAAGGTACATATGATAGTTACTATTACATTTATGATTTGAATGCACTTGTAAGGCAAATGAGTACTCGTAGGCAAATCAACACTGAATGTCCAATCTCTGGTTTACGCAGGAAGCAAGTATACAACCTGGCTCTTAGGGAATTAGATCTATGGTACTCTTAATGATATAGCGGGATAATTCTGGAAGGGGTCCTCCCGGTTGTAAGCCGGTAGGGGGGGTAGGAGAGCCGTCGGTAGTAGACCGTCTGGTCAACGATGTCTAGGGAGACTTCAAGTACAGAAGACAGTGCAGTAGACTCTTGATCCGCAGATGAATACACCTTGGTTCTCTTGTAGGCTGTAGCTCCACAATGAAGAAGAAGCTAGGCGACCTCAGTCTCTCTGAGCGCCGACTCAACTTGACTCCTCTCGGGGGTAAATCCAACACTCACAGGCGTCGGCGATTATCCGCTCCACAAGTCACAGTACCAAAGCAAATATATTCCAGCCGCATAGGGCTCAGCAGTCGTCGGGTAGGTAATCCAGTGTACATGTCCCTCGGTCCTCGTCTAGATCTCCTCGGATGAAGGCGCCATGTGGTCGGCCCAGCCTGGTTAAGACTCTAGATAACACGAGGAAGCGTTGGAGATGCTGGTCACTTTAGAACTCTAACCGCACGATGCACCATACACGATAGACTATTATTACTTAATAGAAATACGTCGCACTCGACGGTACAGTGCCAAACTCTGACAATTCAGCTATTAATTCGCACGAGGTCTCGATGCTATTCTAAGGCCAAACAGGCCATACTACACCGCACGCGGTATCGTGGGTGAGGCTTCACGTTCTGTTACTAAGTTGGGTAGAAGGGTAAAGGACATATTTATATGCACAGTGAACAAATAGTGCCACTCTCATTTCGGTAGCCGTATCCCTGAGCGGAGCCGGGGCTAGTACGGACATGTCTCGTCGGTACCTTTGAACTTGACGCCAGGGGCTGGTCCCCTGGCGCCTGGTCCTTTTGTCCAATAAGAGAATGAACTATTATGGGCTATAGTAGGCTAAAGGGATATTCCGTGTATATGTACAAGGAATATACAAGGGATATCAAACGATATACAAATACTATTCAATATATATCAATAAATAAATATATATATTCGGTTTAATCTGATCCTTCGTAACACTACTACTCTTATCGATACTGCTTAATGGTTCGGTACTTTATCGATACTCTTATCGGTTCTTTTTGATTATTTTGCAAGAAAAAAAGACAATTAATTAAGAACAGAATCGACATTGCTTTATTATTTATACAACTTTATAAATAAATATAATAAATAAATATAATAAATAAATATCTTCCTTTGGGAAGTCGCGAAACGGAAGTTGAATATTGAATTGCAGGAAGTATGGTCTGATACAGATGGTCGGATAACCATAGCTAAAATTGTATACAGGAACAAGAAAATAGCGTTGGTAGCGGCATATGCCCCAAATATTTACGAGGCTAACTTCTACGCTACACTTACCAGAACAATGTTAAACTTTCCTGAATACTCATTTATAATTGGCGCGGATTTTAATGCCATTTGGGATCCCGGGATGGATAAATCTTATTCCACCTTTTCCAATGATCAGAAAAATTCATCTAATGCATTAAAGGATTGGTCTAAGAATACAGGTGTAAATGACCTATGGCGATCACTCAACCCAACGTCCCGATCTGCAAGACACAACACATTCTCCAGAATAGATTATGTTTTTGCATCCCCTAGACCAGTGGTGCCCAACCAGTCGATCGCGATTGACAGGTAGATCGCGGGCTGATTTCAAGTAGATCTTGATTAATAAAATTTGATTATTATTTTTTTTTTATTTTTTTTTTTTTTTTTTTTTTGCTAAATCAACTCTGCCTCTCCTTGTTAACTACAACAAGCAATGCTGTTTGTTATTTAAGATGAGGTCGGACTCGGCACTGACAGATTTGTGTTCATTATGCTGCTTTTATAAAGCCTCAAATGACGGCTTACAATTATACAATTTTGGCTGGTAGCTCTCGGCTAGGTGGTAAATTAAAAAGTAGATCTTGGTTCAAAAAAGGTTAGGCACCCCTGCCCTAGACTATTTGATAACTATGAAGTGGAAATGGTACCCAATGCACTATCAGATCACTGTTATTTACTCCTAAAAGGATCATTTGGTATACAGTCATCTCGAGCCCCAAGATGGCGATTTAACTCGATATTGCTGAAAAACAAGGAATTCATTACACAATTCAAAGAAGCTCTTGTTGAATTCCTGCTGGAGAATGTGCAATCGGTACAGGACCCCAGAATATTATGGATGTCGGTAAAGGGATTTATCAAGGATTTCACAGGGTCTTTTCCTCCAAAATACGCAAGAATCGTTGTTCAAAACTGGCAGAGCTGGAAACGCTTTACTCTACGTTATTTTCCTCTTTACAATACAACTACTCGGTTCGATTGGAATCTCAAATTAATGTGTTAAAAAAAGAGATTAATGCCATTTTAAAACAACAATCTGAAGTTCAAATACGTAGCACAAGACAACAGTATTACTTTCATGGTTCTAAACCAAGTCACCTACTAGCTATGCAGATACGAGCCAACGCAAAATGTGCAGTTCTGTGCCACACTAGCTCACGCTCAGCGTCTCATGCATAATCTCGCTTCAGCGTATGCACACTGAATAAATTTCAAATGTACCTTTAAATGCCAGCATTCATCTGGCCACACCCCCATCCGCCTACCTACATAAGCCGGGATGGGCCACACACTCATCTCCTTCGCAAATTTCATCACAAGCAACGTGTTGCTATATGCCCACTTGACGTGGAGAAAGTATTGCTCTAAGGAAAGGAAGAATAAGGAGAATACGTTGACATCATATCTTTATTTTCTCTCTCACTATTTTAAAACGAGAAAATACGGCGATATTGTCTTCGTACTGGAGTGTCTGGAAGATGGTGATCATTCCACAAACTCCACCGGTTTCGTATTGGGGGTTCACGCCGCTACATACCTCCCAGTTACAGTCTTCTTTGATGCGGCTGGACGGAGTGAAACCCTCCGGCGGTGCAGGGACTGTAGTGGCGCGCCGCTGTTGTGAGAAGCGGTGCGTTCCAGGTTGGGTGAGTAGTGTTTTTGCTGGCAGGCTCCACTTGTCTGTTAGTGCTATGGGGACTACTTGACAATGTTATGAAAACCGGGCCCAGGCTAGGGTCCTTTGTTCAGTCTCCTAGACGACAGGAGACCTTGGTCTGAAGCCATTTTAGTTAACTAGTGGGCCGTGACCATTAACACTGGTGATCCCTGTGTTTTCTGGACGAGTGGTTTTCCCTCTGTCCCGTGTTAAGCCCCTTCTTTCATATCCAAATGAGAGTATTCCTTCACGAGGGGATATGTGCATGGATGTGCGATAGCGGCAGATCCATGTTCAAGTCAGCTACACAGGCCAGTTTGGTATTGTGCTGATTCCGTCGGGTGTTGGTAAAATCACCGTTGTAAAGCAGTGTGGACATCTTGTTTCTCTTTTCTCTAAAAAAGTGAGGAGAGGTTCAGAACGGCGGCCTGTCTGGGTGAGTGTTATGTCATTGTTTACATGTTCAGGTGATATCTGCTTAGCTTACGGTTAGCCAGTCAGCTGTTAGTGCTGCGTTAGCCTGCTGGATCGCTGCATGGCCTGCTCAGGTTGGGCCTACTGTTAGCCAGTCAGCTGTTAGCTGCGGTGCTAGCATGTCGTGATCACTAGGTAACGTTAGCTTGCTGCTATAGGCCATGGCCTGGCGCGGGGTAGCTTTAGCTTCTCGCGCGCCGCCGTGAGCTCGCTTCTGGTTGCGTGCGCCGTTAGCTCGGCGTCTCGCGAGCAGGGGCAGTAGCGCCCGAACGGTTGGAGCGGCCGTTAGCTTGATGCTATTCTGTTGAACGTGCTTTGATTTTAACATGTTTTGCACTCTTGACTACGACGTCATCCTTGACAGGGGATGTTTCGTCGACCCTGCCCTGAGCCAGGACGGCGAGGTTGCGTCAACAAAGAGGACTGTAGTGCGGGTTGGAGCGGCGACGCTGCCCAGTTCAAACAACACAGGAGCGGCTGTGTTCCTACGGTGTCTGTGACTGCACTTCGCTGATCTACGTTCCGGGTAGGACCAGGTTTGACCAGACCTTATAACACGTCTTCTGGTTTTACTTTTCTAAATGTTTTGTGAATGACGATGTTTTCCCAAAACGTGTGTTGCTGCAATGCATTTAGGATATGGCGCGAGTTATGTGTGAACTGTCTTTGTCACTGGCAGTTAGCTTCTCCGTGCAAATCGGCTTGTTACAGATGTGAAAATGATCTGTTTGTTGTGTGAGAAACATCATGTGTGTTTATATGTACCGTGTACTCACAACGTTAGGTTATGACTATAACCAAGTTCTGTTAGTTAGGGGCGATGCTTGGCATCACTACTGCACTATCTCGCGTACGTGCACGCGTACTGAATAAACCACAAATGTACCTCTAATACCAGTATTAGTCTGACCACACCCCTCATCAGCTTACCTTCATAAGCAGGTGTGTGGTCACCTGCTCTCCTCCTTCCCAAGCTTTCACCACAAGGTGAGGACAAGGGCTGCAGCGGCCGTCTGATGCCAAGCATCGCCCCTAACTAACAGAACTTGGTTATAGTCATAACCTAACGTTCTGTATCGTTAGTGGCTTAGCTTGGCATCACTACTGCACAAGGGAGGCCAAGCGGAGCCACTTGGCTGACAAATACACCCCGCTGACAGCCCCCCAAAACCATCAGAACAGGGAGGGCCGAGCCCCCCCGACCCCCCCTAATGGAGGGTAGCCCCCCTATTAGGGACGTCACGGGAGGGCGACGGACCCGACCGTGCGAAGAGGCATTCAAGCAACTCAACGCACAGGGTGAGCAGACCGTGGCTTGACCCCACGACTACACACACGCACAACCCGCATGCCACCCGGGAACGAACGGAGGAACAACCTCGTTACCGCCCCCAGAATCACGGGGTCAAGGGCAAACCCAACCCCGTGGCAAGGCCGTAGCAGCGGAGCACGAAGGAAGACCCAGACCCACCAAAAGGACTGGACTCCCTAGAATGGGGGCCCGGAGAAGTCCATGATGCCAGCATCAAGACCCCACCAGGTGGGCACGTAGTGCCCCGCCCCCCACATCGCCAGCGTATTCGGACAAAGGCCCCTCAGTTACTGCACCTGGTATTCCCAGGCGGAACCAACCAGGCCAGAACCTGCCCAGCTTCCGAGATCGGACGAGATCGGGCGTGTTCAGGTCGGTATGGCCGTAAGCCGAGCGGGCCCCGTCCCCCCAATAGTACACCGCCTGGCACACTGACCCTGCAGAACAGGCAGTCAGCATGGCCGTAAGCACACAAAAAAGGTTAACCAACGGAAGCAGGCAGCGCACCGGGGAAAAACCAGGCAACAGGCTGTTAACCCTAGCCTGGAGACTGCGGACGAGACAGGCGCCAGAGGGGACAGCTGAACACAGCCGCCCCGGCGGAAGGAGCGTAAGCTGGCGGTGTTGCATGACCAAGCCTCCATTTAACAACCCCCACCCAGAGGGGTCGAGGCAGAGAAGGCTGACACGATTGGCAGACGTCATGAACGTGCAGGGGCACCCTCAAACGGTGAACCCGGGAGTTGACACTGCTCCAACACACCAGGGAATCAACCACCTCGGTGTTACCCAATGCGGTGGTTGTTCCTATAACCCCTCAAGAAAAAACTCCAAAACACACCTGCGGGTATACACCGGCTATACCGCAGTACAAGTGTTTCAGTTTCCAAAAAGGGTTAACCCAGGCCTACGGGTCGCAAACATCACTTCGGACCGGGCCTGGCGGTACGGGAAGCACAGGGTCACCAGAGGAGGTCAAAAAACCACCCCCACAGGCCCCTCTTCGCCATGCGTGAGAGAGGAGCGAAAAATAATGGAGAACCAGCCCCTAAGCACACCGTACCTGGTATTCCCCGGCGGTCTCCCAACCAAGTACTAACCAGGACCAACCTGTGTAGCGGCCGAGATCCGACGAGATCGAGCGCGTACAGAATGGCATGGCTGTAAGCCATGACGACAGTGCTGAGTAAAAACATACCCAACCAGGGTCTCCATAGCGCTTAACCCTGTGACACCCAGACCGACCCGGCATTTTTCCCCCTGAAAAAAGCCCAAGTCCCTCAGGGTACCAAAACAGCAGATCTGCATCCCCGGCGGACAACGGGTTCAACTGATCTGGACCAGCGTGACCAGAACCAGTCCCGTGCCCTAACCACGCCGACATGCCTACTCCAGGAGAAGGGCAGATATGCGTGTTGATCTTAACATGAAAAGAAGGCGCCACCCAGACGTTCGGACGAACCGCGCCTGGTGGCCCACCCCAAGGGCGTGAGACCCCACTACACATGTTCAGATCCATCCCGTCATCATCCCCCAGACATGAACGAGAATCCGTCGACAACCCACCCAGGTCATGGGATGTGGTCGTCGGAAGAGGAAAAACCCCCATCTCAGTTGCTTTATAAAAACGCTGTTTCAACCACAAGCAACCAAGGCGTGCCAGTCAATCGCCTGTTTACAGCGAGCTAGCACTATACGTGCGTCGGGACACACCCCCATCAATGAACAGGCTATTTAGACCTGTCATTGAATCCCCAAGGCGCCCAGGGGAACGACAAGAGGGGTGTGACACTCCCTAACTCCAACACTTCTGGAATAGAAAGAAGGAAGCATCAACAGTATGTATCCCAGTCTACACAGCCGGGGTAAAAAATGTTCACATTTTTACATCCCACCACCCTCCCATAGGAAAGAGACGGGGATCCCCAGAGAGACTTCCCACGCGAGCTGTACAGATTGAAAAGAATATATTGCACCTTGAGCCATGTAAAAAACTGGGTTTAGGGCCTCCGGGGAAGAGGCACTGAACCCATACACACTCAATAAACGAATTGAATCGAATATACATACAATAGAAAAGGACCCTTCTAGAGGGTCCACTCACTTTGACAATCTGAGGAGGAAGGCTCTGTACTCTGATGGAGGCTTCCTCACATGGAAGAAGGAGTCCGAACTCACAGAAGGCCTGAATAGGCGCTTGGTGAGGAGGAGCCCTGACCACCCCCCCTGAAAACAGATCCATCACATGGACCTGAACAGCACACGGAAGTCCTACCAACAGAGACGCGCACGGTGACGTACTCTATGGCGGGGGAATTCCTGCGGTGCACACGCCCAATATACCAGGCCGTGGGACCAGGAACTCCCTCCCCCCCCCCCCCGTAACGTGCCGAACCGCCACGTGACGGGAACCTTGAAGGACAGGGGGTGTACCCCTGACCGACAGAACAATGGGGAGAGGAAAGGTTACCAGTTCACCCCTTTACGACCCCACACCCATGATACGACGTAACGACAAAAAGAGAATATGACACAGTCATAGTCAGCTCTATGAAGCGTTTCACAGCTCCACACAGCGCATGAGCTAACCTGCTATCTGATTTTTACTAAGGAAAAACACAGAATAGAGAGGGCTCTAAGAACCCCGGTCCAACATACACATGTGCTTCTGTGGCCAGTACAACCCAGTTGTAGGTCACATGACACACACAACCCATCATCACCTACAAAAAATGGCAAAAACACTCAACAGAGGAACGCCGTTTTTTTCCACAATGAGAGAATACATCATTCTTGATTAGTATCGACCACAGGCCTTGCTAAGCACACATGACAGCAACCAAACCAATTTCCCTTTAGGAAATAAGTTTCTCCAGCAGATTTAGCACAACCTCAGCAATCAAGCTAAGAGTTACATCGTATCCCTACCACACAAAAGACACAATTAATGCACAACATGTCTGATAGGAGGTGATAAAGTCCCCAGGGAACCGGGGGGGAAAACACAATCCTCCTATTTTACCCTCAATACGGCCAGTTAAAACAGGAAAACCTGTTAATGTGTGAACTCACTGTTCATTGTCATTACAGTCTGAGAAAGAACATTCTTTTACTCACTTGTCACCAAGCATAGCTTCATAGGTTAGTTGCCTTAGTAGTGAGTACACGGTACACATAAACACCATGATGTTTCTCACACAACAACCAGATCAATACATCACGATCTGCACGGAGAAGCTAACTGCCAGTGACAAAAACAGCTCACACATAACCCGCAACGTATCCCAAATGCATTGCAACAACACACGTTTTGGGAAAAAACACCGTTATTCACAATGCATTTAGCAAAGTAAAACCAGAAGACGTGTTATGAGGTCTGGCCAACCCCGTACCTACCCGGAACGCAGATCAGCGAAGTGCAGTCACAAGACACCGTAGAACACAGCCGTCCTGTGTTGTTCGATCCGGGCAGCGTCGCCGCTCCAACCAGTCGCTAGAGTCCTCTTTGTTGACGCAATCCCCGTCCAGGCTCAGGGCAGGGTCGACGAACATCCCCTGTCAAGGATGACGTCGTGGTCAAGAGTGTAAAACATGTTAAAATCAAAGCACGTTCAACAGAATAGCATCAAGCTAACGGCTGCTCCAACCGTTCGGGTGCTATTGCTTCCGCTCGCGAGACGCCGATCTAACGACGCACGCGATCAGAAGCGAGCTCCCGGCGGCGCGCGAGAAGCTAAGCTACCCCGCGCCAGGCCACTGACCGGCTAACCGTAAGCTATGAACATGTAAACAATGACATAACACTCACCCAGACAGGCCGCCGTTCTGAACCTCTCCTCACTTTTTAAGAGAAAAGAGAAAACAAGACGTCAACACCGCTTCACAACGGTGACATTACCACGTCCGGCGGAATCAGCACAGTACCAACTGGCCTGTATAGCTGACTTTGAACATGAATCTGCCGCTATCGCACATTACATGCACATATCCCCTCGTGAAGGAATACTCTCATTTGGATATGAAAGATGGGGTCTTAACACGGTGACAGAGAGAATCCACTCGTCCAGAACACACAGGGATCACCAGTGTCAATGGTCGCGGCCCACTAGTTAAAACTATAATGGTCTCCAGACCAAGGCCTTCTGTCGCCTAGGCGGCTAAACAAAGGACCCTAGCCTGGGGCCGGTTTCCATAAACTTTGTCAAGTAGCCCCCATAGCACTAACAGACAAGTGGAGCCCGCCAGCAAACACTACTCACCCAACCTGGAACGCACCGCTCCTCACAACAGCGGCATGTCCGACAGTTCAGCTGTGGCCTGACAGGTTTCACCCCAACAAACACAGCAAGGAACTGCAGTTGAGAAGCATGCAGCGGCGTGCTCCCAATACGAAAAACCGGTGGAGGGTTTTTAGAATGATCATCATCTTCTAGACACTCCAGTACGAAGACAATATCGCCGTATTTTCTCGAAAATAGTGAGAGAGAAAATAAAGATATGATGTCAACGTATCCTTGTTTCCCAAGTTGTTCCTAATCCAATTTCTTCCATCATGGTGTCAAGTGTGGGGATCTACCGAGGCACTTCTTCCTTGTGGTGAAAGCGAGAAGGAGGAGAGCAGGTGACCACACACCTGCTTATGAAGGTAAGCTGATGAGGGGTGTGGTCAGACTAATACTGGTATTAGAGGTACATTTGTGGTTTATTCAGTACGCGTGCACGTACGCGAGATAGTGCAGTAGTGATGCCAAGCTAAGCCACTAACGATACAGAACTAAGGTAACTAACCTATGAAGCTATGCTTAGTGACAAGTGAGTAAAAGAATGTTCTTTTCTCAGCCTGTGATGACAATGAACAGTGTGTTCACATATTAACAGGTTTTCCTGTTTTAACTGGCCGTATTGAGGGTAAAATAAGAGGATTGTGTTTTTCCCCCCGGTTCCCTGGGGACTTTTTCATCCTCCTATCAGACATGTTGTGCACTATTTGTGTCTTTTGTGTGGTAGGGATGCGATGTAACCCTTAGCTTGATTGCTGAGGTTGTGCTAAAACTGCTGGAGAAACTTTATTTTCCTAAAAGAAAAGATGGTTTGGTCGCTGTCGTGTGTGCTTAGCAAGGCCTGTGGCCGTTACTAATCGAGAATTATGTATTCTCTCATTGTGAAAAACGGCGTTCCTCTGTTGAGTGTTTTTGCCATTTTTTGTAGGTGATGATGGGTTGTGTGTGTCATGTGACCTACAACTGGGTTGGACTGGCCACAGAAGCACATGTGTATGTTGGACCGGGGCTCTTAGAGCCCTCTCTATTCTGTGTTTTTTCCTTAGTAAAAATCAGATAGCAGGTTAGCTCATGCGCTGTGTGGAGCTGTCAGACGCTTCATAGAGCTGACTATGACTGTGTCATATTCTCTTTTTGTCATTACATCGTATCATGGGTGTGGGGTCGTAAAGGGGTGAACTGGTAACTTTTCCTCTTCCCCTTGTTTCTGTCGGTCAGGGGTACACCCCCTGTCCTTCAAGGTTCCCGTCACGTGGCGGTTCGGCACGTTACGGGGGGGGGGGGGGAGGGAGTTTCCTGGTCCCACGGCCTGGTATATTGGGCGTGTGCACCGCAGGAATTCCCCCACCATAGAGTACGTCACCGTGCGCGTCTCTGTTGGTAGGACTTCCGTGTGCTGTTCAGGTCCATGTGATGGATCTGTTTCAGGGGGGTGGTCAGGGCTCCTCCTCACCAAGCGCCTATTCGGGCCTTCTGTGAGTTCGGACTCCTTCTTCCATGTGAGGGAGCCTCCATCAGAGTACAGAGCCTTCCTCCTCAGATTGTCAAAGTGAGTGGACCCTCTAGAAGGTGTCCTGTTCTATTGTATATGTATTCGATTCAATTCGATTGTTGAGTGTGTATGGGTTCAGTGCCTCTTCCCCGGAGAGCCCTAAAAGCAATTTTTTACATGGCTCAAGGTGCAATATATTCTTTTCAATCTGTACAGCTCGCGTGGGAAGTCTCTCTGGGGATCCCTGTCTCCTTCCTATGGGAGGGTGGTGGGATGTAAAAATGTGAACAATTTTTACCCCTGGCTGTGTAGACTGGGATACATACTGTTGATGCTTCCTTCTTTTCTATTCACAAAGTGTTGGAGTTAGGAAGTGTCACACCCCTCTTGTCGTTCCCCTGGGCGCCTTGGGGATTCAATGACAGGTCTAAATAGCCTGTTCATTGATGGGGGTGTGTCCCGACGCACGTATAGTGCTAGCTCGCTGTTAACAGGCGACTGACTGGCACGCCTTGGTTGCTTGTGGTTGAAACAGCGTTTTTATAAAGCAACTGAGATGGGGGTTTTTCCTCTTCCGACGACCAAATCCCACGACCTGGGTTGGTTTTTCGACGGATTCTCGTTCATGTCTGGGGGATGATGACGGAATGGATCTGAACATATGTAGAGGGGTCTCACGCCCTTGGGGTGGGCCACCAGGCGCGGTTTCGCCCGAACGTCTGGGTGGCGCCTTCCTTTCATGTTAAGATCGACACGCATATCTGCCCTTCTCCTGGAGTAGGCATGTTGGCGTGGTTAGGGCACGGGACTGGTTCTGGTCGCGCTGGTCCGGATCAGTTGAACCCGTTGTCCGCCGGGGATGCAGATCTGCTGTTCTGGTACCCTGAGGGACTTGGGCTTTTTTCAGGGGGAAAAATGCCAGGTCGGTCCGGGTGTCACAGGGTTAAGCGCTATGGAGACCCTGGTTGAGTACGTTTTTACTCAGCACTGTCGTAATGGCTTACAGCCATACCATTCTGTACACGCTTGATCTCGTCGGATCTCGGCCGCTACACAGGTTGGTCCTGGTTAGTACTTGGTTGGGAGACCGCCTGGGAATACCAAGTACGGTGTGCTTAGGGGCTGGTTCTCCATTCTTTTTCGCTCCTCTCTCACGCATGGCGAAGAGGGGCCTGTGGGGGTGGTTTTTGACCTCCTCTGGTGACCCTGTGCTTCCCGTACCGCAAGGCCCGGTCCGAAGTAATGTTTCGTCGACCCGTAGGCCTGGGTTAACCCTTTTTTGAAAACTGAATCACTTGTACTGCGGTATAGCCGGTGTATACCCGCAGGTGTGTTTTGGAGTTTTTTCTTGAGGGGTTATAGGAACAACAACCGCATTGGGTAACACCGAGGTGGTTGATTCCCTGGTGTGTTGGAGCAGTGTCAACTCCCGGGTTCACCGTTTGAGGGTGCCCCTGCACGTTCATGACGTCTGCCGATCGTGTCAGCCTTCTCTGCCTCGACCCCTCTGGGTGGGGGTTTTTAAATGGAGGCTTGGTCATGCAACACCGCCAGCTTACGCTCCTTCCGCCGGGAATGTTCAGCTGTCCCCTATGGCGCCTGTCTCGTCCGCAGTCTCCAGGCTAGGGTTAACAGCCTGTTGCCTGGTTTTTCCCCGGTGCGCTGCCTGCTTCCGTTGGTTAACCTTTTTTGTGTGCTTACGGCCATGCTGACTGCCTGTTCTGCAGGGTCAGTGTGCCAGGCGGTGTACTATTGGGGGGACAGGGCCCGCTCGGCTTACGGCCATACCAACCTGAACACGCCCGATCTCGTCCGATCTCGGAAGCTAAGCAGGTTCTGGCCTGGTTAGTACTTGGATGGGATTCCGCCTGGGAATACCAGGTGCAGTAACTGAGGGGCCTTTGTCCGAATACGCTGGCGATGTGGGGGGCGGGGCACTACGTGCCCACCTGGTGGGGTCTTGATGCTGGCATCATGGACTTCTCCGGGCCCCCATTCCAGGGAGTCCAGTCCTTTTGGTGGGTCTGGGTCTTCATTCGCGCTCCGCTGCTACGGCCTTGCCACGGGGTTGGGTTTGCCCTTGACCCCGTGATTCTGGGGGCAGTAACGAGGTTGTTCCTCCGTTCGTTCCCGGGTGGCATGCGGGTTGTGCGTGTGTGTAGTCGTGGGGTCAAGCCACGGTCTGCTCACCCTGTGCGTTGAGTTGCTTGAGTGCCTCTTCGCACGGTCGGGTCCGTCGCCCTCCCGTGAAGCCACCAATAGGGGGGGTGCCCTCCATTAGGGTGGGTCGGGGGGGCTCGGCCCTCCCTGGTCTGATGGTTGTGGGGGGCCTCAGCAGGGTACATTAGTCGAGCTTCTAGCTCCCGCTCAGCTCCTATTATGCATGAGACGCTGAGCGTGAGCTAGTGTGGCACAGAACGTTAGGTTATAACTATAACCAAGTTCTGTTAACACTAGTGAACGCTCAGCGTCTAGACGCTGCTGCAGGCCCTTGATTTTTCATTGTGATGAAATTTGTTGGGAAGGAGATGAGTGTGTGGCACCATCCCTGCTTATATAGGTAAGCGGATGGGGGTGTGGCCAGATGAATGCTGGCATTTAAAGGTACATTTGAAATGTATTCAGTGTGCATACGCTGAAGCGAGATTATGCATGAGACGCTGAGCGTTCACTAGTGTTAACAGAACTTGGTTATAGTTATAACCTAACGATATCCCTACTATTAAGGCACAGCAAGGACTTGTTACAGACCCTAAAAAAATCAACGAGACATTCAAAAGGTTTTACTCCAACTTGTATAAATCAGAAATGGCCTTCGATCAAAACAAAATGGACATGTATCTTAATCAAATTAACCTTCCTAAATTATCAGAGGATGACGCTAAACAGTTAGAAACACCCATCACACTAGATGAACTTACAGTAGGGAGGCCATATCTGAAATGCAAAGTGGTAAGGCTCCTGGAAGGGACGGTATCCCACCAGAAATGTACCTCTCATGCTGGGATGTAATTGGACCCCTATTACTTAATATGATTTTATACTCAATCAAGGAGGGGAATTTCCATAAGATTGACAATATTGCACTCATAACAGTCCTCCTTAAAAAAGACAAAGACCCCATCGATTGCGGTAGTTATAGACCCTTGAGCCTCCTCGGAACCGCTATCAAGCTGTATTCTAAGGTATTAGCCATCAGACTTCAAAAGCATATGACGTCTTTAGTTCATCCTGATCAGACTGGCTTCATAAGAGGCCGCTTGATCACGGATAATATAAGACGGTTATTACATGTGCTACATGCCAGCAAGGATGACACCCCACCTATAGCGATGCTGTCCCTGGATGCGATGAAAGCCTTTGATAGGTTGGAATGGTCTTATTTATGGGCAGTACTAGAAAGGATGGGGTTAGGAAAAGGATTCATTGATATGATAAAAGTATTATACAAAGACCCATCAGCTATGATTATAACAGGTATAATCACCTCCGAAATCTTTCCGGTATCGCGCTCTTCCAGACAGGGTTGCCCTCTTAGTCCCGGACTATTCGCTTTATCATTAGAGCCTTTAGCACAATATATAAGACAATCCCAATCCATAGAACCAATCGCAATTAAGGGCACACAACATCATATTAGTTTATATGCGGACGACGTAATATTGTTCATGCAAAACCCTAACACCTCAATGCCTCATCTTCTCAAGTTGATTGATGACTTTGGCAATCTATCGGGATTTAGGATAAATTGGCCAAAGTCGGCCTTCCTTCCACTTAATGCCCCTGCAAAGAATATACTCCTTCCAGAAAAAATACCAATGGTTAAACACTTCAGATGTTTAGGAGTTGAGGTATTCCCTACTATAAGCCAAACGGTGAAGTACAATTACACAAAATTCCAAGATAAGATCAAATACGACTTTGACAGGTGGTCCAAACTTAAAAACTCAGTACAGGCACGAGTATCAATAGTTAAGATGGATGTTTTACCTAGAATCAACTTCATTAGCTCAATGTTACCGTTACCCCCTCCTGATGGTTACTGGAAAAAATTACACTCCACAGCATATACATTTATTTGGAATAACAAACCTCCACGAATAAAAAGATCCACCGCACAGAGAAACAACCTGGTTTGACTCCCAAGCATCTGTATCCTGGAGAAACTTAGAAGAAAATATAGTAGCACCACATAGACTGCAGGACATAGTATACACCATCTATTATCAATTAAGCAATGCGAATTGAAATTTGGCCCCCTTATTACACATGTGATTCGGATATGGCGTGAAACACAAGAAAAATATTCTAACCAACATAAATGGCATAGCCATACTCCCCTATTCAATAACAATGCACTCCTTATTGGAAAATGACCTATAAGATACCCCAAATGGGAAAAGCAGGGCATACACACATTGGGAGATGTTTTCAACAAACGGGGTTTTTGTAGCTATCAAGATATACATAAAAAATGTAACCTCACCAGTTCCACATATTATTTGTACGCACAGTTATTGGATTGTTTGAAGGCTCATGGAGTCCCATTAAAGATACCAATTGAGCACCACAGATATCACAAATTCTTCTATGAAAGAGAGACATCGAGATGCTTCGTATCTGGGCAAACGTTCAAATTGCGTCACGTAACCCGGACCATCAACAAATTAATCTTAATTATATTCATAGGACATACCTGACTCCTATAAGATTGAACAGAATGGGACTTAAACAAGATTCCCTATGTTCCTTGTGTACAAATGGAGATGAGGGTACATTTATGCACATGTATTGGGATTGCCCACCGGTTACGATATTCTGGGAAGAAGTGTCCGAGCAATTATCAGAATTCTTATTTCTGAACATACCTGTACATCCCTCTGTATTGCTGTTGAATGATGTGTTTCAGTTTGCAGCCCCTATACAGCTAAAGAGACTAGTTTTAACCGGTCTCACAGCTGCTAAAAAGCTGATAGCATCACGATGGTTTCAACCGGAAAAAATTTGCCGGAAGGTATGGGTTCTTACCTATCTCGATGTGATTTATCTAGAAATATCTACAGCAAGAATTTTAGGTGTCAGTGAAACCAACATTGCAATCTGGTTAGAAGTGGTGGAGAGAATAAAAGCTAGCATATGAATTGTAGTGCCTGGTCAGAAACGAATGAAGATGGATTATCCAAGTGGGGGACCGGGGGGGGGGGGGGGGGGGGTGAGCGAGCAAGAGCATAATGTATGTATGGTATTAGATAGCAAGTATTAGGTATATATCTCTTAAACTACATTTATAATGATTCAAATGGTGATTTCATTGGATGTTTACTGTTAATGCTTGTGTGTCTAATTTGATGTTGTTTAAAAAATAATAAAAAAAAAAATATATATATATATATATATATATATATATTTAATTTCTTCAGCAACAGCAGCAGCAATGATCTTTTATATAACTTTATAAATAAATATAATAAATGAATATAATTTCTTCAGCAACAGCAGCAACAATGTTTTAAATGTGTCTGAATTATAGACTTTTTATAATAAACAACAAATGCAAAAGGCTAACAGAAGTTCAAACAAACAAGATTAAAGAACCTAGAAAATTATCCTAACAGTTCTTATGCAGAAAAATCGGGATCTCTCCTGACTTATGGTCGGTCAGGGCGCCTGTTCAGCAGGGAGGGGATCTGGGAGAAATAGCGTGACGCTCTGCATACGTTACGTTCTCCCAGTCAGGTGAAAAGAACCGGCTGGCGACTCCACATAGGAGGAGGCATGTGATAGTCTACACCATATGTGTCAAACTCATGGCCCGCGGGCCAAATGTGGCCCGCCACATCATTTGATGTGGCCCCCCAAGAGCTCTGGTAAATTTTTTTTTTTTTTTTTTTTTAAACATTAATCTTGGGTTAAAAAATAGCGGCGTTAAAAGAATTGTGGGTTAATGCGTTAATAAAGCTTTAACTTTGACAGCCTTAGTTATTACACATTCTTACACATGTATGTTGAACATCTGAGGTATTGATGAAGTAACAAAGGAAAAAAGCCAAAAGCACTTATTTTTGAGTACAGTTACAGTTGTGTGTTCATGCAGACACATAATAGCAATTTCATTACGAATTGAAAACGGGGGACCCTGATGTAAACAAGTCGAAAGTCTTTCTCTGGTCTGCATCCCCTTAACAATTGTGTGTATTGCAGTGGAGGCTGCTGACCAAATTTTTAGGTGAAGCACAAATTATTATATTATATTATATATTAAATTATATTTTTAAAACATCCCCCACTGTGTGTCAGACAGTGGTCAGTGGACACAGATGAAAACATATTAACATTAGGTGACAGCGCACCTGACCAGATGAAATCATATTAGGTGACAGCGCACCTGACCAGATGAAATCATATTAGGTGACAGCCCACCTGACCAGATCAAAACATATTAGGTGACAGCGCACCTGATCAGATCAAAACATTTTAGGTGACAGCGCACCTGATCAGGTCAAAACATTTTAGGTGACAGCGCACCTGACCAGATCAAAACATTAGGTGAAGGTGACAAGGAAGCCACAGACTCATACCCCCCCGACACTCAACTAACCGCCTCGGACAGTCCTTCATACCAGTGGCCATCAGGCTCCACAACAGTGGGCAGCAACTGCTGCCAGACATCGACCTGGGACTTATAGGAACCCAAGGAGGACAACTTACACTACCTTAGGCATACTGCACCTTATGTGGATACTGTGATACTGTGAATAATGAATAATGTATATTTCAGTTAGTTAGATAGTAAATTATAACACTACCTTATGCATACTGCACCTTATGTGACACTGTGAAAATATATTTCAGTTAGTTAGATAGTAAATTATATTGACCTATTTGTTTACACTGCTTGTGTTGTTTTCACTACCTGTACCCCCCCCCCCCCCCCCCCTTCCCCCATGCTGCTATGATGCCTGAATTTCCCCAAGGGGATCAATAAAGGAATATCTTATCTTATCTTAAAAGGAAAGATGAAATTCCCTACCTGGGTTCCATCCTATAGAGGCAAATCATTCCTGTGACAAAATGGGATCCAATGTAATAAAACGAAGTCAACCAACAAACTAGATTCTTGTACCGGATCTCCTCTCTGGTAAACAAGAATACCTTGAAGACTCTAACAGGAGCACTCATTCAAGGGTACTACGACTATGCTTGCACCTCATGGTACCAAAGCACCTCAAAGGCACTAAAAACAAGATTACAAACATCACAAAACAAACTGGTCAGACTACTGCTTGACCTTAATCCTAAAACCGACCTCACCCCTGCCCACTTTGACAACCTAGGATGGCTTAGAGTAGACGACAGAGTACAGCAACTTGCCTGGTCTACAAGATACACTACACCACTAAGATACCCATGTGCATGTCGAAATACTTCCCAAAGGTCAGTGAATACCACGAGCACAACACCAGAGGGAGTTCCACAAATCATGTTCAACCCAGATAAAATAATTTAAAAAGTAAAAAAAAAAAAAAAAAAAAATTATAAAAAAAAAAATAGTCATAACTTAGAAATGAGATTGCATAGGTCTATGAATCGATATCGCGATTCTGTTTTGATTAATTGCCCAGCCCTACAGTGTGTACAGTAAGTTAGCTTGGTGATTATCATTGTAATGTAGGCTAAGCTGGCTAGCTACTGTTAGCATACAAGCTTTTACAAACACTAGCCTACTTACTTTTTCATCCACAACGTTTTTTCTGATCCAGATGCATAAGTCCACTTCTTCATGTTGCTCAGTTGCTGGTTTATACTTCGGTCCTAATGTTGGCGCAAAGTTTAATTTAGCCTGACTTTACTTGTTATAGCTGTACAGCTTACTTCTACTAAACAACAACTAAACTACTTCCTTGCTCTTTCAAACAGTCAAAATGGGTCCATCTGCAGGGTCGGAGGTTAGGTTTAGCTCTGGCCAATCTCAAGTTTCTCAAGTTTCTTTATTAGTTGTCATACAGAAGTACAGAATACTTTTATACAAAATGCTTATTTCTGTTACATTTTGTATAAAAGTATTCTGTACTTCTGTATGACAACTAATAAAGAAACTTGAGAAACTTGAGATTGGCCAGAGCTAAACCTAACCTGCAGATGGACCCGTTTTGACTTTGCAATGCAGCAATCTCTGATTGGATTTGCAAGGCTGCCAATCATATTCAACCTCCATGTATTGGATGGCAAGGGCTGTCAATCATTCATCCTCCATTCAATGGCAAGAGTTTAACTGCACAGACCGTGCTTAGACGAAGTTAATAGCCTATTTCGATTGGCTGTTATTTATTATTTATATAACATTGGGTCACACCTGTGAAGTTTTCTTCACGAATAATTACTGCAGTCATTACTGCAGTGCAGGCCTGCTCAGAGCTGTCAATTTTGGCCATTTTTTAAAAAGAAAAAATTCACTGGCATTTTTTTTACAGAGGAAAACTTTTCTAATAAAAAAATATAAAATAATAATAATTAAAAAAATAATTTTTTTATATATATATAAATAAAATAAATGTATATATATATGTAAATGAATAATAATTATGAATTATGAGTGAATTTGTGTTTCACGTGTTGTCATAGAGAAACCTCCACTGGTGTATTGAGCTGTACTGTACTGTACCCATTCTGCAATCTGTTAATTAAAGTTAATTAAATCTTCCATTAGTTGGATGTATGGCCTCTGCAAGGTTGTGTGCAGCCATTTGTTTTTGTAACATCTGCTACATCTGTCCCACGTGTTCTTTGCAGCTCACAGTTGTTAGTTCTGCCCCTCTTGACTGTGACAAAAAGGTGTTGAACAAACTTAATGTCATAGCTTGTATTTGATGATATTCTTCTTTGTTATTTAGTTGAATGGTTTGATCATTGATTGATGGAGTAATATGGGGTTCTGATAAACTAAAATAATTTGTTAAAATAACATAAGCTAACATATATTTTTACATCTATGCAAAATGTATAACTTGAATAAGTAATAAATACAGAAACAACATGTTTAACAATATGTAAATTAGTAGCTACATTTATTTTACATTACATTAACATTTATATGGTCTTTGGCCCTTTGAGGGCAACCATAATGCTGATGTGGCCCTCTGTGAAAATGAGTTTGACACCCCTGGTCTACACCCTCCCCAGACCGACGGGGGATGGTAGAAAAATAAAATGAAATAAAAAGACAATGAGGATAAAAATTATATGCATAGGTCCGCTATTTATTTAAAATAAACCAATTTCCAAATTAGTTAAGATGCAAGTTGAAAAATATATACGATTTTAATAAAGAGTGCAGTTCAAGTTTAATCATGTTAATGATTAGCTGCTTAAGACTGATTGAAAACACCTGGGTGATAATCACATGAACCAGTGATTGATAGGTTAATTGATAAAAAAAATGCTATAAATAAAAGTTTAAAAAAAATAGTCGTAGTGGGAATGGCTATGACGAGTGGATTCTTAAGAAGTTACTTGTGTAATGCAGATGGTAACATAGAAAGTGATAATTGGACCATGTGAGAATTTTTTGCATAATTACACAGTCCATGTGCCATGCTTCGAGGATGTGGTCGAATTGATCAGTGAATCTATTCCTTACAGTGCTTTGCTGACCTTGGATAAACAAACATTCAATTAGGGTTCTGTGAAAGCAAGCATGTTAAACGTGCCACTGTGCTGATGAGGGAGAGGAGAACACATTGAAGGGCCACGGCTAATAGATCTGGTGTCTGAATTAACCTCCAGGCTGTGTTGTGAGTGTAGAAGAACAACAGCAGAGATTAATCTTCTTCGATGTCTGTACGCCTCTTCATGGAGAAAAACAGGCCAAACCGCTCCGTTGGTCTCGATGCGGATCGATGCCGGTAGCCTGCTGTGGGGCCGGTAATTACTACTTTTACCACCCTCTGCGGGGCAACAGACGCTCAGGAGGTAGAGTGGCCGTCTGGTAATCTGAAGTTCTGTTATGTACCCCAGTTGCTATTGCATGTACTTATTTGTGTTTCATTACACGTATATGTACATGCTTACCAACTGTTTCACCTGTTTTATAGCAACACTACTATCACCGACATCTAAGAAGGGAGATCCCTCCTTGAACAGCCCTTCTAAGGTTTCTCCCCTCAACATTGCCTGTGGTGCTTTTTTCCTATTGCTAGGTTTTTAGTGAGTTTTTCCTTACCTTCGCGTGGGGTCTGGGAGTGTTGCATTAATTTATTAATTTATTTATTTTAGATTTCATTTTGGATTTCATGGTGTTTTTGTTTTGTTCTTGATTTATTGTGATGTTTCTTCTTGACTTGTAGAAGACGTGTCCGGCCCATTAACGTGTTTTGTCGGGCCTTACAAATACATTTGATTTGATTTGAAGGTTCCCGGTTCGATTCCCGGCTCCTCCCAGCAGCACGTCGAAGCGTGTCCTTGAGCAAGACACTTAACCCCCTAACTGCTCCCTTTGAGCAGGTTGGCACCTAGCATGGTTGGTGTGTGAATGTGTGAGTGAATGGTTGAATGTGAGGCATAAGTTGTAAAGCACTATAAAAGTACTATATAAATGCAGTCCATTTAAAATTGTTTCCATTTACTTTAGACCGAACGGTTTGCTGTTACCTGCCAGTGTTTTTTCTTACCATGCAGCATTATGAAGCCTGACGTAATGATCAGAGCATGAATACAATGATTCTGTTCAACATGCTTTGATGGAGCAGTGAAATAAAGCGTTGTGTCGGACTTGGGGCACGCCTGAGTGAGCGAGAGCGAGATGACATGAAGGTAGGGGGGTTCAGAGCCTTTGAAGGTAGGATTGGCAGAAGACATTTAGTGGGAGGTGATAAATGGTGTGAGAGGATCATGTGATTAGTTAAAAGTGACATGAAGACAGAAAGGGGTTCAGTCCCTCAGATTAACTTTAGTTCAGAACTCCCGTTAAATTTGAACACCCATGCGGAATGCCTTTCTAAAAAGTTGAAAGTAAAAATCGGTTGCTTGTATAGAAACTAGGGCTGGGCGATATGGCCAAAAACTTTATCGCGATAAAATTATAAAATTATTTTCATATCACTCGATATCGATAATTATCGTCGATATAATTTCTGTCAAGTTCAATTAACTTCTTATGCCCGGCGCCGATGGACGGGCTATTAATAGACTTGCTTGTTTTGCTGCTGCGAATGTCTCGAGTTGATGTCGTCATCAGTCCGCGCACGTTCTTCTACGCACCAGTGCATAGATTATTATATTCCACCAGAGGGCAACCTACCGCCACTGGATCATATGCATTATAAGAATGGAACAGTTAGCCAGAGCAAGCGGTGTAACCCATGACAATGTACTAACTATCACCCTAAAATACTCCGTTCCGCCCCAATACATTGCAACGACGTCCACCGCATACCCCACACTACTCTAACCGTGGCCTCAGAATTCACGTCACACACCCACTCCGCACGTAAACTATAAAATAGCGGCGTGCAAGCTAATGATCTTAGCCAGCCTTGTTTACTACCCAGAGGTGCACCGCGGGTCTCCTTCACTGTCGGCCATCTCCTTCACTGATTGGGTGTTAGTGCGTGTGCTGATATCCAAGCTTGGAAAATCGATATATCGAAACTTTGCGACCACGTTTCATGTTTATTTCGAGGAAATAATTTATCGCGATAGTTATCGTTATCGTTTTATCGCCCAGCCCTAATAGAAACAAATCATGCTTTTCTACTGCCAGTACAATTTGATTATAGTGACATTCTGTACATACTGTACATGCCTCTCCCTCCACCTTAAAAGCACTCGATGCTGTGTAGCATAGCGCGCTGTATTTTATCACTGGAGATACATTTCTTACTCACCATTGTGTTTTATATGTGTGCATTAACTAAAATAAGGAATATGCATTGTATTCTATTTATCTATAATGCTTATGAAACGTCCCTATTATCTCTGCTCTTTGATTGCTTTTAAATACAGCACATACTGTATGGTACTAGATCACAGGATTACTTCGCTTTAGATGTAAAAACGTAGCTTGGCAAAACTGATTTTAGATATTGTGCCCCATACAAATGGAATGAACTACCAATAAAATGACAAATAAAAAATGTTTAATGTTTGGTAGCAAATGTTTGTGCTAATGCTTGCTAACAGTCAAAGCTGCTAGACGACAAACATGGGGGCAGCCATATTTAATTCAGATAACATCACGTACGTCTATTACATTTATTTTTAAGTAGTTTCAAATGTTAGGTTATACATTGTAATGTCAGTGTTTGGTTACAGTAATGATATTACTGTATGTAGCACCCTGAATATGTAGCTATTATTCAGAAGTGCTGACTTGCCTTTTATCTCCCCTTTGTGCACAAAGACATATTAACTAGTTTCCATGGATATTCCCTCGAACAATGTTTCCCCTCCTCTCACCGACTGGAATATGGATTATAAACAGTAAACTAAATCATATTCTATCTACTCAGTGCTTCCTGTGGGGCTAGTTGGTGGTCCAGCAGGGGGCGGCGGTGGCAGGCGGAGCGCACGAGAGAGAGACGGAGAAGGAAGCAAGTCAACGGGAACGGAAGTGAGGAGGAGCGCTCTCTTTGATAGTGGACTTGGACCTGGTCGGTCGTGTCTTGACAGAGCCCCCGTTGTGGACCACACGGGTGAACGTATTGAACTTGAGTATATGACGGGTTATCCTAGAAGTATCCGTGATAGTGTGTGAGTAAGAGAAACCGAACCCAAGGACTAACCATAGATAACGTGTTATAGTAGCAGTCTGTGCGGTATATTTAGCATGCTGCTAACGGCTATATTGACTCCAGTATACACCGGGCGCGAGGCGCTGAAGAGACCGGTGTTGTAGCCAGCCACGTTGCGTAACAGTATAACCGAATAGCAGGAGGGCTGTCTGGGACCCACAGAGTAGCTTCAGTTAAGGTAGGGCTAGAGTATTGTCGCGTGTCGACCCAGCGCCGGCCGTCAACAACCAGTCTTCGCCGGCGTTCGACAGCTGCTCTGCACCGGCTGTCTTCAGCCCAGCACGGGAGTTTGTCCCGACCGGCAGAGTACGTTCCTGAGAGCGAGTTGGGGAGTACTGCTGACCGCCCTGGAAGGGAGAGGAAGACCAGAGTACCAGACCAGGTTGGTAAATCCCGGGCCCCATCCACTCCCACTGCCGGCCTCCAGTTGACGCTCCAGACCCAAAGACGAAGGTGCAGTCAGACGGAGCTCTACTGTGTCTCGCTACCCAGTGGCTGTGCACACCCGTTCCCACGAAGCAGGGATAATCCACCCTGCTACATTTGGCGTCACGAACAGGATCAACATCCTACTCCACTCCCTCGTACGTGACGACCAAGAGACCTAAGATGTCGGAGAGCGACACCCCGAAGCCGGAGGTCAGAGCCGGGTTGTCCCAGGCGGAGCGACGAGATGACCCACCGACCCTTCTCAAGGAGGAAGGAGGGGAAGCCGAGACGATGCAGACAAATCTTTATCTTTATTACGGATCCCCATTAGTCATCACCGCAGCAACAACTAGTCTTCCTGGGGTCCACACACAACAAAAACAGTACATACATACATACATAACATTATAGTAGCATACATTTAAAAATATATCCCAATATTCCTACATATAAAAATATTTCCAAATAGCATTACAGTACACAAACAGAGTATCAGATCACAGAAAATACAATAAAAGTGATTAAACTCTCAGACATATCTTTACAGTGTAAACTACAGTATCTGTGTTTTTCTTTAATGTAAACTAATTTCTTTTTCTCTCAATGCTCTTTTCAAATTATTTTTAAAACTTATCTTACTGGTTATCTGAGTAAGATGTACTGGCAGTTTATTCCAATATGACATGGCTCTATATAACACAGTTTTCTTTGCTGCATTGGTTTTTGGTAGTAGCAGTGTGAACGTTTCCCTACAGGCATGCCTAGTATTATACTTATGTCGATCATGTGTACTGTACATGTTAGCTGTGAATACAAACAGATAGGTTCTCTTGAGATATATATATATTCCTCATGAACAAGATCAGGCTGCTTGGTATGCATTCCCTCCACACTGTTTCTCATTGAGCAGTTCAGGGCCAGACGGGCCGCTCTGTTCTGAGTGAGCTGGATCTTATTGAGCTCTTGTCTTGAGGCATTAGACCAGACAGCTGGACAGTAGTCAAGGTGAGAAAGAACTAATGACTGTATCACTTGCTTCAATATCAGATCGGCTAGAAAATACCTACACCTTCTGATAATTGAAATACCTCTGCTCATTTTGGCAACCACATTGTTGGTGTGAGTTGACCATGAGAGTGTTCCATCAAGTGTGACACCCAACAGCTTTGCCTCTCTAACTTGCTCAATTGCTGTTCCGTCTAAAGATATACTTAGCTTCACGTCTTTTCTTATAGTATGCTTGGATCCCAATATTAGGCTCTTGGTTTTTGAGATGTTTAACTTCAGCCTGTTTTCAGACACCCAAGTGGACACTAAGTTCAAATCTCTCTGAAGGACTTCATTAAGCTCTTCTGTCTTGTCTGATGATGCATACATTGTAGTATCATCGGCGTACATAACCATACATGTATTTTTCTAATACCCATGGCAAATCATTTGTAAAAATGGCGTAGAAGAGGGGCCCCAGGCAGCTTCCCTGTGGAATTCCACACTGTAGGGATTTAAAGTTGGACAGGGTACCATTAAACACAACACATTGCTGTCTGTTACATAGATAACTTTTTATCCAGTTAACAGCTGCAGTTCTGAATCCATATGCAGTTAGTTTTATGAGCAGCAACTCGTGATCTATGAGGTCAAAAGCTGCACTGAAATCCAGTAGTACAGTACCCACCATTCGCTTCCTGTCAATTTGTTGTAGCCAGTCATCTGTTAATTGTGTTAAAGCTGTACATGTAGAATAACGATAGGTTATGACTATAACCAAGTTCTGTTAGTTAGGGGCGATGCTTGGCATCACTACTGCACTATCTCGCGTACGTGCACGCGTACTGAATAAACCACAAATGTACCTCTAATACCAGTATTAGTCTGACCACACCCCTCATCAGCTTACCTTCATAAGCAGGTGTGTGGTCACCTGCTCTCCTCCTTCCCAAGCTTTCACCACAAGGTGAGGACAAGGGCTGCAGCGGCCGTCTGATGCCAAGCATCGCCCCTAACTAACAGAACTTGGTTATAGTCATAACCTATCGTTCTGTATCGTTAGTGGCTTAGCTTGGCATCACTACTGCACAAGGGAGGCCAAGCGGAGCCACTTGGCTGACAAATACACCCCGCTGACAGCCCCCCAAAACCATCAGAACAGGGAGGGCCGAGCCCCCCCGACCCCCCCTAATGGAGGGTATCCCCCCTATTAGAGGCTTCACGGGAAGGCGACGGACCCGACCGTGCGAAGAGGCACTCAAGCAACTTAACGCACAGGGTGAGCAGACCGTGGCTTGACCCCACGACTACACACACGCACAACCCGCATGCCACCCGGGAACGAACGGAGGAACAACCTCGTTACTGCCCCCAGAATCACGGGGCCAAGGGCAAACCCAACCCCGTGGCAAGGCCGTAGCAGCGGAGCGCGAAGGAAGACCCAGACCCACCAAAAGGACTGGACTCCCTGGAATGGGGGCCCGGAGAAGTCCATGATGCCAGCATCAAGACCCCACCAGGTGGGCACGTAGTGCCCCGCCCCCCACATCGCCAGCGTATTCGGACAAAGGCCCCTCAGTTACTGCACCTGGTATTCCCAGGCGGAATCCCATCCAAGTACTAACCAGGCCAGAACCTGCTTAGCTTCCGAGATCGGACGAGATCGGGCGTGTTCAGGTTGGTATGGCCGTAAGCCGAGCGGGCCCCGTCCCCCCAATAGTACACCGCCTGGCACACTGACCCTGCAGAACAGGCAGTCAGCATGGCCGTAAGCACACAAAAAGGTTAACCAACGGAAGCAGGCAGCGCACCGGGGAAAAACCAGGCAACAGGCTGTTAACCCTAGCCTGGAGACTGCGGACGAGACAGGCGCCAGAGGGGACAGCTGAACACAGCCGCCCCGGCGGAAGGAGCGTAAGCTGGCGGTGTTGCATGACCAAGCCTCCATTTAAAAACCCCCACCCAGAGGGGTCGAGGCAGAGAAGGCTGACACGATTGGCAGACGTCATGAACGTGCAGGGGCACCCTCAAACGGTGAACCCGGGAGTTGACACTGCTCCAACACACCAGGGAATCAACCACCTCGGTGTTACCCAATGCGGTGGTTGTTCCTATAACCCCTCAAGAAAAAACTCCAAAACACACCTGCGGGCATACACCGGCTATACCGCAGTACAAGTGTTTCAGTTTCCAAAAAGGGTTAACCCAGGCCTACGGGTCGCAAACATCACTTCGGACCGGGCCTGGCGGTACGGGAAGCACAGGGTCACCAGAGGAGGTCAAAAAACCACCCCCACAGGCCCCTCTTCGCCATGCGTGAGAGAGGAGCGAAAAATAATGGAGAACCAGCCCCTAAGCACACCGTACCTGGTATTCCCCGGCGGTCTCCCAACCAAGTACTAACCAGGACCAACCTGTGTAGCGGCCGAGATCCGACGAGATCGAGCGCGTACAGAATGGCATGGCTGTAAGCCATGACGACAGTGCTGAGTAAAAACATACCCAACCAGGGTCTCCATAGCGCTTAACCCTGTGACACCCAGACCGACCTGGCATTTTTCCCCCTGAAAAAAGCCCAAGTCCCTCAGGGTACCAGAACAGCAGATCTGCATCCCCGGCGGACAACGGGTTCAACTGATCTGGACCAGCGTGACCAGAACCAGTCCCGTGCCCTAACCACGCCGACATGCCTACTCCAGGAGAAGGGCAGATATGCGTGTTGATCTTAACATGAAAAGAAGGCGCCACCCAGACGTTCGGACGAACCGCGCCTGGTGGCCCACCCCAAGGGCGTGAGACCCCACTACATATGTTCAGATCCATCCCGTCATCATCCCCCAGACATGAACGAGAATCCGTCGACAACCCACCCAGGTCATGGGATGTGGCCGTCGGAAGAGGAAAAACCCCCATCTCAGTTGCTTTATAAAAACGCTGTTTCAACCACAAGCAACCAAGGCGTGCCAGTCAATCGCCTGTTTACAGCGAGCTAGCACTATACGTGCGTCGGGACACACCCCCATCAATGAACAGGCTATTTAGACCTGTCATTGAATCCCCAAGGCGCCCAGGGGAACGACAAGAGGGGTGTGACACTCCCTAACTCCAACACTTCTGGAATAGAAAGAAGGAAGCATCAACAGTATGTATCCCAGTCTACACAGCCGGGGTAAACATTTTTCACATTTTTACATCCCACCACCCTCCCATAGGAAAGAGACGGGGATCCCCAGAGAGACTTCCCACGCGAGCTGTACAGATTGAAAAGAATATATTGCACCTTGAGCCATGTAAAAAACTGGTTTTAGGGCCTCCGGGGAAGAGGCACTGAACCCATACACACTCAATAAACAAATTGAATCGAATATACATACAATAGAAAAGGACCCTTCTAGAGGGTCCACTCACTTTGACAATCTGAGGAGGAAGGCTCTGTACTCTGATGGAGGCTTCCTCACATGGAAGAAGGAGTCCGAACTCACAGAAGGCCTGAATAGGCGCTTGGTGAGGAGGAGCCCTGACCACCCCCCCTGAAAACAGATCCATCACATGGACCTGAACAGCACACGGAAGTCCTACCAACAGAGACGCGCACGGTGACGTACTCTATGGCGGGGGAATTCCTGCGGTGCACACGCCCAATATACCAGGCCGTGGGACCAGGAACTCCCTCCCCCCCCCTCCCCCCCCCCCCCGTAACGTGCCGAACCGCCACGTGACGGGAACCTTGAAGGACAGGGGGTGTACCCCTGACCGACAGAACAATGGGGAGAGGAAAGGTTACCAGTTCACCCCTTTACGACCCCACACCCATGATACGACGTAACGACAAAAAGAGAATATGACACAGTCATAGTCAGCTCTATGAAGCGTTTCACAGCTCCACACAGCGCATGAGCTAACCTGCTATCTGATTTTTACTAAGGAAAAACACAGAATAGAGAGGGCTCTAAGAACCCCGGTCCAACATACACATGTGCTTCTGTGGCCAGTACAACCCAGTTGTAGGTCACATGACACACACAACCCATCATCACCTACAAAAAATGGCAAAAACACTCAACAGAGGAACGCTGTTTTTTTCACAATGAGAGAATACATCATTCTTGATTAGTATCGACCACAGGCCTTGCTAAGCACACATGACAGCAACCAAACCAATTTCCCTTTAGGAAATAAGTTTCTCCAGCAGATTTAGCACAACCTCAGCAATCAAGCTAAGAGTTACATCGTATCCCTACCACACAAAAGACACAATTAATGCACAACATGTCTGATAGGAGGTGATAAAGTCCCCAGGGAACCGGGGGGGAAAACACAATCCTCCTATTTTACCCTCAATACGGCCAGTTAAAACAGGAAAACCTGTTAATGTGTGAACACACTGTTCATTGTCATTACAGTCTGAGAAAGAACATTCTTTTACTCACTTGTCACCAAGCATAGCTTCATAGGTTAGTTGCCTTAGTAGTGAGTACACGGTACACATAAACACCATGATGTTTCTCACACAACAACCAGATCAATACATCACGATCTGCACGGAGAAGCTAACTGCCAGTGACAAAAACAGCTCACACATAACCCGCAACGTATCCTAAATGCATTGCAACAACACACGTTTTGGGAAAAAACACCGTTATTCACAATACATTTAGCAAAGTAAAACCAGAAGACGTGTTATGAGGTCTGGCCAACCCCGTTCCTACCCGGAACGCAGATCAGCGAAGTGCAGTCACAAGACACCGTAGAACACAGCCGTCCTGTGTTGTTCGATCCGGGCAGCGTCGCCGCTCCAACCAGTCGCTACAGTCCTCTTTGTTGACGCAATCCCCGTCCAGGCTCAGGGCAGGGTCGACGAAACATCCCCTGTCAAGGATGACGTCGCGGTCAAGAGTGTAAAACATGTTAAAATCAAAGCACGTTCAACAGAATAGCATCAAGCTAACGGCGATCAGAAGCGAGCTCCCGGCGGCGCGCGAGAAGCTAAGCTACCCCGCGCCAGCCATGGCCATAGCAGCAAGCTAACGTTACCTAGCGACCACGACATGCTAGCCCCGCAGCTAACAGCTGACTGGCTAATAGTAGGCCTTAAGCAGGCCATGCAGCGATCCAGCAGGCTAACGCAGCAGTTAACAGCTGACTGGCTAACCGTAAGCTATGAACATGTAAACAATGACATAACACTCACCCAGACAGGCCGCCGTTCTGAACCTCTCCTCACTTCTTAAGAGAAAAGAGAAAACAAGACGTCAACACCGCTTCACAACGGTGACTCTACCACATCCGGCGGAATCAGCACAGTACCAACTGGCCTGTATAGCTGACTTTGAACATGAATCTGCCGCTATCGCACATTACATGCACATATCCCCTCGTGAAGGAATACTCTCATTTGGATATGAAAGATGGGGTCTTAACACGGTGACAGAGAGAATCCACTCGTCCAGAACACACAGGGATCACCAGTGTCAATGGTCGCGGCCCACTAGTTAAAACTATAATGGTCTCCAGACCAAGGCCTTCTGTCGCCTAGGCGGCTAAACAAAGGACCCTAGCCTGGGGCCGGTTTCCATAAACTTTGTCAAGTAGCCCCCATAGCACTAACAGACAAGTGGAGCCCGCCAGCAAACACTACTCACCCAACCTGGAACGCACCGCTCCTCACAACAGCGGCATTTCCGACAGTTCAGCTGTGGCCTGACAGGTTTCACCCCAACAAACACAGCAAGGAACTGCAGTTGAGAAGCATGCAGCGGCGTGCTCCCAATACGAAAACCGGTGGAGGGTTTTTAGAATGATCATCATCTTCTAGACACTCCAGTACGAAGACAATATCGCCGTATTTTCTCGAAAATAGTGAGAGAGAAAATAAAGATATGATGTCAACGTATCCTTGTTTCCCAAGCTGTTCCTAATCCAATTTCTTCCATCATGGTGTCAAGTGTGGGGATCTACCGAGGCACTTCTTCCTTGTGGTGAAAGCGAGAAGGAGGAGAGCAGGTGACCACACACCTGCTTATGAAGGTAAGCTGATGAGGGGTGTGGTCAGACTAATACTGGTATTAGAGGTACATTTGTGGTTTATTCAGTACGCGTGCACGTACGCGAGATAGTGCAGTAGTGATGCCAAGCTAAGCCACTAACGATACAGAACCCTCCTTATATGCATGTTGGAATTGAGAATTGATACTGTTTTCTGAGAGGTAATGCTGAATCTGTTTAAAAACAACACCTTCCATGATTTTGCTTAAAACTGGCAAGATACTAATAGGTCGACTATTTGCTCCATTAAAAGGCTGTTTAGCATTTTTCGGAAGTGGAGTGACCTTAGCTATCTTCCACATTTGAGGAAAAACACCCTCACTTAGACATAGATAAAAAATATGACACAGTGGCTTTGCTACAATTCTGGCTGCCAGCTGGAGCAGTTTACCATCTAAGTTATCATGACCACAAGGTTTGTCACACTGTATGGACAAGAGAAGCTTTTCCATTTGCTCTAGATTTATATCCATAAAATCAAATTCAAATTTTTTTGTATGCATAATATGCTGTTTAATTATTGATTCAGACAGCTTACCATCCACTGGCAGCATTTGATTCCTTATCATCTCCACCTTATCAATAAAATAATCATTTTATTGATAATACCCATTGAGCGAACGGCCTGGGTTTGGGGAATTGCTGGAGACCAGCGAGGATGCGTCGGGCTCTGCATGTCCGATGGAAACTGAGGATTTCATGGAAGAGTCGGACGGATTCTTGTTTGAAGGTCCTGTGGAGGCGAGTATCTGTTATGGTTTGACACCGACCCCAAACGCAACGACACAAGAGAGTAGGATTCAGAGTTGCCAAAAACAAGGGCTTGTTTATTAAGACTAAATAAACAGCACAGACTTGAAGAGTTCAAACAAAGACTGGAATACAAGCAAGGATGAATGTTGCTGCTCTGCAGCTTCTCCCGGGATGGTAGTCAGGGGAAGCAGACGCTGACGTCAGAGCCGCTCTGCAGACCTCTCTCGGCAGAATCTCCGAGGTGGTTGCGGGACCGAGAGAGAGAGAGGGAGCGAGTTAACTCAGAGTGCAGGTGGAACAGAGCAGGTGAACAGGTGAGGTGACTTGTACCCGAAAACAGAGTTATCCAAGTGACTGAATCTTCGGTGTAAATACACACTGTGAGTAACGTTCCAAACACAATCCCAAGTGATAGATATCTTCGGTGCAAAATAAACACTGTGAGCGAAGTCCCAAAATACAAATCCAATGTGATAATATCTTCGGTGTGTAAACACACAGTGGGAGATGTTAGACCAAAATATTATCCCAATGAAACTATCCAAAAAAGGCTAAACGCTGGGTGAGTGACTGTCTGATAAAAAGCTGGAAATCTTCAGTGTTATATAAACACACGAAAAACGGAATTGGATCAAAGACAGTCATAAAAAACTCACCCAGGCGTTGTGCGTAAAGAGCGTTGGAACAGAACGGAGCGAGCGCGTCGCCACGGGGAAAGGGTGTCCAAGAGGAATGCTTCTTGAATATCCTGGAGGCAAAGCACAGGGAAACAACAGCAGGCAGCAGGAACGGCGAATGCAACTGAAATATCAAAACGATCCAACAAAACTTGAATGGGGAAACGGGGTATAAATAATACGGGAATGCTTAATTGACAAGCAGTGACAGCTGAGGGATGTGATTGATAAGCGTGTGGACGGGGGAGAACCAATCAACGACGTCTCTGGGAAGAAGCGTGTGAATAGGGGAATGAAATGATTAACAGAAAACAAATGGAACCAGAGCGAGTAGGCTTAAAGGAACAGAGCGAGTAAGTGAGCAAAGGACAAAACCTCACAGTATCCCTCCTATCCAGGAAACACCGGAGGGGGGAGAAATGGCTCCTTGGGACGCCTTGTTCGAGGATGTCGAGGAACCACCTCGGCCTCATCAGCAGGATGCCCTGCTATCAGCCACATCAGACTGTGGCTCCTCAATGGGTCGAAGCCTGCTGCATGTGAGGGATGCGGGTTCGGTGGGGGAAGGTCAGCATGGGGAACTGCGGGCTTTGTTTCCCGAGCTCATGGCGGTAGCTGCCGCTGCAAACGGCGTGCCGCTGCCGCTGCCATTGCCTGCTCCTGTCCCCGACGATCTGATAGGTCATCTCTGGCAGCGTCGCCCGGTGAGAGGGGTGGATGTTGTCTACCCATTTTTCCCCTCAATGGGGGCCTATGTTCGTCAGGGTCAGGCGGTTTCTAACATCATGGGACTTACCCCCGCCTACGTACCAGTTACGCGGGTGTCGGGGTTGGTCAAAGGTATGAGAGAGGGCGTGCCACGGCTCGATAGGCCGATGGCCGCTCTCCTCTGTCCGGATATGGTGTGGACAGTTTTTTTTTTTTTTTAACAACGAGATAACATCCGAGATAACATGTACTCCAAAACAAAGAGCTATGAAAAAAACTAGCAGTTGGTACAACCACACGGGTCAACAATGACAGAACGAGTTGACGGCAAGAGAGACTGAGTCGACAGCAACATAAAACGAGTCCACAGCAACATAGACCGAGTAGACAGTAAAATAGAACAAGTCGACAGCACGAGAGATTTAACTCCGAGATAGAGCATCCGCCAACACATTCACATACCCCTTCTTATGCTTTATGCTGAGGTTATAATTTTGCACTATGAGCGCCCAACGCATGAGGCGCTGATTGTGGTTGTACATCCGCGACAGAAAAACCAATGGGTTGTGGTCGGTGTATACTACCACTGGTAATACGCTCGAACCGACATACACCTCAAAATGTTGCAACGCATACAACATAGCCAAAGTCTCCTTTTCAATAGTGGAATAGTTTAGTTGATGTTTGTTAAATTTCCGGGAGAAATAACAAACCGGGTGACTGACACCATCGTGATCTTCCTGTAATAACACCCCTCCAGCTCCCACCCCGCTGGCATCCACCTCCAGCTGGAACGGCAGGGAGAAATCTGGAGCAGAGAGAACAGGGGAACTGCATAAAAGAGCTTTAACACCATCAAATGCATTTTGACAATCAGCTGTCCAAATGAATGGTTTGGACGGGCTACACAGGCTAGTGAGAGAAGTGACGACAGAAGAAAAGTTCCGGCAAAAACCACGGTAATACCCAGCCATCCCAAGGAATCTACGCAATTCCCGCCTAGTAGTAGGCACTGGAAAAGTTGTGATTGCAGATATTTTTGCATCCACCGGACGCACTTGGCCTTGTCCTACCTGCTTACCAAGATAGGTAACCGTAGCCTTGCCGAACTCACACTTGGCAAGGTTAAGGGTCAGGGAGGCTCCAGCTAAGCGGTCAAAGACAGTTTGCAAGGTTGTCATGTGGTCACGCCAGTTGGTCGAATAGACAACCAGGTCATCGAGATAGGCATTACAATTTGGAACACCAGCCAGGACTAGGGTCACCAGTCGCTGGAAAGTGGCCGGGGCATTACGCATTCCAAAAGGCATTACAGTATATTGCAAAAAATTGTCAGGAGTAACAAACGCCGAGATTTCCGAGGCATGGGGGGTCAAAGGGACCTGCCAGTAACCCTTTAACAAATCTAGTTTGCTAACATAGGTGGCAGATCCAAGGTTGTCAATACAATCTTCCATGCGGGGCAGTGGGAAGGAATCAGGCACGGTGACAGCATTTACCTTTCGGAAATCAGTACAAAATCTAGGAGTTCCATCCGATTTGGGAGCTAACAAGCAAGGTGAACTCCAGGGACTGCAACTTGGCTTGGCTAAACCATGTTTTAACAAATAGTCAACCTCCTGTTGCATCATGGCCCTCTTGGTGATGTTAACAC
The DNA here is from genome assembly GCF_963971535.1 of Notolepis coatsorum. Taxonomy (NCBI): domain Eukaryota; kingdom Metazoa; phylum Chordata; class Actinopteri; order Aulopiformes; family Paralepididae; genus Notolepis; species Notolepis coatsorum. Next base: position 8,626,992 of record NC_140166.1, read on the forward strand.
GGTATGCATGTTGCTTGATAGGCACAGCATTGTTAACATTAATATCATGGGCCAATACAGAAGTACAGGAGGGAACATCACCAAACAGAGCCATGTAGGCCTGAATCAAATTTGTGATGTCCTCTCGCTGCTCCTCAGGTAAGTGTGCTAAGTGAGTGGGCAGGTTCAATAACATCTCAGTGTTGGACAATCTAGCACCCTGATGGGCTGCATTGCGCAACTCCAAGCCATCTACATCCTCACCACTAACATCAGGAGAGTCCGGAACTATTGGAGTTGAGGCAACAGCAGAGACGGCCAGTCCGGCTGTCTGGTCTGAGGTCTTCACCTGCACACTATCTCTGGAAAAATATGGTTTAAGCATATTGATGTGGCAAACACGAGAGTGACGTTTACGATCAGGGGTGCGAACCACATAGTCTGTATCACTTATCTTCTTGTCTATTGCATACGGTCCGGAAAAACGAGCGGAAAGAGCAGAACCAAGGATAGGTAACAGGACTAGAACCTTATCACCTGGCTGGAAAGATCGAGAAACAGCTTTCTCGTCATAGTGCCGTTTCATAGTTCTCTGGGAAGAAGAGAGCGCCTCTTTTGCGAGAGAGCACGCCTGATGCAGTCGCTCTCGAAACTGGCTAACAAAATCTAGAACATTAGTGGGTGTGCTGGCACCCTTTGACATGAACCGTTCTTTAAGAACTTTCAGAGGCCCTCTAACAGTGTGCCCAAAAACGAGCTCAGCAGGACTGAAACCAAGAGACTCCTGTATGGTCTCTCGCGCAGCAAATAGAACAAGAGGGACACCCTCATCCCAATCTTTCTCTGTGTCTAAGCAATATTTACGCAGCATGGACTTTAAGGTCTGATGCCAACGTTCTAGAGCCCCCTGAGTTTCAGGGTGGTAGGCACTGGACACTATATGTCGGATACCCAGGGACTGTAACCAGGGACCGAAACTAAAGCCCGCCGCCCGCCAGGGGCGCTCAGTTTTTACCTTTGGCGCTAGACAGTTAGAGGGCTGCCCGCCGTGTGGCGTGTAATCAATCAAGTTCATAATGATACTCTTATTTTGAAAATCTGTGCGGGTCTCATTTCCGCCCCAAGCGCATCTCCAGTCATAATATCGATGGCTCCGGCAGTTAGCAACAATTAGGTTCGTATGATACTCTTATTTTGAGAAAAAAACGTGGCAACGAGTCATATCCGCCCAGCCCTGCAGCGGGATACTATTGGCTAAGGGCTTCTGCTCGCAGTGCTCATGTCAACACAGGCAGTCTGCTCTAGTCTAGAAGAGCAGACCTCCATGAGCTACCGTTACTGTTTAAACAATGACCCAGTCAACTATTCACTTTTAGTTTAATACATGACAAGGCATTGTCTAACGGTATCTAGCTGGCTAGCTACTGATAGCTGCTGATATCAACAAATGCTCCAGCAATAGTTGACTCGAGTGCATAATACCTCCGTTCCCTCGTTAGCTAGCTTAGCTAGCTCACGTTAGATCTATCTGTCCCAGTAAACTAATTTGTCTTAACGTTATCTACCGGGCTAGCAGTAGCTACAGATAGCTCCTGATATCAATGTCTTATAACATTGATTGAATGCGTATTCTAGCTGAGGGCATGTTGAATGTGATTTGACAAAAGAAGCGTAACGTTATAAATAGGGTCCAGCTGCATCGGCGGAGAATCCTTGCATGCTGAATGTAGGGTCTAGCTGAATATAGGGTCTAGCTGCAGGGCCGGAGAATCCTTGCTGGAGCTGGAGGCTACTCAAGTATACACACAGACAGTGGAGCTGTTTGCAGATAGCAAGCATTTTGACTTATTGCGTGGTGGCGATGTCTCGCAGATAATACAACTACAAGTATGATTATATAATATATATTTTATTTAAAAAAAATTTTTATATAAAATATATATATATTTTTTTTTAATCAAAAAAATTTTGGCAGGTAAGAAATATGCTTGGCGGGTAGACTCTTCCCATCTACCCGCCACTGGCCGGTGAGTCAAAAAGTTAATTTCGCTCCCTGACTGTAACACTTGCTCAAATAACCTAGACAGGAAGTTGGTGCCTTGGTCCGTTTGTACTACCTTAGGCAGTCCAAACGTGGAGAAGAACTTCGTCAAAGCCTTAATTATTACAGGCGCTGTAATTCTGCGAAGAGGGATAGCCTCAGGGAAACGGGTGGCGGTACACATTATTGTCAACAAAAACTGATTGCCGGCTTTGGTCCTTGGCAACGGACCAACACAGTCAACTATGACATGTTCAAATGGTTCACCGACCGCTGGTATAGGACAGAGGGGAGCAGGTGGAATTACCTGGTTTGGCTTTCCGGTGATCTGACAAGTACTACAGGTACGACAGTACTGTGCTACATCGGACTTCAAACCGGGCCAAAAGAAATGTTGAAGTATTCTGTTGTATGTTTTAGTGACTCCCAAGTGTCCAGACCAAGGGTGGTCATGGGCCAAGAACAGTACATGCTGACGATAAACTGCAGGGACAACAATCTGATAAACAGTGCTCCAGTCTGGTACCTGATCTGGTAGCCCTATCTCCGATTGTGCATGCTCTGCCAGTCTAGTACCATGGGACCTCCATGTACGCATCAAAACTCCCTCATCCACAAAATAAGATTGCAACTCTCTCCTCTGTTCTGTTTCAAGAGAAGAGAAACATTTTGCAAGAGAAGGGTCAGCCTTCTGGGCAGTAATTAGCATTTCATGAGTAACGGGTAACTTCAATGCGTCGGAACTAGTTACAGTTGTCTGTGGGGGTACCTTACTATGAGTCGGTGGTTTGTCAGCGGTATCAGAAGTTGGAGCCAGCAACTCCTCCCTGACAAAGGCTGAAGCAAAAACAGAGTCAGACAAATTAATTTCATCACCTCTCTTTTTCAATTGAGCCCGAGTGACAACACTTGCAGAAAAAACTTCAGGGAAGTTCTATGACAAGTCATCAGGCAGAGAATCTGTGTCTGGGTGATCCAACACTTCCAGCACAGCGTTCACCTGTCCTCCAGCTAAATCATTTCCCATGATAAAGGAAATGCCTTTAACTGGCAAGGAAGGTCTCACCCCTATTTTAAAGAAACCAGTGACCAAATCAGATTGTACATGAATACAGTGTAACGGGGCTGGCACGAAACCCATCTCAATACCTTGAACTAGGACACTAGAACCACAGGAAGATTTCTCAGACAGAGGTAGTACATCAGAGAGGATAAAGGATTGTGAAGCTCCAGTATCTCGTAAGATCTGAACTGTACACTGATCTTTTGGATCCCCTGTCAAGGAAACTAAACCCTTGGAAGTAAATGGCCTGAAACAAGGATCGAGAACATCCTGATCATTGTGCATCTGTTGATCGGAATCAGGTGCCATTTTAATCAGACCAACCCCTTTGGGTTGTCTAAAGTTCTGAGAGGACGGTTGCTGCTTACGTTTCAATGTTAAACAGTCAGAAATAACATGACCAGATTTATGACAGTAGTAACATGTCCGCTCCTCTTTTGAGCGTGGAGGTGACATTCTTGGTCGGGGGTGTGTGAATTCTGAATGGTTGGGGACAGAATGTTTCTGAGAGAAATCATGGGGGAGAAACGAGTCACGCCTATCTACAAACACAGTTTTATGGGTTAGCGCAAACTCATCAGCTAATACAGCAGCTTGCTGCAGAGTGGACACTTTCTGCTCACTCAGGTAAATTACAATACGCTCTGGCAAACGATTCTTAAACTCTTCTAATAGAATGAGTTCTCTGAGAGAGTTAAGATCTGAGGCCTTGCTTGCTGCACACCATTTATCAAAGAGAGTTCCCTTCTCTCTAGCAAACTCTACAAAGGTCTGGTTGACAGCTCTCTTGTGACTGCGAAACCTCTGCCTATAAGCTTCGGGCACAAGCTCATATGCACGAAGGATGGCAGCCTTCACAGTATCATACAGTAAACTATCTTCTAGGGAAAGTGTTGAACAAACCTCTTGGGCTTTACCAGTCAATTTGCATTGAAGCAAAAGGCCAGACCTCTCTTGGCCAGCGCAATGAAGCAGCAATACGCTCAAACACATTAAAATAAGTATCAACTTCTGTCTCTCGGAACGGAGGCACCAAAGCAATGTGTTTACTTATATCAAAAGTGTGTGATGAATAAGCTGTGGAGGAGGACATACCCGGGCCTTGTGGAGGAGTCGGTGTAGCAGAGTTGGATCCACTCCTTTGGTTTCCCAGCTCCAACTCCCGCAGTCTGAGCTCTTTTTCCACCTCAAGCTCCAACCTACGGATGTTAACAGCCCTTTCGTTTTCCGCCTCAAGCTCCATTTTACGAAGCCGATACTCCGCCTCACGTGCTTGTGCCTTCTCCTGAGCCTCCATCTGGAGACGGGCTATTCTAACCTTGACCTGGGCCCCTTCTCGAGACCCAGTTGACACAGGAGAGGTCAAGTGAAAATGTGGCAATGTGACGTTCACACCTGCCTTTTCAGCACCATGGGCTTGCTCCTCAGAAGGCTGTGCTTCCGTAGGTTCACCAGGAGGACTTGCATGTTCATCAGAGACCGCAGGTAAAACAAGCGTCCCCTGCTCCAACAGCTTATCTACCACAAGACACCTGATATCCTGCTTAAGATGCTTTTGTTGAACCGAGAGTTTAAAATGTGTGGCAATCTCCACTAAGTCTGCCTTGCGGCAGCTATCTAGCGCTTCCCAAGTAGGATTGCTCAAGAATTTCCCCAGATCAAAAGTACTAACTGCCATTATTTTTTTTACACAAATGCCATTTTTACACACAAATTAATTAATAACTATACAAGTGTAAACAAACACAGTTCACCAAATCCATCAACCAACAATTGAACACGGGTTACAAGATCCAGGCAGAGCCCCCATTTATGTTACGACCCCTGTGAGTCTAAGGGTAAAGGGCTGTAACATAACAGTTGGTTGACAGAAAAGATGGACCACGTTTGTAAACAACAATGATATTTATTGAATAGATGCAAAGGAAGCACATGTAGCTCAGGGGTGAGCCCAGGCCAAAACAACAAACAAACACCACTATACTCCAGATAAACCCAAATCTAATCTATGGTAAAAGAGATTACATTACCTAAACTACTCTTACCTAACCAAAACAGGAGAAAACAATATCCAAAGGAAATGGCAGCTCACCCCATCTGTGCTTCCTGAGAAAGAGAGAAAAACACATTAATTATACAGAAACAAAGACAATATATATACAAAAACAAACTATAACTAACAATGCTCTCTCTGTGGCCATACACACACAAGGAAATTTCTACTAAGCACCAAAGGCCAATAAACGAAATGCAATATTGTCAAAGTTACAGGTTTACAAAATCACAACAGGCCTAGCCTCATGCCAGAGAGAGAGAAAGACTGAAGTGAGAAGCCATGTTTTAACAGGTGTGGGGTGATCCATGATTGGGTGGTGTGGATTGAGTGTTGGAGTCTGGAAAGCCATAATAATAAAAAATAATGGATTGGATTTATATAGCGCTCTTCATGACACCCCAGAGACCCCAGAGCGCTTACAGAGTCCATTATTCGTTCATACACAGTCATACCGGTGGTGGTAAGCTACAATTGCAGCCAGAGCTGCCCTGAGGCAGACTCACGGAAGCGTGGCGAATAATCAACGCCTACGGCCCCTCCGACCACCACCAACATTCATTCACATGCATACACATTCATACGAGGCAAGTAGGTTAAGTGTCTTGCCCAAGGACACAACGGCAGTGGGATGGACATGGGCTTGAGCGGGATTCGAACCACCAACCCTTCGATCATTGGACGACCCGCTCTACCCCTGAGCCACGCCGCCCCACATCCACCAATCGGTGGATGTTTTGCTATAATGGAAGGGCAGGCCTGGCAGGGACCAATGGTGAAGGGAACAATGGCTGGAGGGAGGAAACAAAATGGAGAACACACACACATGGAGACACACACTGGGGAATATATACATTGGGATGTAACAGAACCATTATGCAAGCCGGTTCTCCATGGAAGATCGGCTAGGCGATTGGCATATTGGGGTGATCAGTCATTTATCGCTGGTACACAATCGCTGGCTGCGGCTTCTAACATTGCCCACCTGGCTAGATTTGTATCGGGGATATTGACGGGCGGCATGGATCTGACCGAGGTAAAATGCGATCAGATCACCCAGGCGGCAGGAGCTGTTCTGCATCTTACCCAGGTGCTGGCAATAGCCTCGGGGAAGACGCGCGCCCTGGCCACCCTGACCCAGCGCCACCTTTGGCTGGAGCAGGCTCGAGTGCCGGAGAAGAAGAGAACCCCTCTTCTGACGGCCAGCCTCTCCGATGCTGGACTGTTCGGGAAGGCCCTGCAGCTGATGACCTCAACGTGCAGAGAGATGGCAGAGGAGAGATCCGTTCTCCAACCCCATTTTCCGCCTCCCGTCCTTGCCGGTGGAGTCAGAAGGCTTCCACGACGTCGAGCTCCCTCCACCATGCCTACCACTGCCTCCGCCGCCGCTGCTGGCCCCTCCAAGAAGGCCAGGAGGAGAGAAGGCGCTTCTGCTGCCGCCGGCCCATCCACGACCGGAGGAGACGGTAGGGAACGTCGAGACCAGCAGACAGTTACCTACCGTCCCTCCGGGGCTCCTCGGGGTGGCAAGACTCGAGCGGCGCGAAGTTGGAGACGCCGCTAAAAGTGACTTTTCCCTCTGTGTCCCCTCTCCTCTACACCCTCCCCGGCCTCTCATGATTGTGTTTTTTGTGCCATGGAAATAAAATAAAATAATACAGTTCCCCGATATAAGGGGAACTGTATTATTGGCCAAACAAACTGTGTGTTTCTTCAACAAATCATATGATGGGGTTGCGTAAATGTGAATCTGCACTATTACATTGAGGGATGAGTCATGTTGTGTTACGAGATTAGGCAAGGTCTGCAAACATACACTCAGTCATAGGAGGTTCTATTAGCCTGACGCTCCATATGCAGGTAGAAACTGGTGGTATTTCCATTGCTTGAACAAAGTAAATGTGTCCCACAACGCTGTTGTGTTAGTTGCAGTAATACTCGTACACACACGTTCCACGGCCTGGCCGTTACTCTCTGTCAGCGTTTGCTATGTATGACATAGAAAGCGGGTGTAGGATTCACACACATACGACTTGTTTTGTTATAAATCCTGTTCACATCTGTGGGTAGCGGGCATTGTATTAGCTTACGCTATACATTGGCATTCTACCGAAGGTTTCAAAATGCTACAGTTGTTATTGTGTGTAGGGAAAAAGGTTTTTTTGTGAGGGGGTGTCGAATAAACCCCTCCTTTCCACTTGGTTGGTTTAGGAGATTTCTTTTCTCATTCTGCTGAGCCAATCAGGGCCGAGCCGTTCGAACGTCTTGGCAGGGAGGGGGGGGGGGGGGGGGGGGGAGGGTTGTCCTGACGTGACTCCTATTACAAACAGAAGCCGTGTACAGGGTTTCCCCCCGTCATAGCAATGTTGCTATGGCGACGGCTTCCGTGAGTTAAGATCTTTACGTAAGGTTGTGGTGTTAAGGTGTCGAGTTAGAGCGTAGGGCTTGCAGGTCTGCTACGCTCGATTTATGTGTAAACTTGGGTCAGTTGGTCACGTGACTGACAGTTGGCATGTCTTTTTCATAACTACGACTCATGTGGGAAGGCTTCTGGGAAAGTTCGGTCTGTACTCTCTGACAAAAGGAGTGACTGGATGTAAAAAATAAACAGTTTTTTACTCCCAGCTGTGCTGTTGGGTTCATACGGTTGATGCTTCTTCTTTATTATTATAAAGAGTTGGGTGAATCTATATGAATTGGAAATGGGGGACCCTGATGGAAACAAGACTAACGTCTTTCTCAGGTCTGCTCCCCTTAACAATTGTATGTATTGAGCCGTACTGTATTGTACCCATTCTGCAATCTGTTAAATAAAGTTTTCATTCATTCATTCATGGAGTTTGTTGCATCCCGCCCCTATTGTCGTTCCCCTGGGCGCCTTGGGGATTCAATAAGATGGTCTACATAGCCTATTATTGATGTGGATGTGCCCGACGCACACATAGTGCTAGCTCGGGATGTTCTGCTGGACATTAAGCAACTGACTGGCGCGCCTTGGTTGCTTGGGGTTAAAACAGCGTTTTTATAAAGCAATTGGGATGGGGGTTTCCTCTTCCGACGACCTGTGTGGTTGTCGACGGGTTCTCGTTCATATCAGGGGATGATAACGGAATGGATCTGGACATATGTAGAGGGGTCTCATGCCCTGGGGGTGGGCCACCGGGCGCGGTTCGCACCGAACGTCTGGGTGGCGCCTTCTTTTCATGTTTAAGATCAACACGCATATCTGCCCCTTCTCCTGGAGTAGGCATGTCGGCGTGGTTAGGGCACGGGACTGGTTCTGGTCACGCTGGTCCGGATCAGTTAAACCCGTTGTCCGCCGGGGATGCAGATCTGCTGTTCTGGTACCCTGAGGGACTTGGGCTTTTTTCAGGGGGAAAAATGCTAGGTCGGTCCGGGTGTCACAGGGTTAAGCGCTATGGAACCCTTGTTGGGTGCATTGTATTCTACACTGTCGTAATGGCTTACGGCCGTGCCAGCCTGTACACGCCCGATCTCGTCGGATCTCGGCCGCCACGCAGGTTGGTCTTGGTTAGTACTTGGTTGGGTGACCTCCTGGGAATACCAAGTACGGGGTGTTGGGGCTGGTTTTCCATTCTTGTGCTCTTCTCTTACGCATGGCGACGAGGGGCCTGTTGGAGTGGTCTTTGACCTCCTCAGGGGACCCTGTGCTCCCCGTATCACCGGGCCCGGTCCGAAGTAATGTTTCATTGACCCGTAGGCCCGGGATAACCCTGTTGGAAACTGGAACACGGGTACTGCGGCAGTGCCGCAGGTATGTTTTGGAGTTTTTTTCCTGAGGGGTTATGGGACCAACCACCGCATAGGGTAACGACTGGGTGGTTGGTTCTCTGGTGTGTTGGAGCAGTGTCAACACCTGGGTTAACCGGTTGAGGGTGCCCCTGCATGTTCATGACGTCTGCCAATCGTGTCAGCCTTCTCTGCCTCAACCCCTCTGGGTGGGGGTTTTTAAATGGAGGCTTGGTCATGCAACAACGCCAGCATGCGCCCCTTCCGCCGGGGCGGCTGTGTTCAGCTGTCCCCTCTGGCGCCTGTCTCGTCCGCAGTCTCCAGGCTCGGGTTAACAGCCTGTTGCCTGGTTTTCCCCGGTGCGCTGCCTGCTTCCGTTGGTTAACCTTTTTTGTGTGCTTATGGCCATGCTGACTGCCTGTTCTGCAGGGTCAGTGTGCCAGGCGGTGTACTATTGGGGGGACAGGGCCCGCTTGGCTGAGGGGCCTTTGTCCGAATACGCTGGCGATGTGGGGGGCGGGGTCACTAAGTGCCCACCTGGTGGGGTCTTGATGCTGGCATCATGGACTTCTCCGGGCCCCCGTTCCAGGGGGTCCAGTCCCTTTGGTGGGTCTAGGCCTTCCTTCGCGCTCCGCTGCTACGGCCTTGCCACGGGGTTGGGTTTGCCCTTGACCCCGTGTTTCTGGGGGCAGTAACGAGGTTGTTCCCTCCGTTCGTTCCCGGGTGGCATGCGGGTTGTGCGTGTGTGTAGTCGTGGGGTCAGGCCACGGTCTGCTCACCCTGTGCGTTGAGTTGCTTGAGTGCCTCTTCGCACGGTCGGGTCCGTCGCCCTCCCGGGAAACCTCTAATAGGGGGGGTGCCCTCCATTAGGGGGGGTCGAGGGGGGCTCGGCCCTCCCTGTTCTGATGGTCGTGGGGGGCTTTCAGCGGGGTGTATTTGTCGGCCGGTGGCTCCGCTCGGCCTCCCTATGTGCATGAGTGATGCCGAGCGGATCCACTAATGATACAGAACGTTAGGTTATGACTATAACCAAGTTCTGTTAATTAGTGGTGACGCTCGGCATCCGACGCCGCTGCAGCCCTTGACCTCACCTTGTGGTGAAAGCTTGGGAAGGAGGAGAGCAGGTGACCACACACCTGCTTATGAAGGTAAGCTAACGAGGGGTGTGGTCAGACGAATACTGGGATTAAAGGTACATTTGTGGAATTTTATTCAGTGTGCGTGCACGTGCGAGGACAGTGCATGAGTGATGCCGAGCGTCACCACTAATTAACAGAACTTGGTTATAGTCATAACCTAACGTTCTTGTACCTTGTTTTTTAGACTACAAATATTTAGATGGTCAATTCTTAGTCCCTTCTTCGGTAGTTGTAAAGTCATTATGACATTATGATGGATGATCACTCTTCGGTCTTGAACCCTGTGGAAAGCCCACTTGATCAGGGGCAGGGACCCTAAGAGTTGACTGGGTGGGCACTCTGGGTGGGCATTCCTCTGATGTCGCCTGGGGCTTACTGAGCGCCCCTCCTGTCACACCATGTTCACCTGCTGGTGGCCTGCTGGCCATCTCTGGCATGGCACCTGCTTTGGTTGAGACTTGGGGGCTTTGTTGTTGGCCAGGTGGCTGTTGAATATCTTCCTGGTCATCAGCCCGCTTCTTTACTGGTGGGCTGGTCCCAGATTCTGAGCTTAGTGATCCAATTTCCCTCTGTCGCTTTGCGCTTATGGCCTTTGCAGGTTGGAAATAAGATCGAATTGATGATGGGTCAACTTCTGTCTTACTTCCAGAAGAGTTGGGTCTTTGACTGGTTGTCCTGGTGTTCTCTTTGACAGGTTTGTCCTGACTCTCTTCATGTCCTTTCATTGCTCTCTTGGTCTCCTTCTTTTTCTTATTCTTCGGTTTGTTTTTCTTCTTGGTCACGTCTGTAGCTACAGTAGGGACCTCATCTCCTTTCCCCTCCATGGTTTGAGATGCAGTCACCTCCTCCATCTCCTTCACCTCCTCCATCTCAGACTCCCTTTCCTCACTCTCGATTGGCTCTGTCACATCTTTAGAGGGAGGAGGTTTTTCCACATACTTGTTGTAGGTCTCCTCAATGACTCTAATCGACTCTTCAGTGGCTGGACTGTATTTTGGGTTACGTTCACTGTCATGTGTCGGCTTGCCATGCTGTTGTATGTTTATCTGTCCATAGTAGAATACCTTAACCAAGTGTGTACCCATCTTCACAGACCGAGGAATGTTCTTGGAGGGCATGGCTTCTATGTAGACCATCCGGTCTCCATTGGAACAGTTTGTCAGCTGGTTGTTCGAATCATTCGTTTCATGATATTGCCTACTGTTGTGAAGGGCCAGATTAAACCGAATATATATATTTATTTATATATATATATTTAATTGTATTTGTATATTCTCTAATATTCCTTGATATCCCTTGTATATTCCTTGTACAATATGCATTGAATATCCATTCTAGCCTACTGAACATCCCATAATAGTCTCCATTCTACTATTGGTCGAGACCTTGGTGCCAGGCTGCCATACCCCCCAGACCCAGTTCAAACGTACCGCTCAACATGTACGAACAAGTCCTAGTTCCGCGTAGGAATCTGGCTACCGCACCACTAATGGGACTATTTGTTCATAGTGCGTATATATACTGCGCTACTAAAGTAGGACTTCTTTTTCAGTCCAGTTTCTTACCCTCCAATAGAGTCACAGACGTAAAGCCTCCCCGCGACGCCACGTGTGGGAGTAAGGCCAAGTTCGCCTACCATCGGTATTGAGACATCGTGTATATTAATATTTGAATAGTCATATTTGGCACTATATCGTAGAGTTGGACGTAGTCTATTAAGCTAATAATAGTCTGTTAATATATAGTGCTTCGTACGGTGAGAATACTACCGTAGTCAGTACCCCATCGTTTCGGGCAGAGAACTGGCTGCTTATCCAGGGTGGTTGACCCCACGTGAAGCTGCACCCGAGGAGCCCCAGAGCTGACGAGCGAGTGGACCTGTATACCGGATTATTCTACCGACGACAGCCCGCCTTCCCAGGCACGGATTATGCTTTGTATACGTTGATTATTCCATGGATAAAGACCCCCGACACTGCCGTGTGTTGGAACCCCCCCCCCTGGAGAGGACGCAAGGTGAGGAGACGCTCTGCAAGACGAGGTCGCTTCACGTCTCTCCTCCGTGGACCGGAGGACGCCGGCCCACAAAGAGTCCACCTGCTTTCATCTGTGGTCCAAGGATCGCCGGCGCATTGAACGGCACTACAGTGGGTTCACCTGGGATACCCTTGGCCGGATGAGGCAGCCGGATTCTACCCCCCCCCCTTCCTACTCCTGTCGGCTTACAAGCGACCGGATTAACCCCCCCTAGTGTATCCAGTATATAATCATTAAAGTATCATTGCTGTTATCCCTTAAACTATTCCAGGTCGTATATGTACCACCTGCGCCTTCAGAGATTGGACATTCTCTATTGATATACCGACGAATACTCTTGCCATAAAAGTGCATACTAATTCCCATTCATAAATGTGATTGATTTGATTAAGTGCTTGCTCTACACACCATCGCTGTGTAGAAATAAAGACCTATTTCTAATTCGTACATTTGTGTTGGATCCGTTTCATCTACGTGACAGTGTTCATCATAATATATTTATGCCGTGTACTGGGTGGCCGAATATTAAGTACAAAGGTAGTGGTAGTAAGTATCATATCTAGTAATACAGTCAGGGAATTGTACCCCTCAGTTACAATTGGTCCTTCGAGCCGGATGGTAATTAGTGTAATATTAATATAGTGTTATTAATATTGAAATGGCCTATGATGAACACTCCACGAAACGATCCTCCTAACCAACGCCCGCAGCGCGAACGACGGCTCCCTCAGTACTTAGAGGCTTACGCTGTCAGTCAACAACCTAGTCTTCTACTAACAGTAAACGCGGTAAAACTAGAAAGTAAAAGTATGTCTAACCCCAACGCCCAGACTACCCCGACCATAGAGGCCCCTACGGGCTCTAATGTAACTGACCAAGTTCACGGTGGGGACCAGTGGGAACCAGACATGACTTCACACCCCGCCAGTACTGAAGAAGTAGTCCCCGATGAGTCCCGGGAGGAATACAACGCTACCGAGAGAGAACTCGGCACGGAAGAAGACGGGGAGAGCACCGTGGAGATAGAGCTCCAAGGCTCCGCAAGGAGTACCCCGAGGGAAGGCTCCCCTATACAACCGCCTTCTCCCAGCGAGGCAGAGAGGACCCTACAGCAGGCCTTCCTCATCAGCCTGAACGCCGCTGCTGAACGCGACCGACTGCAGATCCAGCAGCGGAGCGAAGAAGAGCATATACGTCTAGAAATAAGACGTATTCAGAGGGAAGAGAATGTGGCCCGAGACCGAGCAGACAGCCAGCGAGCAGCTGCTGGTGCTCTACGGGACGCAGAGCGCGACAGACAGCAAGCGCAACTAATAGAACAGCTGATCAGATGGACAACACCCTCTCCCTCCGCCAGAGGCTCCAGGAACTCGTCTAGACACACCTCCAGGGCGGCATCCCCTAGCCGAGTAAACAACCCTGAACTTGACCAACAGACGAGGTCTATACCCCCCACAGACCACCTCCCCCCACCGGTCCAAGCGAGACCTAGCAACCGGGAAGGAGCAGCATATCCTGTGGAGAGGCTAAACCAGAGACTACAAGCACTGGATGACCTAACTGAAGACGAAGAGGAAGAGGAGGAGAACCACGCCCGACGACAGCACAGTACTCTACCGGACCAGGAGGTCCGGTACAGCCCAGGCTATACTCCCGCGGAGCTGCGCTACAGACCCCCGACTCTATACACGGGTGAGCACGACGCACGACCCGCACCGAGGAACAGCACCTGGACAAGCGGGCCATGGTACACTGCCGGTACCAGCCCATACCAAGGAGCGGGAGGAGACTCGCCTAGGAGGCCTCTCCCCCAACGCTCGCCGATGTATCCGCAGTCAGCGTCATACATTGGCACGCCTATGGCACCCGACTTCACCCAAGAGAACCGGGCCCAGTATACAGAACTCCGCATGTGTCTGGAGACCATGTTGGTGGATGTATTGGATGAACGCCATAAATACGCCATCCTACTGAAGCACTTAAAGGTACCCCGCGCACATAATATAGCGCTCGCCTACGCGACTTCCACCACCCCATACACAGCAGCGCTGGTAGCATTGGACCAGAGGTATGGGCGCATATGGGATTACGTGATCCAGGAGATCCGACACATCGACCGCTTACCCCCAGCAATAGACAATCGAGCACTGGACGACCTGTCCATCAGAGTGCAGTCCCTGGTAGGGATGTTGGGAGCGCAGAGAGAGAAGGGGAGGCATGAACTTTACGCCAACTCAAATGTGGAAAGGATCTTGGAGAAGCTGCCGCCCGCTCGACAGGAGCGCTTTAGGCGACAGAGGGACCACCGAGACCCGAATGGCCCCGAACCGAACCTCCTCGATCTAGCGGACTTCCTGGCGAGAGAAGTCAGCAGCCTACGGCTAGATACATTCGGACGGAGCACCCCTGGCTCCAGAGAAGGAACCAGACGACTAAATGATGGAAGAAGATCGGTGACTGTGATGCACCAATCGGAGTCAGTACCGAGCAGCAGGAGCCACAGTACCCCCTCCAGAACGGAGAAGTGGAAGATAGTGTGCCCCTACTGTGAGAAAGAACACTGGCTAGCGCAATGTGACTCCTTCCCCAAGCTGAACGCGGAGGAAGCAAGTCAATGGATAAAGTCCAACAAGCGCTGTTTTCGCTGTGCGCGCTCACACATGGCAGCCGAATGCCGCTTAAAGAAAAGGTGCACCAAGTGCGATGGAGCCCATCTGGACATACTTCACGACAGTAACAGACGGCGCCCTTCACCCGCACCATCCAGCAGCAAAGCGAGCGTCATGTACATCGATCCCGCCAGCAGCCCTGGAGCCCGAGTACTCCTAAAAGTAGTGCGCGTGACACTAAGCTACCAGAATAAAGTCCTGGACACTTACGGCGTCCTCGATGACGGGTCAGAGAAGACCCTGCTGCTCGCCTCCGCTGCGGCCCAGCTAGGGTTGCGGGGAAGCGAAACCCAAATGACAATTCGGACAATAAGACGAGATTTGAAGACGATAAAGGGCGAGAATGTCTCATTCTCTATCGCAGCAAGCGGCCAGCCTGAGCGACGGTACCAGATTACAGACGCTTTCACCAGCCAAGAAATAGGACTGTCGCGGTACACATACCCCGTCGCCAAGCTGATGGAGAAATATGCACATCTGCGCAAGTTACCGATCCCGCTCATAGACAATGCTATGCCGACCCTGTTGATGGGCTCCGACCATGCAGACCTCATTGTCCCGATAGACCGGGTTCATACCGGACCCCGAGGCTGTCCTGCAGCAGTCGAGACCCGTTTGGGATGGACTCTCCAAGGCCCGCTCGCCAAATCTCTCAACCGAAGTACAGCCACTAGATGTCTCCACTCCCGAGTCACAGAGGGAGAAACCGCACTCCTGCAACACGTAGAGCGGTTATGGACCTTGGAACAAATGCCCTTTAAGAACGGAAAGAAAGACATTCGCTCTAAAGATGACATTTACGCCATTCACCTCCTCGAGACAGGGACCAAGAGAGTCCCGGTCAACGGCGTGTTGAGATACGCCACGCCACTCCTGCGGCGAGAAGGAATGCCTACTTTCCACGCCAAGACAGACGCCACAGAACGGTACCTGCTGAACACGGAGCGGCGCTTAGCCAAGAACCCCGCCCAAGAGAGTGTATACCGCGCTGAGATTGAGAAGCTCATCACAGCGGGACACGTCACAAAGATGGACATAAAAGAGGCTGACCAGACCACTGAATCGTGGTACGTGCCTCACCACAAGGTCCATCACAACGGTAAAGACCGCATAGTATTTAACTGCAGCTACCAGATCGGATCCCAAAATCTGAATAAAGAGTTACTGCCCGGTCCCACACTCGGCCCCTCCCTACTCGGCGTTCTACTCCGCTTCCGCCAGGAAAGGGTGGCCATCAGTGGGGACATTAAAGGAATGTTCCTGCAGGTGAGATTAGTAGAGGAGGACAAGCCCCTGTTACGGTTCCTATGGAGAGAGAAGCCAGGAGATGAGCACCCAGCCATCTACCAATGGGAAGTCCTCCCCTTCGGAACGACGTGCACCCCCTGCTGTGCTACATTTGCACTACAGAAACATGTAGCAGAGGACCCAGCAGCGGACGAAGAGGTCCGACACAGCGTAAAGAACAGCTTCTACGTAGACAACTGTCTACAAAGCCTTTCAACCCAGGAAGAAGCCGAGGCTCTCCTGATTAAACTCCGCGCCTCATTGATCAAAGGCGGCTTTGAT
This sequence comes from Notolepis coatsorum, assembly GCF_963971535.1. Classification (NCBI taxonomy): domain Eukaryota; kingdom Metazoa; phylum Chordata; class Actinopteri; order Aulopiformes; family Paralepididae; genus Notolepis; species Notolepis coatsorum. Next base: position 8,643,292 of record NC_140166.1, read on the forward strand.
CTCAGGCAGTGGGCCAGCAGCGATCCGCAAGTACTGCGCAGCCTCTCCTCCGAGGACAAGGCAGCCAGCAGCGAGACCTGGATGGCTACAATCCCGGGAGAAGCCCAGGAGATGACCCTGGGATTGGTGTGGCGATTCAAAACAGATTCGCTTCACTACAGACACAAGCCCCTGACTACGGAGCAGGGAAGGCCGGCGGCGCCGACCACCAGACGGAGTGTGTACACAACACTCGCCCGACAATATGACCCGCTAGGATGTATTCTACCGTACACCACCAGGGCAACGATGATTGTACGAGCATTGTGGGACAAGGACCAGGGCTGGGACGACCCCATTCCCGCACACCTTGCATCCACCTGGAGAGAGTGGGAGATGGAGCTCCACTCACTCCCAGGCGTTAATATGCGCCGAAGCTACTTCCCACCCACGGTGAGGCCAGAGACATGTAAAATGGACTTACACGTCTTCAGTGACGCCTCAGAGGTCGCATACGGATCAGTAGCCTACTTGCGGGCCCACGAAAAGGGGGGAGAGATCTACACAGCATTTGTCCTCGCCCGCTCGAGAATAGCCCCACGCAAGCAACAATCTATCCCACGTCTAGAGCTCTGCGCAGCCCTAGCCGGAGCGCACCTAGCCACGCTCATCCAACGTGAGCTCACCATACCGGTGTCTAGAACAATCCTGTGGTCAGATTCCACGACAGTACTCGCCTGGATCAAATCGGACTCATGCAAGTACAAAGTCTTCGTGGGAGTCAGAGTCACCGAGATTCAAGACTTAACCGAAGAGTTAACCGGAGAAACAGAGTGGCGCTACGTTGATACAAAACAGAACCCAGCTGACGTCATCACCCGGGGAATGCCCCTAGATGACCTCACCCGTCGCAATGTCTACAGTGACGGCCCCGCATTCCTAAGACCCCCGGAAGGACAGTGGCCCATGCCTATCCCGAGGGAAGCAAGTCCAGAGGAGGTGGAAAATAAGAAGTCTGTGTTCTGTGGATTGAGCACCGTAGCCTCCACCGACCCTAACATAGACGATTGCACGTCCATAGAGAGTGCACAACAAAGAACATTCCTGCGGTACCACCCGGAGTGCAAGTCCCCCGCTGATATGTCAGCAGCTAACTACGAGGAAGCAGAATTGCTTCTACTGCAGCGAGCCCAGAGAGACTCGTTCCCCGATGAATTGGCCTGTCTACAGGGAGGAAAGCCCGTCCCATCCGACAGCAGATTAATTCATCTGGCTCCCGAGAGCGACGCTCATACCCTCATCAGAGTGGGTGGTCGCCTACGCAGAGCCCCCAATCTACCGGATGACATTAAATACCCGATCGTATTGAACAGCCGACACAAGGTCACAGGGCTGATTATAAAGAAATACGATGAGGATGTACATCACGCAGGAGCAGAAAGAGTCTTCGCGGAAATCAGACGTCGTTACTGGATCCTACAAGGAAGAGAGGCGGTACGACGCTTCCAGCGAACATGTCTAGACTGCCGCAAGTGGCGCGCGCAGCCCAGCATACCAAGGATGGCTGACCTTCCTCCATGTCGCCTCCGAATCGGTGACAAGCCATTCCACTCAACGGGTATGGACTGCTTTGGCCCGCTGCACATAAAGAAAGGAAGAGGAACCGAGAAGTGGTGGGGTATTGTATTCAAATGCATGACCACCAGAGCGATACACATCGAGCTTCTCCCGACCATGAGCACAGACTCATTCCTTATGGCCTTCCGTAGATTCACATCACGGAAAGGACGACCGTCTACCCTATTGTCCGATCATGGGACAAACTTCAAAGGCGGCGAAAGAGAGCTGAGAGAGAGCTTCCAAGCTATGGGCCCAGAACTTAAGACCCACCTCGCTCCAGCACAGATTGATTTCCAATTCAACCCCCCAAACGCACCCCACTTCGGTGGCACTTGGGAACGAGAAGTGCGCTCCATAAAGACAGCCCTGTACGCAGTACTTGGGGCCCAGACTGTGGCGGAAGAAGTCCTAATGACAGTCCTCACGGAGATTGTCAAGTCAAGTCAAGTCAAGAGTTTTAATTGTCACGGCATACAGGTATACAATGAAATGCGGGTGGTCTTGCCCGCAACGATGTGCAATACAGTGGTACATATAATAGAATCAAAAGAAGAAACAACATTGTGCAGTAACAGGTAGCAGGTAACATGGAGTGACATCTCGGTATCTGTACATAGTTATTTACAGCGCATGTGTGACATGCTAGTTAGCTTTGGTAGTGCAATACACTGTTCCTGTTATTCTAATTTAAAGTGTCCTTTCCTTTGGCCATAAGTGTGCGTGTGTGCGACATGAGTGTGTGCCCGCTCATGTTAAAGTGTTAAGTGGCTGCTCGTGTGTGAGCGTGCACAGTGTGCGTGTCGTGTGTGTGTTCATGTGTGCTTGTGTGTGGACAGTTCAATGTTCTGAGCACTCAATGTACATTGTTCATGGCTCTGATGGCCTGGGGGAAGAAGCTGAGCCTAAGCCGCTCTGTCCTAGTAGCTGGGATTTGCAGGCGTCTGCCTGACCTCAGCAGCTGAAACAGGCTGTTATTGGGGTGGTGAGGGTCTTTCATTATCCTGCAGGCTCTGGATTTGCACCTCTTGTTGTATAGAACCTGCAGGGGGGGTAGTGCAATACCCGTGGTACGCTCGGCTGAGCGCACCACTTTCTGTAGGGCCTTCTTGTCCTGTGCCGTGCTGTTTCCATACCAGGCAGTGATGTTTCCGGTCAGGATGCTCTCTACAGCTCCTGAGTAGAAGGACTGGAGTATCTTCCCCGATACTCTGAACTTCCTTAACTGTCTCAGGTGGTAGAGACTAGGGGTGGGAATCACCAGTTTCATCATGATACGATACGATATCGATTCTTTGGACAACGATACGATATTTGCTGATATCACAAAGTCTCTCACGATACGATACGATTAGATTCAGGTGCCTGCGATCGATATGAGATGATATCATATGCCCATTTAACACAATCAGTAACATTTAGATCAACAAAAAAAAGGTAATGAAAATATCATTTTACATTTGTATTTTTGAGCTCTTCCAGACATTTAAAGGAAAATCAATCTATTGTTTTTAATACAAATAGACCTCCTGTTCACTGTAAAGTGCCACGTTTTTATATATTGAGCTTTAAACTTTAAGCTACATTTTTTGGAACTCAAAACTCACAACCTCCCTCTCCCAAACTGTTCCTACAACAATTTGTTGATGTTGTATAGGCCTACATTTATTATGTATTATATTGTTTATGTTTAAATAACATTTAAACATCAAACTCCTCTGACCTCATCTGGTCTTTCCAAAGACGCGCGCGCACACACACACACACACACACACACACACACACACACACACAGAAAGGGAGAATGCTATGCTGTAACATCTACACACACGGAGCTACTGCTGTTGTTCTTGGGCGGATATGAGACTCGCCACAGGATTTTCAAAATAAGAGTATCGATATGAATCGATCTTATTACATCGCATCGATCCGATTCGATTGTTGATAATTACATCGATGTATCGATCTGGATCGATGTATCGTCCCACCCCTAGTAGAGACGCTGTTTCGCCTTCTTTACTACTGTGCCTATGTGTGTTGACCATGTCAGGAGGGAGTATTGAACTCTAAGCCCCTCGGCTACGTCTCCAGCGATGTGGCGGATATCGACCCAGTTACCCCCAACACACTCCTGATGGGGCGGCTAGATCCCGCGTTACCCCAGACAATGTACCGGCCTGAAGAAGCGAACGGCCGACGAATGTGGAGGTACAGCCAAGTATTAGCCGACAAGTTTTGGAGCAGTTTCCTACTGCACTACCTACCGTCTCTACAGACCCGCCAGAAGTGGGTAAAGGAGAGAGACAATTTGACAGAAGGAACAGTCGTCATGATTATTGATCAATCACTGCCCAGAGCTATGTGGCCGGCCGGCCGCGTAAGCAAAGTGATCACCGGTGCCGACGGCAAGGTCCGAGCAGCTGACGTGCTTGTCCAGGGTCGCACTTACACCCGTCCCGTGGCGAGGCTCATAGAACTGCCCCGACTCCCAGACACAATCGATGATGACCATGACCCTATAACCCTATGACTTTGTGAAGTTGACTGACCCCTACAGCAAACCCTTATGTGTAAATAGACAACGCGATTAATCTGTCTCTGTTTAACTGATTAGGTCTGGGACCAATCAGGGGGTGGCTGTTGTGAAGGGCCAGATTAAACCGAATATATATATTTATTTATATATATTTAATTGTATTTGTATATTCTCTAATATTCCTTGATATCCCTTGTATATTCCTTGTACAATATGCATTGAATATCCATTCTAGCCTACTGAACATCCCATAATAGTCTCCATTCTACTATTGGTCGAGACCTTGGTGCCAGGCTGCCATACCCCCCAGACCCAGCTCAAACGTACCGCTCAACATGTACGAACAAGTCCTAGTTCCGCGTAGGAATCTGGCTACCGCACCACTAATGGGACTATTTGTTCATAGTGCGTATATATACTGCGCTACTAAAGTAGGACTTCTTTTTCAGTCCAGTTTCTTACCCTCCAATAGAGTCACAGACGTAAAGCCTCCCCGCGACGCCACGTGTGGGAGTAAGGCCAAGTTCGCCTACCATCGGTATTGAGACATCGTGTATATTAATATTTGAATAGTCATATTTGGCACTATATCGTCGAGTTGGACGTAGTCTATTAAGCTAATAATAGTCTGTTAATATATAGTGCTTCGTACGGTGAGAATACTACCGTAGTCAGTACCCCATCGTTTCGGGCAGAGAACTGGCTGCTTATCCAGGGTGGTTGACCCCACGTGAAGCTGCACCCGAGGAGCCCCAGAGCTGACGAGCGAGTGGACCTGTATACCGGATTATTCTACCGACGACAGCCCGCCTTCCCAGGCACGGATTATGCTTTGTATACGTTGATTATTCCATGGATAAAGACCCCCGACACTGCCGTGTGTTGGAACCCTCCCCCCTGGAGAGGACGCAAGGTGAGGAGACGCTCTGCAAGACGAGGTCGCTTCACGTCTCTCCTCCGTGGACCGGAGGACGCCGGCCCACAAAGAGTCCACCTGCTTTCATCTGTGGTCCAAGGATCGCCGGCGCATTGAACGGCACTACAGTGGGTTCACCTGGGATACCCTTGGCCGGATGAGGCAGCCGGATTCTACCCCCCCCCCCTTCCTACTCCTGTCGGCTTACAAGCGACCGGATTAACCCCCCCTAGTGTATCCAGTATATAATCATTAAAGTATCATTGCTGTTATCCCTTAAACTATTCCAGGTCGTATATGTACCACCTGCGCCTTCAGAGATTGGACATTCTCTATTGATATACCGACGAATACTCTTGCCATAAAAGTGCATACTAATTCCCATTCATAAATGTGATTGATTTGATTAAGTGCTTGCTCTACACACCATCGCTGTGTAGAAATAAAGACCTATTTCTAATTCGTACATTTGTGTTGGATCCGTTTCATCTACGTGACAGTGTTCATCATAATATATTTATGCCGTGTACTGGGTGGCCGAATATTAAGTACAAAGGTAGTGGTAGTAAGTATCATATCTAGTAATACAGTCAGGGAATTGTACCCCTCAGGTACACCTACCATCTTACACCCTCTTTGACTCAAAAACTCAGTCACAATGCTATCATCAGCAGATTCAGGTAGCTCTTTAATGTTGATCTGAACTGCATTCTGATTAGCCATGCATGATTTAAGGCTAAAAGGGTTGTCATCTTTCAGGTCAATATGTATTCCACGAACCACGATTCCTCTCATAAGGAGTTTGGCTCTTGCTTCTTTATCACACAGGTAGATACGCCAGAGTGCTCCAACTCTTTGCACTGACCTTAGATGATTTGGGTGGACTTCCTGTATGAGGCAGTGGTAGATGTCTCCTTCTCTCACTGGTTTCTTGATGGACTCATCTCTTGTTAGGATTTCCCTCTCCATAATGAAGACAGGGAGGATTGCTTCATTTGTCAAGTTGCGCCCAGCCACCACACTCCATGTGTCCTCTTTGGCTGGGCCCGACTCAGCCATGTTGCCTTGTTTGTGTCACCGATGTCTGTTTACTTGTTGCCAGATGCCTGTTTCCAAGCTCCAGCCGAGAGGCAGGAGCTGGAAAACACAACTGCTCCACAGCCCAAAGTCGTATGTAGCACAGGTCCAAGGTTTAAAAAAGAATTCCACTGAAAATGAGTATGAAAATTAGGTTTTTGTCCACAAAAATTCAGGGTGAAAATACAAAATGACCTTGGCCGCACAAGTGGAGTTCCTACGGGGTCAACTCCAAGACCAGGCGGGCGTCCTGGACCACCAGCACGAACAGCTGGAGCAGGCCAGACGCCAAGAGTCGCTTGCCTTGGTGCAGGCCATGATCCAACGGCTCCCTCCAGCGCCCCTCCAGGTGGTGTACGTCCAACGAGAGCGGAAGTGCAGCGAGTTTGGAGGTGAAAAAGAGAAGGGGGAACTGCCTGTGGAAGACTGGATCCAGGCAATGAGGACCCATCTCCGTGCCAGTCGAGTGCCCGCGGAGGAACAAGCAGAGGTCGTACAGCTCCACCTCAAAGGCGAGGCGAAGCAGACGGTACGCTTCCTGACGGAGGGAACCGTCCCAGACACGGAAGCCTTGTTCAAGCTACTCGAGGAAACCTATGGGGACAAGGTCCCGGTCAGCGTTCGCCTGGGGGAGTTCTTTGACCGAAGACAGGCCGAAGACACTTGTCTGGTCCCTCAGTGAAGCCCATGGTGATGTAATTTTCGCGATTGCTGTAGGTCCTAACTTTTTTTGCAGATGAGCTGCCGTCATCTCCTTTTCGATTGTCACACATTTTCGCCTCTGGCGGCTGACTGCAGACGAGCCGAGAAAGTTAACTAGCGTGCTAGCCTAGCTACGGAAAGTGATACAGTAAACTGATTCGCGTTTTAGCGGCTACCCGGTAGCCTACTGTTAACGTTCAAAAGTCATGTCTAGATGTTTATTTATTTATCTTTATTTTTTATTGTAGTGGAGAGACTATTCATGCTTCTGATGATAAAAATATGCTAATTAAATATGTCTCTAAAAAAAAAAAAAAAAGAAAAACTCAAATCATCTGTGGTCTGGCGGACCCCCAGGGGGTCCGCGGACCCCAGGTTGGGAATCACTGATCTAGACGACGTCTTGGTGTTCGCCAGTGACTTCGAGAGCCACTGTCAGAAGTTGGACCTGGTGTTTGGACGGCTTCGGGAGCATGGGCTCAAACTCAAGCCCCGGAAGTGCTTCCTTCTGAAGACCGAGGTCAAGTTCCTGGGACACATCGTCTCCGCAGCCGGCATACAGGTCAACCCAGACAAAGTGAAGGCGTTGGAGGACTGGCCGGCACCACGCTCAGCGAAGGAAGTGAGGCAGGTGATCGGGTTCCTGTCTTATTATCGGCGGTTCGTGCCCCGCTTCGCCCAGGTGGCCCAACCACTGCACGCCCTGATGGGGAAAGAAAAAAAGGGGTTCGCCAAAAGGCCGGCCCGAGGCATTCAAGTGGACTCCGCAGTGTCAGACGGCCTTCACATCTGCGGGAGTGCCTCTTGACGCCTCCGGTGCTGGCCTACCCCGACCTCCAGCTCCCCTTCATAGTGACCACAGACGGGAGTTACTTGAGACTGCGCACGACAGATAGCGGCACAGAAGGGGAACAGCGGGTATGACTGGGCGGAAATGCGGCAGCTGCAGGCGGACGATCCCGAGTTGGGTCCGGTGTGGCGGGCGGTGACACAGGGAGTCCCTCCCACTAAAGTACAGTTGAAAGAAGGAGACCCGAAACTCCGCAAGTTATACGGGCAGTGGGAGCGGTTCCGTCTGCACCAACAAGTACTGTTTCGGCGCGTCAGTGATCCCCGCGACGGGGAGGAGGTTCTGCAGCTGGTGGTGCCCACGGCCCTGCGACGGAGGATCTACGAGACCCAACATGAGGATGGGGGACACTACGGGGGATGAGGGACGGTGGATCTGATGAGGCAAAGTTATTACTGGATCGGAATGGCAGAGTAGGTGAAGAAATGGGTGCAGCAATGCAAGCGATGTGCATTAGCCCGGGACGTGTTCCCTAAAGCCCAGGCCCTGATGACCTGCACTAACGTGACGGCACCCATGGAGGTCCTTGCCATGGACTTTACCGTGTTGGAAAGGTCGGTGGGTGGCTACGAGAACGTACTGGTGCTGACGGATATGTTCACCAGATTCACTATTGCCATACCAACCAAAGATCAGACTGTGAAGACCACCGCCGCCGCCATCATCAAGTACTGGTTCGTCTATTACGGCTGCCCTGCCCGACTCCATGCCGACCAAGGGCGAAATTTCGAGTCGAGCGTCATCAAGGAGCTCTGCCGACTGTACGGAATTTCCAAGAGCCGCACCACGCCTTACCATCCTCAGGGGAATGGGCAATGTGAGAGGTTCAATCGGACTATGCATGACATGCTGCATAGTTTGCCCGCAGAGAAGAAGCGGGACTGGAAGGAGCACCTACCCGAGTTGGTACTTACGTACAACTGCCACGTGCACTCCTCCACAGGATACTCCCCCTTCTACCTGCTCTTCGGAAGAGAAGCTAGGATGCCCCGAGATGTCCTGGGGGGCAGAGAAGTCATTGAGGAGGGGGTGGAAGACCTGGACGAGTGGGTACAGGGTCACCACGAGCGACTAAAGGCCGCTGCGGAGGCCGCCGAGGCCACGGCGAAGCAGGCGTCTCATCGACGCAAGAGGATTTACGACAGGAAGAGCAGAGGTGCACTCTTGCGGGCCGGAGACCGGGTCCTGATATGCGACCACCGAATCCGGGGCCGTAATAAGATACAGGACAAGTGGGAGCCTACGTCTTATGTGGTGGTTAAGCAGAGCCACGAAGTGTTCACAGTCAGGCCCGAAGCAGGGGGTCCAGAAAGGACTGTGCATCGAGACCAGCTCAAGACCTGTCCCTTCCCGGCCTCCGACCCGGAAGTGCGGGCGAGGGCCCCTCGACAGTTCCCTGTGGCACCGCGGAGCTCGGAGATGCTTTCGAGGGCCGTCGGGAACCGCATCCTAGGGCGTGTAACTACCCCGGGCCCCTGCGGGACGCCCCTGAAGAGGCAGCGAACGCCGAGTCAGAGGTGGAGTTGACCCCCTCAGGAGAGGATGGGGAGGACGGCGGAGACGGAGTCGAAGAGGAGGCCACTGGCGGTCCACCGATGGCCCCGGAGGGCGAGGCTGTGGTCAATGACCCGCCAACGGGCACTGAAGAATCCGACACGGAGTCGGAGGTGGGGGAAGTGGAACCCACCCGGCCCCAGAGGAGCACCAGAGGTCGGCTACCTGCTCGGTATCGCCAGGACTACGTGCTCAAGAGTGTGTTTGTTGAACAGTGTTTCCAATTCATGAAAGAGTGTGTGAAACTGTTGGCATAATGTGTGATTGTCGATCTATGTGTGAAACTGTTGGTCTCAGGACCGTTTTCATGCATGCGTTGGTTGGTGTTTCATTGAGTTAACTTGCAGAGGACTTAGCAAGTTCAAAGTGGGGGGAAATGTAGCACCCTGAATATGTAGCTATTATTCAGAAGTGCTGACTTGCCTTTTATCTCCCCTTTGTGCACAAAGACATATTAACTAGTTTCCATGGATATTCCCTCGAACAATGTTTCCCCTCCTCTCACCGGCTGGAATATGGATTATAAACAGTAAACTAAATCATATTCTATCCACTCAGTGCTTCCTGTGGGGCTAGTTGGTGGTCCAGCAGGGGGCGGCGGTGGCAGGCGGAGCGCACGAGAGAGAGACGGAGAAGGAAGCAAGTCAACGGGAACGGAAGTGAGGAGGAGCGCTCTCTTCGACAGTGGACTTGGACCTGGTCGGTCGTGTCTTGACAGAGCCCCCGTTGTGGACCACACGGGTGAACGTATTGAACTTGAGTATATGACGGGTTATCCTAGAAGTATCCGTGATAGTGTGTGAGTAAGAGAAACCGAACCCAAGGACTAACGTCCATAGATAACGTGTTATAGTAGCAGTGTGTGCAGTATATTTAGCATGCTGCTAACGGCTATATTGACTCCAGTATACACCGGGCGCGAGGCGCTGAAGAGACCGGTGTTGTAGCCAGCCACGTTGCGTAACAGTATAACCGAATAGCAGGAGGGCTGTCTGGGACCCACAGAGTAGCTTCAGTTAAGGTAGGGCTAGAGTATTGTCGCGCGTCGACCCAGCGCCGGCCGTCAACAACCAGTCTTCGCCGGCGTTCGACAGCTGCTCTGCACCGGCTGTCTTCAGCCCAGCACGGGAGTTCGTCCCGACCGGCAGAGGTCGCCATCACCCAGCACGCGCTCTCAGCCCGCTACTGCTCCCTCTGCTCCAGCCCCGCTGGCTGGCGCCCGTGACGAGAGCGTTCGACGTCATCTTTCTACCCGGACAGGGGTGGCGCTGCGAGGCCGCCATCTTGGTTGAGTACATTAGGGCTTCGGTGCCCAGGATCTTATTGCACAGTACACAGTGTGATGCGGCCTACGGGTGAAGCTAACGTTGCTAACTATAGTTCATAGGGGTACCCCATAAACATTACATGCCGGCATTAGTATAGGGCTTTTGTTTTGGTACAGTGGGCCCACCTTTTCATTTTCTTTGAGTGTGATAACGTGTTTGTTCTTTAATAATATTTTCCCATCTAATTAACCCTTTCCCTGTGGGGAGGTTACAGACCTGTGGTATCATAAGTAAAGCCTTAGAGAGGTATTATCCATTCCCTACCATATAATTAAAGCCTGAGAGAGGTATTATCCATGGTACTAACCCAGACGTGGGTGATGAGTCAAGCACATTGAAGTATATTATCCCTGGTACTAACCCAGAGGTGGGTGTATAATATAAGTGTCTATAAGGTATTGAGTTACAAATTGAGTAATATTAGGACTTCATTATATTTGACCATTCCTATTAAATCTTTGTAACTGAACAGTACAATTAATATAAAGAATTAGATGGGGTTCTGTGTGCGTGTCCATTCCTGAGCCTGTTACTAACTCTTTTGGTGTGGGTAACGTTAATACAATTAACCCCTTCCTATCCAACTTTCCCCTTTTCATTATAAGGTTTCTAATGTCACTGAGGGAGGGTACTGCTTGCGGGGGGAACCAAGTTATTTATTTACAATTCAGTCACTAGGTGTGGGAGGGTTAAAGGAGTATTGGGGGAAGTGAGAGCGAGTTGGGGAGTACTGCTGACCGCCCTGGAAGGGAGAGGAAGACCAGAGTACCAGACCAGGTTGGTAAATCCCGGGCCCCATCCACTCCCACTGCCGGCCTCCAGTTGACGCTCCAGACCCAAAGACGAAGGTGCAGTCAGACGGAGCTCTACTGTGTCTCGCTACCCAGTGGCTGTGCACACCCGTTCCCACGAAGCAGGGATAATCCACCCTGCTACATGTAGTAACGAGTAGTGTTACAAATTGCTACCTCAATTTCAGTAATAATATTCCAGTTACCCCATCAAAACACTACTTGTTACTCCCTCACTTCTATTTGATCAACACCAAAGATGACTGTAATATACACAAACTGCGCTCAAGGCTTAGGCGTGCAGTGCACTGAGAATGCAACATCAAAAGTCAGGACTGATGTGTCTTCTTCACTTACTTCAGAGGCAGGTAGAATCCTCGACCCTACTAGGTAGAATACAATTTTCAGAGTAAATCACAAGATTTACAACTCTTGAAACACCAGCTACCTAAAACAGCTTAACAACGAGTTGGATTGTCCTTCATCATCGATTTAAGCCAGCTGTGCTTTTGATCGAGCCTGAAGTAGCCTCGTTACCAAATGATGCGAGGGGGGAAAAGCTGCTGGTTTTCAGTTAATGAGCTTTTCACACCAGAGAGGTGTGTCACAGTGGGCACCATGGCTGGGTCCGCCGTTGAAAACAAGGTTTTAGCTCAGTCGCTCTGTCTTTTCATTCCTCTCTAGTTTATGGGGTGAAAAGACTAGTCGGTGTACGTTCAAGGCTCTCTGTCTGTCCATTCACCTTTCACCAACCGTCAACCATAACGTCTCTTTTGACTGAATGTCGCTTTGCAAACTGATTAATGAAACCCATTCACCGTGGCTTCAATGACTGTCGCTTGGGAAAATGCTGGTTGGGTTATACGCGTTTCTAATTAACGTTATGCCAACAAGCCGTAAGTGTCTCTTCCATACACTCGCAGAATACAAAACGGCGGCTCACCTTCAAATTACTCTCACTAATTGGCGTTTGTCTCAGAGAAAGAGCATTTAAAAGTTTATTTTCTTTCTCGCATTCATGTGCCATAATTACCAGTGGAGGAATCAGTGACCTGAGCTGTTGACACCAGACAATGTCAGACACAAACTCTTATGCCTCTAATGAGTCTGTGTTGTGATACTGTCTCTCTAATGGTGCTGCTGGCTGGAGAACAAGGGGAGGGAGGAGAAGAGAGAGAGAGAGAGACGGGAGAGGGAAGGGGGGAGTGGGAGAGAGAAGAGAGAGAGAGAGAGAGAGAGAGAGAGAGAGAGAGAGAGAGAGAGAGAGAGAGAGAGAGAGAGAGAGAGAGAGAGAGAGAGAGAGAAAGAGAGAGGGGGGGAAGAGGGTGTGGGAGAGAGACAGAGAGACGGGGGGGGGACCAGACAGACAGAGAATCAGACAGCTATATACATACACATGTGTGTGTGTGAGACAGAGAGAAAGAGAGAGAGAGAGAGAGAGAGAGAGAGAGAGAGAGAGAGAGAGAGAGAGAGAGAGAGAGAGAGAGAGAGAGAGAGAGAGAGAGAGAGAGAGGGGAGAGGGAGAGAGAGAGAGAAGTAATGCACAAGATGAGCTCCTGATTTAATATCTAACTTGTGATTGTTAAAGGTGCTATGCATTATAAATGTCATTTTTCAGTCTCTAGCATTGTATTATAGTAATAGGAGTTCGTATCAATGTGTTTTTGGGCCTAAATACTATATTGGCGAATTCCTCAGCTACAGCCCATCCCCTCTTTGCCTCTAGTAAATCAGGTCATGTTGATTTGACGACCTGGTGCACGTCACAGGGCGCTGTTTATAGCGCACAGTGATGTGATTGGCTCTGTGGTTTTAGTAATGCCCGCCTCCATTCTTGCTACCTGCAGGGTGGAAGGTTTGTCCAGAAGATCACTAATCAGCTGAAGCCTGATGCGGTTCCCTTGGTCTTCGACAGACAGACCGGCGTTAGCTCTCGGGACTCGGGAGCGATCGCTAGCTACTTAGCACCAGCCGGGGCCGGCGTTAGCAACCGGGAGCGTCGTTGAGCATTCAGCCTGCTGGCTACCTATATCCACTTCAACCAGCGTCGCGGAGCATTCAGCCTGCTGGCTACACAGCTTGTCGGTGTGCTGGAGCCTCTGCAAGCTAACGGTAGCTGGCTCCAGGCTATTAGCACATCGACAAGCTGCTGGAGCTCCCGACGCTCGGCTGGTTGAAGTGGATCTAGGTAGCCAGCAGGCTGAATGCTCCGCGACGCTCCCGGTTGCTATCATGTGCAGGTCCTCTTCTCAGACCTGTGTGGCAAAGCACTGCACACGCATCATGCAAGCTACACATCGCTGCATGTTGATCAATGGTGGCCCACTCGGTGCATCACAGTGGGCTACTATTGTGCTAACAACAACCGCGGTGTCCGGCTTGTCGGCCGGCATGCGTGCTCGATTTGGGGTGGTTCTCTCCTCCTTGTGTGCCCCCGTTCTCGCGGGTGTCCTGCCGGGGAGCTTGTGGACGCGACAACAGCGGCGGCCGTAGCGTTAGTTAGCTCATAGCTATTGTGTACCACTAGCGTTACGGCGGGCTCGAGCACCCTACGGCTGCCGCCGTTGTCGCGTCCATGGGCTCCCCGGCAGGGTACCCGTGGGGACGGGGGTGTACAGAGAGGAGAGAACCATTTTGTGTCGGGCGTGCATGCCGGCCAGCGAGCCGGACGTCGGGATATGTTGTTAGCACAATAGCTACCAAGCTAAGCTATGTTAGCTTCTAACGGTGTATACACAATATGTACAACGACACAATGATTTACATTATTACAAATATGGTAACGTGGTTGTGGCTTTTACAAATAGTGGTAACATATATATAGATAGACAGTACTGCTACATCTCTATATTTATGACATACCATATTTGTATTGCTTCAGTACTGCTATGATGGAGACCAGAGAAAGACTTTCGTCTTGTTTACATCAGGGTCCCCCAATTTCAATTCATGGTAACATATTATATATATATATAGATAGACAGTACTGCTACATCTCTATATTTATGACATACCATATTTGTATGTAACCTGAAACCTAATCTCTGACGGCGAGATGGGCGGAGCTATTTGGTGGGTGGCTGTCACTCAAAGCATTCTGCCAGAATGGGTGGAGCCAAGCCAATAATAGCCTGCTTTCATGAGGCTGAAAAATGCTGGTTTTGAGTACAAGATTAGAAATATAAAACAATGATTATTTTTGGAATAAAAATTACAGATGTGTTACATAGACTCACAGGAAGTGTGTAAAGTTGCCCAAATAGTGCTAGGAATAGCAGTGCATAACCCCTTTAAGAGAGAGATAAACATTTTGGACAAGATAAATACCATCACAAAGAAGGCTGTTATATTATATATATATATATATATATACATGTAGCTGGGAACCTCAGTGTGTGTCTATTTAGCTAACTTTGACCTGCTAAGTAAAGCTAGCTAACAGTACTGGCTAACTAGCTAGCTCCAACCTACACAGGCTGTTTCCTACACCTTGAGTCCCAGCCTCCAAACCAAAAGAAAATAATAACACACTGCAAAGAGCAAATCGATTTTTATATCAAACCAGGTAGGAAATATAACTGTAAGCTATAAAGCTGAAATGAATGTACTTTATATTGTTAGCTACTAGCTTAAAAAGATCGTTTTTGCTAGCTAGAAGACTGCTTCTATAGCATATTTAGCTAGGAAACCTCAGGATAGGTTTACATATCCACCATAAATAAGGCTGCTATATCTGTATAGATCATATTTAGCTGGACAACCTCAGGGTGGGCTAGCTAGAAAAATATCGTTTTTGCTAGCTAGAAGACTGTTTCTATAGCATATTTAGCTAGGAAACCTCAGGATAGGTTTACATATCCACCATAAATAAGGCTGCTATACCTGTATAGATCTAGCTGGACAACCTCAGGGTGGGCTAGCTAGAAAAAGATTGTTTTTGCTAGCTAGAAGACTGTTTCTATAGCATATTTTGCTACGAAACCCCCAGGATAGGTTTAAATATCCACCATAAATAAGGCTGCTATATCTGTATAGATCATATTTAGCTGGACAACCTCAGGGTGGGCTTTTCTATCAAACTTGGATTTGCTACAGTCTTTTCCTACACTGAGCCCCAGCCTCAACTTAAATATATATATATATATATATATATATATATATATATATATATATATATATATATATATATATATATATATATATATATATATATATATATATATATATATATATATATAAAATAATAGTACAGTGAAAAGAGCAAAGCTATTTTCTAAAGAATAATTTTATTTATCTTTATTTTCTTATTTTATTTAATTTTGTTATTATTAGCTAGTTAAACATCCCATCTTTGTCTATCCAGTTGCTATAGCAACATGGACACTGAGACAGCAGCACGGACAGTGGCAGGCATTTTCCTTCCCTGTTTTTTTGAATATCCAGAAGAGATCAAATCAGAGAACGGGAGAATACAGTTCAGACATAGGTTACAACGAGAATACCCAGAGACTCTATATGCTGACCGCTCTAAAACCACTGGTGTTATTACCAACCTGCTCTTCTTCACCGAGCATGACATTGCATGGCATACAGCCACATCAAAGCACTACAGCTTCGTAATCAAGAAAGGGATCTGCAAGGGAAGACAACTTCAGATCTTTGAGGATGAAGACAAGGACCAAGAGAGAAGGTTCCTGACTGTCAACTTTTACCAAAATGGTACGGTCATGGTGCAAGGTAACGAAGCTGCCCTTGGCTCCTTTGGACAGGACTTCCCCACTCTGAAGAAGGGGGCAGCATCTAGAAAGGACACAGGAAGCACTCTGAGCTCTCCCATCACCACAGGCACCCCGACAACAGAGAGCCAGGTATCCCCTATTCCTGGTCATAACAACCAGCACCCAGACCACCACACCGTCAGCCTCCTGAGAGACAGACTGGCTCTACTAGAGGTGGAGCTCACTGAGCTGAGAGAACAGCAGCTCTCCACCAGCCCCACACCACACCCTGACCTCCAGCAGTGGAAGCACCAGCTGGAGTCTGCTACACAGGAGCTGAAGGAACAGATCTCCAGCGTGCAGAAGGACAACCGGGCCCTCACCACAGAACTTAGGGAAACAAAGGACAACATGGAGCGGGAAATAATGCAGGTGAGAAACGAGATGTCAAAGGAAATATCAGCCATCATGGTGAAGCTGATGTCTACCAGTACAGAACAGCCACAACCCCTCACCCCTCCCAACCCTCCCACCACTGAGCCCCCACCACCCAGCGAGGATGCAGCCGAGAGAGGCCTTCTAGCCCCCCGGGCCCCCTGCTCCCCCAACCCACCCACCACGAGCCCCCACCACCCAGCGAGGATGCAGCCGAGAGAGGCCTTCTAGCCCCCCGGGCCCCCTCCTCCCACAACCCACCCACCACCGAGCCCCCACCACCCAGTGAGGAGGCAGCCGAGAGAGGCTCTCAAGCCCCCCAGGCCCCCTCCTCCCCCAGCATCTCACACCGTCAGCCCACCACCCTGAAAAAGGACACTGAGGTTGCTATCCTAATAGACTCAAACGGCAAGTTCATCCAAGAACAAAAACGTTTCCCCAACACAAAAGTGTCCAAAATCTGGTGCCCCACATTAGAGGATGCACTGCAGATCCTTGTGCACCCCGAGTTTGGCACACCAGGCCATATTATCATCCACACTGGCACCAACAACCTGCGGGAGGAACAGGAAAAGGTTGGTAGTCTGGTCACCAGAGTAGCAGAGAAAGCAGTTGCGACCTTCCCAGAATCACGCATCACCATCTCAACCTTGCTACCCCGCAAAAACGTTCACCCCAAGACCATCAATAGGGTGAACGCTGACATCACAAGAGGATGTGCCTCACTCCCAAATGTACACGTTGCACATCATATATCCATAACGCCTGAGCACCTGTACGACCACTCCCACTTAAAAAAGCAGGCAGTGGGCATGTTTACAAAAACACTAAAAGATGTGGCACTGGGCCGTCAAAGCATCGATCTTACACCAGCCAGAGGACCTCCCAGGAGCCCCCACTACGCCTCAGACCCCACCAGGAGCCAAAGACCTCCCAGGGACCCCCACTACGCCTCAGACCCCACCAGGAGCCAGAGGACCTCCCAGGAGCCCCCACTACGCCTCAGACCCCACCAGGAGCCAAAGACCTCCCAGGGACCCCCACTACGCCTCAGACCCCACCAGGAGCCAGAGGACCTCCCAGGACCCCCACTACGCCTCAGACCCCACCAGGAGCCAGAGGACCTCCCAGGAGCCCCCACTACACCTCAGACCCCACCAGGAGCCAGAGGACCTCCCAGGACCCCCACTACGCCTCAGACCCCACCAGGAGCCAAAGACCTCCCAGGGACCCCCACTACGCCTCAGACCCCATCAGGAGCCAAAGACCTCCCAGGAGCCCCCACTACGCCTCAGACCCCACCAGGAGCCAAAGACCTCCCAGGGACCCCCACTACGCCTCAGACCCCATCAGGAGCCAAAGACCTCCCAGACATCCATCCAGACCCAGCGCACCCCACTGACCCCACGCTTCACCAGAACATCACCAGCTCCAGCACCACAACCAGACTGGCCCTGGCTACTACCCCTCAACAAACCAGAGACTCTACCAGAACCAAGAGCCTGGCCCTCTGCCCCTTCCCAGCCCACAGCATGGAGAACCACACCAGGCCCCACGTAGCTACGCAGAGGCCCTCCAAGGAAGAGTGAACTCTGAAGGAATGAGTGAGATTAAACAGCTCCTCCAGTACATCTGCACTAAGCTGAACTAGTCTCATAATACACACACACACACACACACACACACGCACACACACACACACACACACACACACACACACACACACACTACTCGCATTTACGCACTACTTAATTAAGACAACATTTGTTAGTTAAAAAGAAAAGCTAGTTAAAAGCTGAATTAGTATTGATACTTTATACTGTTGAAAGAATATTTTACATATTGTTCAAAATGCATCAGCTCTAACAATGTTCTCAATAACCAAACACACACATTTACAAAATACAGTAAACACCGCATTTTAGTTCAACGTTCGTACCTCTCTTGACAATCCAGTAGTTACTGTTTTATCTGTTTTACCTGTGCCATCTCTCTCGTATAATGAAATCCCTTTCAGTTTGCATGTGGAACATCCAGGGCCTGAAGTCTTCAACCTTTGGGCTGAAGAGTTTAGCCCCGGAACTCAAAACAAACCTTAAAGATGTCGACATCATTATTCTACAGGAGACATGGTGTAAAGCTGACACTGTCACCCACTGCCCCAACGACTATAGAGAAATAATAGTACCATCTCAGAAACACAGCAACATTAATAGAGGTAGAGGATCAGGAGGATTAATCATTTGGTATAAATCTGACCTACATCATCAAATTGACCCCCTAAAAGTGGGCAAATATTACATATGGTTAAAACTAAAGAAAGAGCTCCTATTAACAGAAAAGGATTTGTTTATTTGTGCAATATATATCCCCCCCTCCGAATCCCCATACTTCTCAGAGGACATTTTCCCTACCCTTGAGACAGAGACATGCCATTTCCAGGCCCAGGGAAATGTGCTCATCTGTGGGGACACCAACGGACGCACAGGAACACTTGCTGACCTCACAGATCCACAAGGAGACATTTACATCTCAAACGAAAATGTCTCTCACACTTTCACTCTCCCCCACAGGAGCAATAGTGACCAGGTCATCAACAGGAGTGGAAGAGACCTCCTGCAGCTCAGTCAGAGCCTCAGTCTGTACTTTGTCAACGGTAGGGTTCGGGGGGACAGCCTAGGTAGATTCACCTACTGCTCACCTCTTGGCCACAGTACTGTAGATTATATGATCACAGACCTTGACCCTTCCTCCCTCAGCTCATTCACTGTGAAACCACTAACCCCTCTGTCTGATCACAGCCAAATTATCCTGTTTATTAAAAGATCAGACACAACAATGGCACAAACACAAAACAGTAAGCTGTACAATATCAGGAATTCATACAGATGGGACCAAAACAGTGCAGAACAATACCAGAAAGCAACTCATACCCCAAGAATCCAAACACTTTTGGATAACTTTCTGGACTCCACATACTCTCACAGTAAAGAAAGCCTCAACCTAGCAGTAAACAATATTAACAATATATACAGACAAACAGCAAAGGAGGCACAACTGAAATGTACTACAAACAAACAAAAAACTGCAACAAAAAACAGCTGGTTTGATACAGATTGTAAAATCATTAGGAAAAAAATTAGAATGCTATCAAATCAAAAACACAGAGACCCCAATAATGCTGATGTACGCATTCTCTACTGTGAAACCCTAAAACTGTACAAACGTACACTCAGAACCAAAAAACAACAATATGACAAACAGCAACTGACCCTAATTGAGGAGGCAATCAATACAAACAACTTTTGGCAACATTGGAAACACATAAACAAACCACAAAAACAGGAATTGGCTATACAGAACAGTGATATATGGACGACCCATTTTAAAAAACTATACCACACTGTTCAAATTGATGGAAACACAGAACAATCTCAAATTCTTGATAAATTGACTAAATTGGAGCTTGCCATAAAAGACAATCAAAACCCATTAGACTCCCCAATTATTGAGCAGGAACTGAAACTACAAACTCTTAAATCTAAAACGGTTTGTGGACCTGATGGCATCTTGAATGAGATGATGAAAAATATGAACAAGAAATTCCAATTGGCTATATTAAAACTATTCAATTTGGTCCTGAATGTAGGATATTTTCCTGACATCTGGAATCACGGACTCATAACCCCAATCTATAAAAGCGGAGACAAATTTGACCCTAATAACTACAGAGGCATCTGTGTGAACAGTAATCTGGGGAAGCTTTTCTGTAGTATTATGAATACCAGACTTTTAAACTTCCTTACCAAGCACAATGTCTTGAGTAAAAGCCAAATTGGATTTATACCAAAACACCGCACAACCGATCATATTTACACCCTACATACCCTAATTGATAAACATATAAACCAAAATAAAACCAAAATATATGCCTGTTTTATTGACTTCCAAAAGGCTTTTGATTCTATTTGGCACACAGGACTGTTCTATAAAGTTATAGAGAGTGGTGTAGGGGGTAAAACATATGATATTATTAAATCAATGTACTCTGGCAATATGTGCAGCGTAAAAATTGGCAAAAAAATAACAGAATTCTTTACCCAAGGGCGAGGCGTTTGTCAGGGCTGCAACATCAGCCCGGCACTCTTCAATATCTATATTAATGAATTGGCTAATATACTAGAAAAGTCCTCTGCCCCCGGTGTAAGTCTCCACAATCGGGAAGTGAAATGCCTGCTCTTTGCAGATGACTTGGTTGTGTTGTCCCCCACAGCAGACGGCCTACAGCAGAGCCTGGACCTGCTAGAGCATTACTGTCAGACCTGGGCCCTGGCAGTAAACCCCAAAAAGACTCAAATAATGATATTCCAAAAAAGATCCAGATCTCAGGACGTCCTACCAAAGTTCTCAATTGGTACAAAACATGTAGAGTACTGCACACATTACACCTATTTAGGCCTAAAACTAAGTTCAACTGGACATTTTAAGGAAGCAGTCAATGAGCTGAGAGGGAAAGCACGCCGGGCTTTCTATGCCATAAAAAGAAATATACAAACAGAAATACCAATTCGAATCTGGTTCAAATTAATTGAATGTGTTATTGAACCAATTGCACTCTATGGCAGTGAGGTGTGGGGTCCACTTACAAAACAAGACTTTACCCAATGGGACAAACACCCCATTGAGACCCTGCATGCAGAGTTCTGTAAGATTATCCTACATGTCCAGAGGAAAACTACAAACAATGCATGCAGGGCAGAATTAGGCCGTTACCCACTAATACTAAAAATACAAAAAAGAGCAATTCACTTTTGGACACACCTAAAATGAAGTGACCCCCTCTCGTACCATTATCAAGCCCTGCAGTGCCAAGAGCTGAGGAGCATCAGGAACCCCCTTACCCAGCTGGTCCTGAGGCTGAGTCCACAAACCTGCTCTCTTAACACACCTCAGGAACAGAACACGTCACCAATCAGAATCAATCAAATTACTACACAGCTAAAACAAAACTACATCACCTATTGGAAAACACAAACAAAAGCACAGAGCAAAATGCAGTGCTATCTGGCTCTAAATCGACAGTACACCATAGCAGATTATTTGAGCATGGTGACTGATCAACAACTAAAAAGAACCTTGACAAAATACAGACTGAGTGAGCACAGCCTCGCTGTTGAAAAGGGGAGGCACAGGAAAACATGGCTCCATGCAGAGCAAAGGCTATGCAGTCATTGCATCCTCAGTGAGCCTGAAACTGAGTTGCACTTCCTCACCAAATGTGAAAAATATAAAGATATTAGAGAAACGCATTTAAAAAAAATTGAACTAATAACAAAAGGTTTTCTTGCTGTAACTGAGGGGTTACAAAACCCTGACTGTATTAAAGATTGTGATAGTGTGAGGTTTGGTCCGCTCCCCACCCACACGCTCCGTTCCTTTAAGGTATTTTGTTGATTAATTGCATTCCCCGCCACACGCTCCGTTCCTGTAAGGTGCCGTGTTGATTGGTTCTCTCCCCACCACACGCTTCTGGAGCAATGATCAATTTCATCCCGCAGCTGTCACAGGTTGTCATCAGCGCCCTGTGGCTTTATATACCCTGATCCCCCTAATATCGAGGTTGGATCGTTTTGAATATACTCCTGCATTTGCCTGTCTCTCCCGTCGCTGTTCCCTGTCTGTTGCTCCCCAGGACTTTCGTGAAGTAATCCCTGTGGAGAACCTGATTCCCCGTACGAAGCTGCGCCTCGTTTATCTGCCCGCTTTACGCGTTGCGCTCTGGTGAGTTTTTGGAAACAGTTATTTTTGGATCACCAGTTTTTTGTGTGTTTGTGAAACACCGAAGAGATCCCGTTTTTGTTATACTGTTCTCACCTATTTTTTGTGTTGGATTTACACCTTGGATTACCGTATTGTTTTTTCTCTGGACTCTGCTAACTGTGTGTGTTTACACCGAAGATCAAGTCACTTGGATATTTATTTGGATCAGTCACCTCTCTGTTTCTGTTGTGCGCTGGGCTAACTCAGATTTCTCTCTCTCTCCGTTTCCACCTGGAGTGAAAGCTGGGAGGATCTGCAGAGCGGCTTTCAGACGTCACAAGCTAATTCCTCACCACCACCTACTGGGAGAATCTGCAGAGCCGCAACAATCTTCACATGCCAGATTCCCCGTTTGTTCTGTTGCTCAACTTAATTCAACCTTGTGACTCTGAGAATAAATACGCCCTTGCTTTGGCTAACTCTGAAACAACTCTCTCTGTGCCGTTGCGCTTGAGGTCGGTTACAAACCCTAACAGATAGATTAAACCACTACTACATATTATTATTACTTGCCAGACAGTACAGTTAAATATGGCAGACACTCAATAGACGGCACGGTGACAAAGAGATAACGTTTACAGTATTTTATTATCAATGTCAAATATACAACTGAGAATTATTTGGTCGCTCTTTTATGGTGAATGATATTAGAATGTCAGAGTATCAAAGTCAGTGGGAATGAATAATTCCTAGGCTAATAATACTAGACCAGAACGCTGCATGTCGTGAGATGGTGATATAGGGGGGCAAACGAGGGTATAGCTGGAGACTGGTGATTTCCCCCCCGGAGTGGTAAGCTCCAGAGGATTGAAGAATAGACGGATACTCCGGCTGGTCACTTGAAGAAAGGGGGTCTCATACGGATCCGGTCCTTGTAATCCAAGTGCTCGATAGCAGGGTAATAGCTCTTAATCCAATGCCCGACGGCAGTGATGATAGCTAGCTAGCTTCGTCCTTGAAGCTAGCCCGATGCAGATCTTCAGGGTAGTTAAATCCAAACGACAATGGTATTAACGATGCTCTTCTCCACGGTACTACGTTTCCACAAATCACTATAATCCACCAACAATGGTTCTACAATATCAAGGTCGTATCTAAGGAGCTACTAGTTATCCGTAACGATACACCGCGGGTAGGTTCCACTGCTCACATGTCCAATAGTTCTGCTGCTAGGTTCACCTCGTGTTCTGATACTAATTACGTTAAGTCCACACACACTTGCTAAGGTTCACACTAGTTACTAGGTCTCACTTCACTCTGCTTTAGACGAACGAACTGCTGCACACTACTTCGGACGAACTGCTGCTGCTTGCGCCTTCCACAATATATATACTTAGAGTGCTTTCTAGGGCGCAACCGAATCTCTTGTCCGGAATCAATGCGCTGGCCAAGGGCATGTCTCAACTTGTCCGAACTCGTCTTTGAACTTGTCTGGGGGGCGCGATTGTTGGCGCCGCCAGTGTCAAGGGCGTTGT